>NW_026652277.1:76868465-77040714 GCF_009828535.3 Hylobates moloch
TTTAGACATGAAGTCCTTGCCCACGCCTATGTCCTGAATGGTATTGCCTAGGTTTTCTTGTAGGATTTTAATGGTTTTAGGTCTAACATATAAGTCTTTAATCCATCTTGAATTAATTTTTGTATAAGGTGTAAGGAAGGGATCCAGTTGCAGCTTTCTACATATGGCTAGCCAGTTTTCCCAGCACCATTTATTAAATAGGGAATCCTTTCCCCATTTCTTGTTTTTGTCAGGTTTGTCAAAGATCAGATAGTTGTAGCTATGCGGCATCATTTCTGAGGGCTCTGTTCTGTTCCATTGATCTATGTCTCTGTTGTGGTACCAGTACCATGCTGTTTTGGTTACTGTAGCCTTGTAGTATAGTTTAAAGTCAGGTAGCGTGATGCCTCCAGCTTTGTTCTTTTGGCTTAGGATTGACTTGGCGATGCGGGCTCTTTTTTGGTTCCATATGAACTTTAAAGTAGTTTTTTCCAATTCTGTGAAGAAAGTCATTGGTAGCTTGATGGGGATGGCATTGAATCTATAAATTACCTTGGGCAGTATGGCCATTTTCACGATATTGATTCTTCCAACCCATGAGCATGGAATGTTCTTCCATTTGTTTGTATCCTCTTTTATTTCATTGAGCAGTGGTTTGTAGTTCTCCTTGAAGAGGTCCTTCACATCCCTTGTAAGTTGGATTCCTAGGTATTTTATTCTCTTTGAAGCAATTGTGAATGGGAGTTCACTCATGATTTGGCTCTCTGTTTGTCTGTTATTGGTGTACAAGAATGCTTGTGATTTTTGTACATTAATTTTGTATCCTGAGACTTTGCTGAAGTTGCTAATCAGCTTAAGGAGATTTGGGGCTGAGACAATGGGGTTTTCTAGATATACAATCATGTCATCTGCAAACAGGGACAATTTGACTTCCTCTTTTCCTAATTGAATACCCTTTATTTCCTTCTCCTGCCTGATTGCTCTGGCCGGAACTTCCAGCACTATGTTGAAAAGGAGCGGTGAGAGAGGGCATCCCTGTCTTGTGCCAGTTTTCAGAGGGAATGCTTCCAGTTTTTGCCCATTCAGTATGATATTGGCTGTGGGTTTGTCATAGATAGCTCTTATCAGTTATTTATTAACTATTAAGTGGGACATAGGGATAGGAGTGGTGGCTGGGTCTACATTTCCAATGGCAAATCTTCAAAGTTTTCTGACTGTAACTTTTGGCTGAAGCAACTATTTGTTTATCAAGAAGTTTGTAAAAGTAAATTTTGTGTATAAATTGGATTATAAAGGATAACCCTAAACATTTCTTGCTGAGACCAATTCTAAGCAATTTATACATATTAAGTCATTAATAGAAACCATAGAATGTAGGTGCTATCATCAATGCCACCATTATCCTTTGCACAATGAACGTACAGAATTTTAAAATAATTTGCCCAAGATTTATACAGATGTCAGTGATAGCACTTGAGATGCAAATATAGTTAGTCTGGCTCTAGAGCATGTGCTCTTAAGTACTGCACTCTACTGAGTAGGTATATTTGCCTTTTATTCTGCCATTTAGCTATATGGTTAAGAGAATCCTTTTCTGTTATTTTTAGCAATGCCTCTGTATTGAATGACCATAAACTAATCAGTTTCACTGACTGGCAAAATCAGAATTCTATAACCTGGCTCTATGAAGCAAATAATTCCTAGAATTGGAATCTACTAGATTTTTAAATGCATATAGTCAACTATAGACTAAACTTTTATAGAATGAATTATTATGAGGTAGATTTATAAAGAAAATCAAATAATTTGCCAATAATAAAACAGCAAAATATTATGATATATAAACAGGTGCATATTAAGCCATATATTAGATTACTTGAATCTAATATTGTGTAATCTTTTTCTTTAATCTATTTTGAGATGAGATTCTGCTATTAATCAAAATTTTTCTAATATATTCTTATATACTTGTGTAGCCTATATTTGTTTGACAATGTTTTTATTGAAATAAATTTCCTTCCATAGCTCCTTAATTGATAATATATTATCAGGAAGGCCAAGGAGTAGAAATAATAAACTCAACAAGTAGAATAATCTCCATTAATTTTTTTTTATAATTTTGTTGTTTAAAGTCAGGAAATGACTGTGCAGCAGGAGGTTCTTTCTGTTGTTGCTGGGAAACAGTCACTTGTGATTATTTCAAGGTATTGCCACCTGGAGTAGAAAACACCTTTCTGTGCCAAGGTGCCAGATTAGACAGATAACATCACTTTAAGACCAAACATCTGCTGAAACAATTTAGAGTGGGCTATGAATTCCTATTGGCTACATTTTTAAACAGCATTTGTTCCAAAATTTCATGTGCCAATTAGTCCATAAAATATTTATTGAGTCTCTAATATATTCAGAACACTGTAGTAGTCACTGTGGGCAAACAAAAAGTAATAGTTTACAATCTACTTCTCTACAGAGGGCCAGAAATAGTTTTGAACATAAAACAGATGTGACCTTGCCTCAAAGGAATTTACAGAATAGGCACTTCTGAATCAGAAGCTGAAGGAAGTGCAGAATTAGAGACTACCTGGTCTAACATCCCACCCAAGGCAGTTGTTCCTTTTGCAACATGTTATCATGTAAGTTTTGCTTGAATAAATTCAATTCTATTATCTGTCTGTCTGTCTGTCTGTCTATCTATCTATCTATCATCTCTATCTAGGAGGCAACCACTTCCTCTTTTGAGGAGTCCCAATTACAAATCATTTACACCATTTTCCTCATTGTGCAATTCATAGCACGTTTCTTCAAAAATTTCATGATCACCCCCTTAAAAATGTGCCATTCACCTATTCTCTAAGCTTAGCTCTCTAATTTCTTCATATAATGACATAGCTTTATTTTATTTTCATTTAACTCTCTTTAAGCCTTTAAGCCACTGCTTGACCTATCCAATACATATTCTGTCCATTTTCAATCACCTCTCTAGCTTTTTTATTTTCATTGAGTTAAAATGAAAGATTTATTAGTCAACAAGGATTTGCTTCTCCCCTTCTCCAACATGTATGTTCTGGATGATGATTATTTACACAAAAAAACCTGGTGGCACACACAAAAGTTTTATTCAATTCTCACAGGAGGGAATGAGAGCCACTGAAAAGTTTTAAAATAATTTAAAGCCAGATAATCCTTTTGCCATGGCAAGGTTGGGTGGATAGATTGAAGTTGGGCCTGAAAGAAAAGTACCTGAACTAACAAGATGCAGTGACCAAGATTTGACTGAGTTTTGGTGGCAGTAATTGTGGCTTGAGGTGCTACATAAAGAAAAGGGCAGAGACAGGAGTGTGATTGGGTAAAACAAAGTTAACTAAAAAAAAAAATCAGTTAATGTAATTCAGGATATTTCCCGCATCTTGGCTTATATATTAAACTAGAGTGTAGGAGGAAAGGATAACCTACCTTCACAATGAGACCAGAAACAGTCTCAAAGAATTAGACAGTTTGCCTAGATGGTGTAAGAGATTGTTTCTCTCTAACCTGCCATGAAAAACAAAGAACTCCAAGGGTCTTGAAAAAGGAAGCATTGTCCAAATGAGCAATTGCTTTCTGATACAGTTTGTCATTGCCCTGCACAGATATGGTATGCTGATATGGCTTGGGTCTGTGTCCCCACCCAAATCTCATGTTGAAATGTAATCCCCCATATTGCAAGTGGGGCCTGGTGGGAGGTGATTGGATCATGGGACAGATTTTCCCCTTGGTACTGGGTTGTGACAGTGAATGAGTTCTCATGAGATCTGGTTGTTTAGAAGTATGCAGCACCTCCCCAAACTTTCTCTCTTACTCTTGCTCTGGCCATGTGAACTGCCAGCTTCCCTCTTCACTTTCTGCCATGATTTGATTCTAAGTTTCCTGAGGTCTCCCCACAGCTGAGCATATGCTGCCATGCTTGCTGTACAGCCTGCAGAATTGTGAGCCAATTAAAACTGTTTTCTTTAAAATTTATCCAGTCTCAGGTTTTCTTTATAGCAGTGTAAGAAAGGACTAATACAGTTTGCCAAAGGAAAAAAAAAATGAGGCTGAGGTTTATAATCTGTTCTTCTCTGTTGAAATGTTTAACATATTTTAATGTGATTTTTACAGACCTATAGTTTCAGCAAAATTTCAAATTATTTACTTTTATCGCATTGAATTCCATACCTTTGTACTTTAACAATTAAATATGGTGTTTTAAATTCTAAGATTGCAAAATTTATTATTTTATTATGAAGTTGTAACGATTAATATGTTTTTCCTATTTTCAGCATGGTTTACCTTTTGGTAAGTTTTATGCAATCTAAGCTAACAAAATAATTTGTCCTACATGTAATAAGATCCTAGTTCTCTTTACCACTTTATAGATAAAATCAACCACACTTTTGGTGTTAAACCACAGTTTGGGTCATTGAAATTAATAACCTTTGTTAAAAGTTATCATAATGTAGATTTCTAGTTCAGCATAGCTTGATGTATTTTTCTACTTTAAAAAAGAATAAAAATAATTTTCATCATAAAAGCTCATTGAGTTTCTTATAGTTTTATTCTACTTAAGAGTGACAGGAAAGAACCTCTTGATATACAATAATACAATATTTGGATCTGAATCCATATCTGGATGTCTGATACTGCTCTTTTAATTCTTTCTGAATATCATGCTTGCTTTTTAAAAAAAAAAATACAGACACACCCATTTAATCTTTCATATCGGCCACAGTAATAACCTCCTATTAAATATTTCATATTGTACTAATAAAGAACATAAGACATTATGCAAAACTTGGCACAAACTTGTTTCAGGCGAGCATCTGCTTAAAAATAAAACATTTGAGAGCCTGGTGTTTAGCACATAGCAGCGCTCCTAAGAACGCAAACCAGACAATTTGTGTCCTCAGTTATGTTATTGCCAGCTTCCATAATGATATTCTGCCCTCATCTTTATAGTGAAACTGTGTCTCAGCTGCTGTGTGCTCCTAGAGTGATGTGACCAAGTTTCCCGCAAGCCTGTCCTAAGGCCACTGGTCCAGTGAAAGCTGGTTAAGAAATTAATAAAGAGTTTATCTTATGCAGTCTCAGAATATCAAAGCGAAACCAATTTTTAATGTTTATTAAGCACTCTCATAACAGGTCTTACACAATATTTATATTATAGTGAACGGAACTTAAATGGGAAAAGTGATTTACTGTATAAATGCGATTTTTCACTGAAACAAAAATTAATGGCCTCTGAAAAACCACGTCCATAATGACATCACTTTTACCTGGAGATCCAACTACTATTTGATGATTATTCTTCAGTATTTAGAAATGGCAAAGTTAATGATCTGAGTGTTTGTTTTAAAAGTTAAAAAACATATAAACATTCTTAAGTAGGCCACAATTGTCTTCATCTTCTACAAATCCTTTCTCCCTTTTACTGGTTCTCTTTTTTGGAGAAACCATTCACTCTAAGTAAGGTTAGGTGTCACTCACTCTTCTGGTACAATATCCTTCTTCTGTCTGTAAAAATATAAAAATTAAGTTAATTTTTTGCTTAAAGATATTGGGGTGGATACAGTCTAAATATTTAATTTAGTTTTTTTATGAAATTAAGACATCTTATAATAAAGAATACAAACAATATTACATGAAAGAATATAATAAAATAAAATGTATTGGCATAAAGAAAAAAATGTTAAGTATGAAAATAGCCAATTCTAGAATAGGAATTTACAAAGAAGGTGTGCTGAAATTTTAAAATTTTAAAAATATATGTAATGACTTTAATACATATTGAAGTTGAAACAGATTTCTAGATGATGTGCCCCTGGAAGAAGAGTATAGTTCTTCAGGGATCTCAAAATGGTGGGTAATATATAGCTCCATTTCTTGAAAGTTTAAGATACAGATATAGATACAGATACAGATATAAGGTAAAATGTAGGCAAATTTCCTAAAGGAAAGTAATAATTAATAATGAAATATTGCTTTTATCTTCAATGAGCTTGACTTTAGGACACTGATTCTATTATTATTTTCTCCAGTGTATCCAAAATTACCTCACAGAGCATGGGTCATGTGATCAGATAGGGCTGAGTTCAAATTAAGCCCTGTTTCTTACTAAAAGTGAAATTTCAGCTCTCAGACATTCAATTGTCTTACTGCAAAGAGAAAAAAAAATATTTAGAGAGTAATACCCTTTACAGATTTTTTTTCAAAGCATACTATTTATACAAAAGTAGGTGGTATTTATGTGCTGTGAACTTTATAGATAACATTGATTTTAATAAAAAATATTCTGCAATTTTCACCATTTTTTCTTCTACAGAGGAGTGAATAAAATTAGCAATCTCAACAAAACACTAAACCAGATTAATTAAACCCAATGTTTGCCATTAGTGAATATTTGGCTACGTAAATCATGTGTTTAATAATCCTAGAATTTAAAGAAGTAGATTTCTATTTCAGTATATATTGAATTAATAACTTTTAATAAAAGTTACCAATTTCAGTGGCCCAAAATGACGTTTAATCCCAAAAGGGTAATGGATTTTATGTATAAACTGATAAAGAGAATTAGGACCTTATTATGTGAAAGACAATTTATTGTGTTAGTTTAGATTGGATAAATACTCAGTAAAATTATTGTGAACCTAAAGGCTAAGAAAAAAAATAATTAGGATTATTCCTTTAACACTCTATTCTAGGAATTAGGTTCTTGTAAATAATCAAAGATCAGTTCACAAATAAAAATAATATTAAGGAAGAAGGGGAAAGAAAAAAAACATAACAAATGACTATGTGTTGTAGGTGCTAGAGAATGAGAAGTATTTCCCAAGGCTGAGAACTTTGAGGCCTCACGATAGATTTAAAAAAAAATAGTTAGGATATAACCTGGTCAACTGCTCTTTTAAATGGGTCCAGGTAATGAAAACTATATTATTTATTTCTGGGTTAGGGGGAATGAGCTAAATTAAATCTAACAAGGAAAAAATAAATAAAAAATAAACAGATCTCAGAAACAAAACAAAAAGAAATTCCAGAAAAAAAAAGTGAAAGCAAACCTCTTAAAATTCTAGGTAGACAATCAACAATAAGAAATAATTTGGATCCACCCCGTAAAGACTAGGAAAGCTATTAGGTTGGTGCAAAAGAAATTGCAGTTTTTGTGGAAAGTAATGGTGAAAACCGCAATTACTTTTGCACCAACCTAATATATTTAATAGTGCATCGTTAGGTTTGAAGATAATACCATAAAGAGATTGACTAGACCAGCATAGTTTAATTCAAATAATAGCAGAATAGCAGAAGAGTTTCAATATGATAGTGAAGTTGGTGGTGCTACAAGTTATCTACAAGGAAAGGGACACGTCATACAATATTATGAAATTACTTAAGTAGAGAATATCCAAATAAGTGAAGCCCATTAAGTGAAGCTAGTCAAGAAAACATATACAGATGAAGTTCAAGCAGGTATAGATATTACACCAATCAAAAGTTACATTCTGGATGACTGTACATAGGCCAACATAAGCGGTGAGCTGGGATGATAAATACTTCTCTGCAGACCCGCAAAGTATTGGCTTTGTATGGCTCCCTATAAAGAAATCATACAAGATGGAACCAAAAGCAGATATTATAAGATAAAATGTCTAGTTCTAAAAGCAAAGACAAAGGAAAAGGAATACTGACCCTCTGAAACTGGTAGTCTAGCACACAACGGAACAGGAAATGGGCTAACATCTAAAGTAGCTAATTATTATTTTTTAATTTGCCCAAGCCAATCTTAAAGAAGAAAGGAAACAACATAGAAAAATGAAAAACCCTGCTGAAGAAAAACATATAATAAAAAAAAAATTCCTGCTGTCATTGAAGTAACACAAATCCCTCAGGGCTGAAACACTGAACTCTCTGGACAGATGTGAGTTGGGAGTAGCCACAATACAGAGGTACTGCTCTGCCTTAGACACCAGGCTGTGTAGGCATCAATGCTCAAAGCAGCCTCAGATTAGGGCAGAAATCTTTCAGGAATGAATCTTCACCTGAGGTGAATTAGGGCTAGAATAAATCCTTCTACTGGATGTGAGATTTCCAGGACAAAAATTTACAGTGATAGGCACTATAAAAGACTCAATGATTTGGCTGAAAACCAGAAAATTCATAGAGACTAGGAAAAAAATATGGGGCTGTGAATGAAAACATCTAATTTATACACTGTTTGTGGACTTGTAAATTGGTATAGACATAAAAATATTTTGGAAATTCCTCAAGAACTAAAAATAGAACTACCATATGATCTGACAATCCCACTACTGGATACATATATATCTAATGCAAGTTAAATTTGTGTCTTAAAAAGATATCTTCACTCCCATGTTCATTGCAGCATTGATCATCATAGTCAAGAAATAGTATCAAGTGTCCATGGATAAAGAAAATGTGAGACATATACACACATACAGGCAAACACACACACACAGACACACACAGGATTTACAAATCCTGCCATTTGTAAAATCATGGATGAGCCTAGAGAACATTATGCTATTTGAAGTAAGCCAGACACAGAAAGACAAATACTGCATGATCTTACTTATATGTGGAATCTAAAAAAAGTTGAATGCATAGAAACAGTATAGAATGATGGTTATCAGGAGCTGGGAAGCAGAAGAAATGGGGAGATTTGTGTTGTACAAACTGAAAGTACAAAGTTTAAGTTATATGATTAAACATTCTGGAAATCTAATGTACGGCATGGTGACTATAGTTAATAACACTGTATCGCGTATTTGAAATTTGCCAAGAGAATAGATATTAAGTGTTCTCATCACAAAAAAAAAGCGTGACTGCCTAATGTGATGGATATATTGATCAGTTTCATTGGGGGAATCATTTCACTATATGTATACAAAACATCACATTTTACATTTAAACATATACAATGCTTATTTGTTGATCACATCTCAATGAGGCTTCAAAACATTTGAAGAGTGACTATTTTAATTGAAGGTTGACAATTGACATTAGATCATGCTTGTATTACCATTTTCAAAGAAAATACTCGAGGGCAAAAGTAAATTAAAAGTGGGTTTGATACGAAAAGAAGAAAGCCTCCAGAAAGCACGATGGTGGAGTGTCAGTACAATTATCTAGCTATGTATTTATTCCATTTGCTTTTTTCTGTCCTGACTGTTTCTGAGAAGGCAGTGTGATCACTGGATCACCACTCCATCACCTCCACTTCAGTATGACACAAGTGGTGTCACCCTAAACTTATTCAGAGATTTCTCCCAACTGAGTTTAAATGTGTAGGTTGTGGATTCTGAAAAACTGGTTTAGACTCACTAGCATCCTGGTGACATTGAAAGTATTGACTCATTCAATCAGAATTTGCTGAAGTTTTAATAACCATTTATTTATTAATTCATTCAATAAATGAGAATTGAGTGGCTGCCATTTGTCAACTCTAGGCACAAGGGGTTAAAACATTTCAAGCTTTATAAAGCATACCTTCAAATGTGTGAAATAAACAAATGCTTCCTTTTGTGTGTGAGAAGCTGAGGAAAAATAGAGGACAAGATTTTTGCAGGTGAGGACCTAGTCAGGGAATTGAGAGGACAGATCTTTCATATGAATATTGAAATCAATAAAGCTGATCAACAGTCTGGGTCAAGAGTAGTGTTAGGGTAACTGACAGTGATTCTGATGCTGGAATCTTCATGGAATGAGGAAGAGTGCCCCAAAAGTTGAGAGAGGGCTGCAGCAACCTAACGTTCAGAACCAATGTTTTTATAGTTGGGGAAGGGAGATTAATCCAGAAACAGCGGTGGAAAGCAAGGGGGCATTGCATTCTAACTCCAGACCCAGGGGTTCTGAAGAATGAGGGGAAAAAAACACCTATTGAAAGACCCACAAAGAAGTAGGAAAAAAAAAAAAAAAAAAAAACAGACTGCAGTTAAAAGAAGAACGTCAAAGAAGAGGCTGAGAATACACAGGTATTTACTGATGACTAACCCTGCATTCCAGAGGGCAAATTGGAAGAGTTTCAAAAAATGGGAAGGATGTGTTTCGTGACATGACTGTTTCTGATATAAAGAGTGTCAGAGGATTAGAGTCTGTGGGATAAGAAATGACTTGGGAGACCCCTGTATCTTGTGGTGATTTACATAACTAAGAAGGGGCATGGTATGACGGAGTATTATGCATACAGTGATCGTGAAATTCCACTTAGCCCTTACCACAGGAAGCTCGCAGAGAGTGGACACTCTTAACCTCTGTTAATATAACCCTATGTGTAGACTATTATAAAAGTTTGGTAAGTTATATTTGATGTAAAAGGGAAATTTGGCACCTAGGGTGAATTGTTGTCCTGAAGTTAATTACTGTTTTTGTTTTTTTTTTTCAGCTGCATTTCAGTGTCTTCTTCAGCAAAAGGTGAGCATTCCACCAATTTTCTCAAGAAAAGACCCGAAAGAGCAGGAGTTGATATATTAGGAGTCTTTACAAGAAGGAAATATTACTACTTTAGGCTGGTGCCAATGTAATTGCAGTAATGGCAAAAACCACAATAACTTTTGCACCAACCTAATACTATCTCCTTCTTGAAAAGCAGCACCCACCAGCTTAGAAATTAAGCTCAATGAAATGTGAAGACAATATCATAAAATCTAAAGAGAAGGGAAAAATTAGTTTAGTTAGATTTATTGACTCAAATGTCATTCTCCTCTCACAACACCCTCACTGACACAGCCAGAAACAATACTTTATTAGCCATCTAGGCATCCCTCAATCCAGTCAAGTTGATGCCTAATATTAACCATCATACCCATGAACCAAACTGGGTTCAAATCCCATATTGACCATGAGTTAGCTGGGTAACCTTGGGCAATTTTCTTAATCTCTTTACTCTTCAGGTTTTTCATCTTAAAAAATGCAGAAATGATATTATTTACTTTAGGGGACTGTTGTGAGGATTGATTTGAAAACATGTCACATGCTCAGAAAAATGCCTGACACATAAGTTAACCTAATTGAAAGTATTACTGTCGTCATGATTTTTCTTGCTGATTTTACCTTGTTTCTTTATATATTCATGTACTGTATTTCTCTTAGTTTATACAAGGGAATTTTTGCTATTTGGGATTTTAGCACTTTTTGCTAAGACAAACTTTATCATCCTGCTAAGGTATCATTAACATTAATACATTAATTAACTCAGAAATTTTTTAAGTTTCTCTTTTGTCTTATTTATAAGACAGTATCTACCCTCACAGATCTTATCATCAAGTAAGAACGATGGCTAGTAATTTGCAAGTTGTTGCAGACAGAAATTTGAATAACGTAGATTATAAGGTAGATGCAGAAGTGAAAAGTTTAGTTAGAAGTCAAATGTCTGGAATCTTCTTTTTTCATTTTCACTCTTTTTAGAACAAATTTCAAAAGTCATTATTACCTAAATATTTTATGCAAAAAATTATTAAATATCATTTTAAACTTAGATTTTGATGAAATTCTCATTATTCAGTTTAACAAGGATATACTCTACTAAAAATACTATTTTCCTCTGATCTTTTCTTTGATTCCAAAATTGTCACTGGTCAGCAAACATGTGTTGAATGAATAAATGGTTATTTCACTTGTCTTATTAGCATTGTGGAGCCTATATTGAACACAGTAATTAACTTAATTCACAGTGTTACAATGAATCTAACTAATCCAATTTTTCCCATTGCAATTATAGGTCCCAGAGTGCACAGGACACTCCTATGGTACGGCCCATATTCTGAAGAACAAACTGTTCATTTTTTTTCCTTTACCATTCCAGTAGAGACAAATAACTTAGAAGTGGGCCTGTGGAGGACCATATAACCACTGATCTGAAGTGGTCATTGTGTGATGCACACATAGAATTTATCTTTACTTGCAAAAGTATCTACTACATTTACAGTATTATAATGGGATATTAAATGACATACTTTAGTAGCACCACACTATTTTTGTATAATTAGGATTACATGGAAATCTTATAATGCACATGTCATATCTTTTCTTTGAAAATCCTACTGTCATTCTGAAGAACTTTTTTAATATTTGAAAAATCATCGTGAAAGAAATTGTGAAAGTAAAAAATTAACGAAGCTAAGTGCAATGAGGGCTACTGGTATAGGAGTCGAAGTTAGTGACGTGACATCTATGTAAGTGATGCAAGAATTCAGATTTTACTCAACCATCTGGGGGCTGAGCTGGCTATTTCTTAGACTTTATGACTTCTGTAAAGGATGTGATATTCTTCACATTTGACTCAGAATGGATACTGGAAAACAGTTCTTGGGATGGCCTTGGACCTACCTAGTTCTCCCTCTTTCCTCACTTGTAGTTCTCAAGGGCAGAGTATGTGCTGGTAAGGCAATATCCTGAGATAAGGAAGGACGGAAGAGGACATCCTAGGCTCTGTTTCAGTCTCTCCTAGGAAAGGATGTCCTTCAATGCTTTAGACCAGAGAGTCTTGCCACACTGGGGTGCAAAACCAAGAGCAAGCTGCTTTCCTGGCTCCCTTACCTGTGGCATAAGTGGGGTACGAGCAAATGAGACCCCATCTGCCCCAGGCAGCTTTCCTGAGCATTGGACCGGCTCATCATGAATCCTAGACTTCTGTTGTCCTTTGATGTTTGTATGTAAGTCATAAATCCCCCTCATTTAACTTGTGTGTGTGTGAGTGTCTTGTCTCACAGAATTCATGCAAGTAGTAGAAACTGCAGCCCAAGATGTAGTGGGCTGAGGTAGTAACTGGTGCACTGGGAATCTCTTTTGCAGACACTGATGACCAAACTCTTTCCCCATCTAAAACGTCATAGGTGGAAAGATATTCAGCAACTATAGCCAAAGTGAGAGAGAGAGACAAAGAAGTGTCATAAAATGAACAAAAGAAAGAGAAGCCAACGTTATCTAAAGACTGCAGACATTTGTAGAGGCTAACCTGAAGATAAAAAAGCAGAACAAAAACAAATATCACTTCTCTTTAAAAAATACCATAGATGAAGAGAGAACTTAAGATGTAAATTTTAATTAGTTGGAAACTGTCTGAACTTTCCTAAAACTTGATATAAAAGCCCAGACACAAGTAGCTGGCTCTTCTGATACAGCCTTTGTGGGGTGAGTAGGTCAGGGGAAATTGAAAAAAAATAGAAACGTCTAGAACCGTGATAAAGAAAATATTCAAATTAAAGACTGTTTGTATATTTCAATTGCTTATGCTATAACAACTATTGCAGTAAATAATTCAGAGTTACAACTACATGAATTTTCATAAAGGTCACAAACATATCACTTAACAATAAAATTTTTGTGTATGACCTATACATAATACTTTAAAAGACTTCAACAACAAAAGAAGACCTGACATTTTATTCCAAATAAAATACTTATTTGTGTTTTGTTTTCTATTTGTTGAAGATAGCTAAAACCTGCATTTTGTATCCAATTCTATCATTGTTATTCAAAACATACATAGAAGTTAGTTATTATAAAATAGAGAAGGGAGCCTTATCAAAAGGTTTTAATGATTTTATTAATAAAATTAATTGGTACTGATATATGTGATTTAGATAGTCAATAGCTTCTTGGATAATTATTCTTTTATAACTATATAAATTATTTTATTTATATATTTTTACATATTATTTTTTATTTTATAAGTAATAAATATTGAATAATATATTGTTTACTACATTTAAGTAATATATAATATTTATACATTATTTATATTTATATAAACAATTATTATGGATAATTATTCTTTTATACCTTTATATACCAAGGTCTTTATACCTTTATGTACCAAGGTCTACCTATGTACTTTAGATAGTCAATAGTTTCTTGGATAATTATTCTTTTATACTTTTATATAAATTATTTTATTTATATATTTTATATATTTATATTTTATGAATATTCAATAACATATTTAAGATATTTACATAATATATATTATTTATTACATTTAAATAACATATATTATTTATATTTATATAAATATAATTATGGATACTTACTCTTTTATACCTTTATATACCAATTTCTATTCCAGGGGATGTGGCTGAGTAAAAGACATCCACAGAAAAAAAATAATTTATTTTATATACATTACATATTATTTCGTACACATTATATACAGCATATCAAAGCTACTCTAATGAATGAATGCTTAAAAATTGTTCAAACGTATCATTTATACAACACTATGAATATTGACCTGGACTAAGAAATATTTCTATAACCACAATTTCTTTTTTCCTCTAAATTTTAAATATTCTTCACTCATAAAATATTTTATTTACTTTTATTATTTACTGGAGTAGATTGAATATTGATCTCAATTCTTCACTCCTCATACCTGTGCCGTCTCTTCATCATGGGAAAAGTGTATTTTCCCACCCTTTGACTTTAGGCTTGGCTACGTGACCTGTTTTGATAACTGGATGTTAACAGACATGATGTGAACAGATATTTGAATAGAGACTAGATGGTGTAACTTGGCTTCTTGAACTCCAAGAATCTAGTATATATACCCATGAAGCAGAAAAGAGTTTACCAAATATGGAGTATACTCTCAAGTCTTTTTTGGCTTAAGGCCAACTAATTACTGCAGTTACAGTCAGCCATCAGCACAGCAGACTAAGCTATATGCATTTATTCCTAAAGTAAATTCATAATTTTTAGAATCACTTCAGAAGTAGTTTGAGTCTCTAACCTTTTGTGGCACTGCGTATTCCTGCTTCGAATGAATAGATTTAAAATAAATAATCATAGCTTCACAGTGATTGATTATAAACATGCGGAAATAGAACTTGAGTAACTTTACTTCTGTCATTTTAAATGATGTCTCAGAGCTTGTATTTGGGAAGAAAATTTTTAACAATTAAAATGCAAATTTGGGAGGAGTAAATTTTTGCTTTGAAAATGCAAATTTTAGATCTACTATGAAATATTTTATAGAATTTGAATAATATCTTTACATTTTAGGTACATTATTCTTTTAAAAATATTGTTTAAAACCAAAGGCAGATAAAAGGAATAATGACATTACAGATTAATAATTATCTCATGATTATTTTTTAAAATTATTTTATAATTTAAGAGAAAGAAGACATTAATAAAGAATCTGCTGAGGATGTCAAACATAGCAATTAAGTTCCTGAGGAAAAGATGTCTTTACATAGAGTTCCTTCAATCAGGGGTGCAAAATAAGGCAGAAGTATTGACCCAACCATAGCTGGAGCCAATCTGAGCCAAATCACAGCTTGAAGCTGAAGGACAGTTAATTGACACGCCAGTGAATGTAAGAATAAAACTTACTGTTACAGGCATGAGTATTGTGGCTGTGCGTTATTTAGAATTATTGTGGCAATAGTATACCGAGACACGTACTGTCTTTTGAGACTTTCAGGTATTTACTGCTCAAATTGTTTTATCCACCATTTCACCTTACACAATGTCTCAATCACAGAAAGGTCGCAGTGATTATCTGTCGATTGATTGATACACAGCTTTAAACTCAAGGAATTTACAATCACATTGAAGAGGAAAAAAACCCACCTAAAAAGTTGTAACAATGTAGGACATTATATGATTGTGCAAGTACTATGCACATGATGAACCCTAGAGGAGTCTGGAAGAGGAAAGAAGACAGTTTGATTGGTGACATGGGAGGCATAAAATATGGTGGAAGTGGTAAAGTCTGTTGAAAATCATATTTTGGGTCGTATTTAAAGAACTTATTGAGTTAATCATGTGTAGTGAATGAGAGATAATAAAGTGCATAAGAAGGGCATAAGCGAGCATGACATTTTCAGGAATAAGTGTGTAGGGGAAAGGCTATCTTTGGAAAAGCCTGTATCAGATTCAAGTCTTGCCCCTTGCCCACATGTATAATTACAGGGACATTACTTAACATTTCAGTGTCTGTATTTTCTTCTCTGTGGGCTAAATAATACATTATTAGTAGGGTTATTTTGAGGATCAGGTGTGGTTTATTACAAACCGGCAAGCATATTGTATACAGTATATATATATATTTTATATATATATATACCATTCACTTAATTTTTTTCATTTCCATGAACTTTTTTTTCTTTTTCCAAGCTCAAAACATACCTACATTTAGAATATTCAGCTTAAGTTTGAAATGATATAACTGAGAGAAATAGAGCCATAAAACAGAGGGATCTGTAATTGGAATAAAATCCCAGTATCCCTTTGTTAAATCTGGTGAATTTAGCCAAAAACTTTCAGCTAAATGGTCATATGAATAGAGCTAGAGTCCATGCCTTTCTAGATGGTCTTCAGTGTGAATGAATCAGGATGCATAATTATTGGCAAAAAATGAGAAAGTCCTCTGTGATTTGTAAATATTGCTTCTTCAGTAGCAATCTAAAATACAAAGGAGCAAAGGCTGTACTAGAGAGTTAATAAATTAGTTAACAGATGTAAGCACATGCACCCTCGTGTGCATGCACACACACACACACACACCTCTTATAGGATCATTTCCCTCCAGGCACACACACACACTGCATCTTATTACAAGCTTTTCTGAATTTTAAAGAATTAGTCCTGAGATACACAGGTTCAGTGGTGCACTAAAAAAGATCCTGTAGAGCAGTCTTTTGTGATGGACACACTTATTACATGATTCCTAGGTCAAGAACAAACGCCTTGGTGGAAGATGCTCTCTGTTCTCTCGTTTTTGTTGCTCTGATTCTTCTTGTCTTTGGCATCTCTATAAAATATTTTATTTATAAAATCCTTTATAATAAAAATAATTTTCAAAAGAGCAAAGTACTTAACTTGTGTCTGACAGAAGCATTAATTTGGTTTGGAGGATCCTCAATTCAGAAATAATGGTGTTAATTAACACAGTTCAAAAGGTAAAAGCATGGACATAATTATGAATGCATTACATGAAACTAAAAGATAGCTAATAAAAATCACTTGATTTAGATTATTTATCACGTTTTTAAGGCCTTCGCCTTCTTCTGTGTTGGCAGAATCAGAGAAGGTCAATTTGAGACCCACTGGAAACTTTAGTGGGCCAATGGGGATGAAGAAGCCAAAGAAAAAAGGATCGGGGGAGGGTGTCAACTTTGAGTAAGCTGTAGAGTGTCCCCTCTCAGAGTTACAATCATCAGTGCACTCTAAGTTTTCAAGGGGAAATAGCAACTTGAACTTAATCAAATTAATCTTAATAGCAAATGGGCTCAGAAACATTATTGGGCAGAACAGCAGCATATATTCAGCTACTGAGCAATATTCAAAGTGAAATGCAGAGTTACTATCTTTCAGATTATGAAATATTATTCCTTTTTTACCGGGAAGCTGGAAAAAATAGAAAAAGTGTAGGCATCTGGTAGGAAGGTGAAATTAAAGAATTTTTAAGCCAAGATGTCCTGTATTTTAAATACTGAAAAGATTCTGTGAGAGCCAAGGTTTATGAAGTTTTTTTGGTGGAAAATAAAGTTTCTCTCTCTCCCTATACCTCAGAATAATCTCTGTGACCCCAGTAAAGCAGGCTAAGTTTGAGGTTACGGTTTCACTTTCAACAGGGAATTATAGTTTGAATTAGACAAAAAACATAGCAAACAGAGTGGGAAAAAAACAAAGCCTAAAGCGTAATGTACATACACTACCAGGGCTTGCCTGAGTTGACACTGGATCCTTCAGTGGACACAAATTCCAGGCTGCAACCATTCAGAGAGTGGAGGCTTGTAATATACAAATGGGATTGTTTCTATATCGGCCCAGATGAACACATACATGAGAGGATGAGTAAGTCTGAGGAAAAAAATACATTGGATAAAAACTAAATGCTACTCTCAATATCATGTGGGATTTTGGGTCATCTGAAAAACTAAAACAAAAGCACCACATAAAGATTATAACGCAAAAACTACATGCAGAAAACAATACATTTATTATATTTTACTTCAGTTTTACTGGAAATATATTCTCAATGTTAAGATGATTTTTTAAATGTATTCAGCCTTTGCTTCTTTATTTAAGAACGTTATGAATAAACATTTACATCTTGTCTCAAGGACTTAACTATCATAGGAATGCTATCTGAGCCTACTTCATGCCTTCCAGGGTCTCTCCATGTCTACTGGTGAGTTTGCAGGCAGTAATAAGCCTCAATGCCACATTCTAGCTCCCTGAAAGTTTTTTGTTTTTGTTTTTTTTTGCTTTTTGTTTTGTTGTTTGCTTGTTTTCTAGGCTCTACCTTCTTCTCTGTCCTCTGAATCCAATTTGTTCTGTTCTTTTATCTTCATTTTTTTCTCTGCTGTTTGGTTTTCATTTTTTTTCTCCTTAGATGCAACTTCACTTGAATTGTTTACTTGACTCTTAATTTGTCTGACTGTGTCTTTGGGCTTTGATGATATACAAACTGAGGACTTCTGAAATCTTGCCTCATTGCGAGACCCAGGGTCTTCAATCCCCCATCCTCATATATGATCATTTGCCTCCAGGCACTCATTTGTCTAGGAGGGAAGTTTAGACATAAAACTCACCCTATTTAGGAAGAGTTAGACAAAAATGATTGAGGATATGTAATGATTTTATTTTTTTCGAGGACTTTAAAGTCAATTAATGAAATTAAAGCAAAAACTTTTCTAAATTACTATACTAGGCAGAAAGCTTTCTAAAGACAAGAATTTTGCTTATCCATTAGCCTCTGAAACAAAGCTCAGCACATGGGTACACATAAGGCAGAGTTTACTGGGTACTGTAGTTGACTTCATCTCCTGACTTACTGACTGACATTATGAACGAATGAAACCAAATACCTTCTGAGGTATCTTAGACAATATATGTGAAGTATTGAGGCCAGAGTGAGTGATAAGTGTAACAGTTTAGTGACAACAATATATACCTCATTAAAGGTAAACTTCTGAATATGACTGTATTTAGAGATAGAACATTTAAAGAGTTAGTTAAGGTTAAGTGAAGTCATAGCGGGGAGACCCTAATGCAGCGTGACTGGTGTCCTTAGAAGAAAAGGAAAGGAACCGTGAATGTGCACCCAGAGAAAAGGATGAGTAAAGGCAACAGTAAGAAGCCATCTCCAAGCCAAAGAGAGAGACCTCAGGGGAGAACAAACCTAATGACACTTTGATTTTAAATGTCTAGTGTCCAGGACTGTGAGAAAATAAACATATTTTTTAGGCCATCTGGCTTGTGGTATGTTGTTGTTATGGTAGCTTTAGCAAACTAAGACACATAGTTATAAAGCATTTTTATTACATGATAATCTGTGTTTAAGAAAATGCTGGCCAGGAGCAGTGGCTCATTCCTGTAATCCCAGCACTTTGGGAGGCCAAGGCAGGTGGATCACCTGAGGTCAGGAGTTTGAGACCAGGCTGACCAACATGGAGAAACCCTGTCTCTACTAAAAATGCAAAACTAGCCAGGCATGGCGGTGCATGCCTGTAATCCCAGCTACTCGGGAGGCCGAGGGAGGAGAATCACTTGAACCTGGTGGCGGAGGTTGCCGTGAGCCGAGATCGCATCACTGCACTCTAGCCTGGGCAACAAGAGTGAAATTCCATCTCAAAAAAAAAAAAAAAATAGAAAAGAAAAGAAAATTCTATGTTCTTCTAAAGGATATCTGGAAGTTGTCCTAGTGCCAAGTTGTTTCATTGTGTTCTTTGAAATATTTCTCTTTTAGTAATAACTTATTTTTTCTAATATGTTAACTTTTGTAATACAGTCTCATTAGGGATTAGGGCTTAAACATCTGAGCTTTGGGGGACACAGCTGAGTTCATAACAATGTGCATGCACTCTTTCATACCTATAGTTTTAAAATAAAAATTTTAAAACCTATTATTTATACCCTTTAATCTTTCTCACAATTTGAAAAATCCTTGTGCAGATCAATTAACTGATGGTATACTATATAGTCTTGTATTAGCTCTTGTTTTTTCTTTCATTCTTTTAGTAATGGATTGTAGTTAAGTCACAAATTGTTTTTAACTTTTCAAACACAATGACTTCACTTTCTGTAACATCTCTAGCCAGCAGATTTAATAAAAATAGTGTTATTGACGTGTTTAGATAAATTTTTGTGGAATTAAAAAAACCTTTTTCATTTCCAATTGCCATATATTTATGCAAATCAGTCTTCATAAATAAATAAATCAGTGGAGCAAAAATTAAAAATAAAAATAAAAGGTAAATTTCTCCACAGAAGACATGTGAAATTCAACTCTAACTATTGAACTTTGACTACATTTTACCCTAATTCTCTCCAATATATATATTTCTTGTGGCAATCAACTTCTACAGGCATCTGAAGAATTACTGAAAACAGGTATCAATCTATGTCTTCTGGTATCACCTAAGTCTTGACTATGCATTTCTTATAGAAAGTTTCATTTTAACCTTTAGCACTTTGAAAACCGGTTTCTAGTCATTGTTACTGCTGAGTTTTTCAATCTGTTTTCCTTTCTGGAATTCTATCCATGGCATAAGCAACCTTAATTTATTACTGACATCACTTATTACAAGCGTTCATCCTAACAGTCCATTGTCTTTTAATGTCCTTTCTTTTTACTTATTTATTTTGATGGCCTGCCCAGCTCTGTGTCTGCCTTGCATTCCCAATTTGTTTTTCAGCCAAGTGGCTAGTGCCGAGTGATCAACTATCATCATCCATCACCATCAGCAAGCTGCACACTATTCATTGCATTTCAATGGACAGAACACTTCAGTTTCACATCCCCAGTGCCTTTGGCCTCTCTGCCAATAAGTCTTCTACTTTAATATTTTAGAGGCACCCAAAACATTGAATGTTTGAATATTTGGCTTCACAAGTAAACAGGGTGCAGCAGGAAAAAATTACCTCTAACTGCGTCTCTTCTTCCCCTTTTGGTGTATGAGTGCAGTGATGGCCTTTAAGTTCTTTATGCTTTAGTAGGGAATCACCAACATTGTACTGATGCTAATCTTCTTAGTGTGGAAAATATTGCTTTTTGACAAGTGTGCAAAGTTGTAAATCTTTTAGGTGAAAGGAACTTTGGAGTCTAATTAATTACTGTGTTTATTTATAAACAACAGTTATTTCAAATAGCAGAATCCCAAGTTATTCTCACAAGGAGAATATTTTCCATCTAGAATACAGTTCAGATTGCAAAATAAGCATTAATTATTTTAAACATAGTAATTTGTGTTCTATTCTATTTTTATTATAAAGAGCTGGATATATATTCACTATTACAGTTCACTTTAACAAGGGCAAATTCAGAAAGAAAAAAGCAGATTTTTTAATGTGGTAAGCTGGAATGCTTACAAATAAAAGCATATTGAGCTCAATAAAACATTTAATTTTAATTGCCAAAGATTATCATATTATCTTTATTATAATTTCATATGACAAACTAAGTTTAAATACGAATTTAAATATGTTTTGCAGATGCTCCTTAGGCTTCCTTATGTATACCCTCAATCATTGGGTAAGTACATAAATTATTGTACAATCCAGAACACTTTAGATACTGGAAAGGTACCAAAAACAATAAAACTTGTATATATTTTTGAAATATTTATTGCTTGATTGATTTATTAAATTGCTAAGCTATGAAATAATTCTATTTAAAAATCAAATTTCATTCTGTCATTTGTGACTACATGTGTGAGCCTGGAGGATACTATGCTAAGTGAAATAAGCTAGGCACAGAAAGATAAATACTGTATGATCTCAGTTATATGAGGAATCTAAAAATATTGAACTCAAAGAAGTAGAAAGTAGAATGGTGGTTATCAGAGTCTGGGTGGGGAAGGTACATCTGAAATTAACATATCTTGGTAGATCATAACATTTTTATTTTTTTATTTTATTTTATTTTATTTTTTTTTGAGACGGAGTCTCGCTCTTTCACCCAGGCTGGAGTGCAGTGGCGCGATCTCGGCTCACTGCAGGCTCTGCCCCCCGGGGTTCACGCCATTCTCCTGCCTCAACCTCCCTTGTAGCTGGGACTACAGGCGCCTGCCACCTCGCCCGGCTAATTTTTTGTATTTTTTTTTTTAGTAGAGACGGGGTTTCACCGTGTTAGCCAGGATGGTCTCGATCTCCTGACCTTGTGATCCGCCCGCCTCAGCCTCCCAAAGTGCTGGGATTACAGGCGTGAGCCACTGTGCCCGGCCAATCATAACATTTTTAATTGAAACAATATTATTTAGGAGCTGACATGACTGATAACGTTCAGAGCAAACTAAATAAAATAGAGGATTTTCTAAAGTCTAATTTGCTTCAAATAAAAATATTTAAACATTTTATCTAAAATATTTAAGTAGATGTTTATGTATACTATCACAATTTAGAGTACGTTTCTTTGATAAATATTTTTACCAATAAAAGTCTCCAAAATGTTGTCTTTATGACACATTTAATGTTACATCAAATTTATGCCTAGATTAGATACTGGAAAAATTAGATACCTAAATTTGGTATAACATTAAATGTATCATAAAGACAACTTTTTGTGATTTAGGCCAAATCAGGCCTTCTTAATTTATTACATTTTGGTAGAGAATATAAATATAACTGAATATATGTGCTCTATCAAAAGATTCTAACCTCAATTTGAAATTTTTCATAAAGCATTTACAGGCCAGGTACGATGGCTCATGCCTGTAATATCAACACTTTGAGAGGCTAAGGCAGGAGGATCACTTGAGGACAGAGATCAAGATCGGTCTGGGCAACACAGCAAGACTCCATTTCTCTTAAATTAAGAAAAAAAAAAGAAAGCATTTCTAGAACTGCATGATTTAATAGTTTAAATTTGAGCATTCCTAATTTTATTTGTCGGGTTCTCTTTTAATTTTGTAGGGATATGTTGAAATTTTTTATTTCTAAGTTTTGTCTTTGTTATTTTCTAAAAGTTTTAACAGCTACAATTTTGATATTCATTAGTTAAAATATTTTTATTAAATATTTTAAACTTAGTTTGAACCAAATACACCTACAATTTAGATAAAAAATGTACAAGAAGTTTCAGTATCTCACTGAAGTTTGATTTATCAAGGTTAATTTTTTTGGAGAGTAAACATTTCTAAAATTGAATTTATGATAATCAGTAAACAGAGAAAGCACAGGATGCCATGCTGAAGTCTATTTAGTTTTAAAAATCAGCTGTTCACAAAAATATTATAGTTTAGGCACACTATGTAATAAAAAGTATGCAAAGTTTTACATTTTATTTTGTTGCTAGTCACAGCTTATTTTGATGTAGTTATAAATTACGTCTGCACAATAATAAGTTCCAAGTATATTTCTAATCCATTAGTTTTTTAATTTAGTAAAAGCATTTTAAAATAATACTGTGCTCCATCAAAATTTTTATTCTTGTTAACACTGCAAAATTGGATATATTTCCAACGTTGAAAGTTTAACTGAATTTGCAAAAGCATCACAATAACGTATAATATTTTACCTTTCATGGATTGAACCTCTAGAGCTATACTCTGAGGTTATAAATTGGATAAAGGTAAATGATCAAACCATTATTGATATTCACTAGATTTCCATTTCAAGGCTTTGAAGGACAAATATAAAACTGGTATCATTTAACACTTTGTGAAGTTTTTTTTATTTGTTGATGGAGTCAGTGAATTAACCGTTACTGTTTAATTTGGAATAAAAATTCCAGTGAAATTAATTTAGAAGAACCATCTTATGATCTAAACAAAAAGTATTTATTTACCAAATGATATAAAAATACAGTTTTGCAGTGGCCCAATTAAATAGCTGTCCCAGATACAGTTTTAATAAAACAATATCACTTTAGAATAAATGCTGATATTTTTCATTGGATTTATGCCTTCTAATTTTCACATATTCAATGATATATCCAAACCTCATGATATAGACCAATGTTTTTAAAAATGTAATTTTCACATTCATCAGCTGTCTTAAGAAATAGAGACTCAGCACTTTCACCTTTTAGTCCTTTGTTTATGAAAAGGTTCATAAGTAAATGATTAATGGTTAAAAAGAGATTACCTTTGGTTTCAGCTCCAGCATGTAAGGAACTTGGAAGTCATCACTCTGTTCTTCAGAAGAAAAATTAGGACGACCTGTAAATGAGTGCTCATCAGAAAACTATAGCTGCAGGGCAAATCGCCACACCAAATCCAGGAGTCTGGTTAATCCATAGAGACACAAGTAAGACCTGTTTATGTGGAGCAGAAGCCACTGAAGCCATAAACTGGTAGAAACAATTCAATAGTTGACTATTTTAATAAGTTGCTGGAGAATAATGCGAATAAACTAGTGTACTAGTCTGTTCTCACACTGCTATAAAAAAATACCTGAGATTGGGTAATTTGTAAAAGAAAGAGTTTTAATTGACGCACAGTTCTGCATGGCTGGGGAGGCTGCAGGAAACTTACAGTCATGGTGGAAGGCAAAGCAGGCACATCTTACATGGTGGCAGGTGAGAGAGAGTATGTGAGGGAGCGCTGGAAAAACTACGATTTATAAAACCATCAGATATCCTGAGAATTCACTAACATGAGAACAACATAGGGGAAAACGCCCCCATAATCCAATCACTTCCCTGCCTCAACACATGGGGATTACAGTTCCCTCCCTGGACGTGTGGGAATTATAATTTGAGATGAGACTTGGGTGGGGACACAAAGACAGCCCATATCAACTAGCATGAGTGTTGTTGCATGTGTTTCCTTGTTTTGTCCTCTGAGAAGATTTAGAAACGATGAACTTGCAAAACAACAAGCATACCTGGCATCTGTATTTTGGATTCTCCTACCATTTTCCAGTATAAAGAAAACCTGAAATCGTCGATTTGGTTAAAAATA
Source organism: Hylobates moloch (assembly GCF_009828535.3). Classification (NCBI taxonomy): domain Eukaryota; kingdom Metazoa; phylum Chordata; class Mammalia; order Primates; family Hylobatidae; genus Hylobates; species Hylobates moloch. Next base: position 76,893,329 of record NW_026652277.1, read on the forward strand.
ACTTATCAATATTTTTGCAACTTTTCTTTGAATCTAAACATACTCTAAAATAAATGTTTATTTCAAAAAGTAAATTTCAGAAACAGTATATTGTCAGCAAACAAAAAAATTAACAGAGATGAGATTTTCACCACGCAGAAATTGATAAAAGAACTATAGCAAAAACATTCTGGCCATATATTCTAGAAGAAGATGGCTTAGCCTCAATTTCACTCACACTCTATCAAGAGTGACATGGTGGTATTTATATCTTATGGACTCTAACACATAGTTCAACCGTTCCTGTCAGTCACTTGAAGTACAAGCCAGTTGACCTATGTGCTATGGTCTACAAGATATAAATGCCACCAGGTCACTTCTTGATAGAGTCAGTTGAAACATTTATAAATAGAAACCAATAAATGATGTGAGTGAAATAGACGCTAAGCCAAGACTAGATGCTTGAATCAGAAAGCACTTATTTTGACAGTGAGCACCTACACTACTGATCTGGAAGGGGGTTGTTCAATTACTTTGCCTCTGAGATTTTCAGGAAAGGAGAGATAGACTATCACTACTTCTCTTTTATATTTATTCATGTAATAAAAGTTTAAAAATCTGTTGAGAGCACAAGCATCCTACACTCTACCAGATGAGACCATGGCAGAAACTATAACACAGATCTACCAAACCCTCTCTGACTTATACTAATATACTATATATATAGTATACTACAACTATACTAATACTGTGTAATTTAATTTTTAAAAACTCAGGCAAAATGCTAAACTACATGGGACACCAGGATATAGGTAAATATCAGAAATGACGACTGTCTGCAGAAACCCAGGATGTATGGCCATTTTATTCAATAAGTCTCCCGAGGATTCTCAGTTGCCACGGTTTGTGTTACAGCTCAGTTCACATACTAAGGGTTTACAATTCACGTGTTTTTATTACTTTTACTTTGTTATGAAAATTGCCGAATTGGAACCAGGCAAGACTTTGGCAGGTGATCTCATCCATTGCCCTAATTTTACCAAAAATGTTACAAAAGCACAAGCAGGATAAGTGATGTGAGGTCCACAAGGATCATTCATGTCAGACCCATAATTACAACCTACAGCTTCAAAACCCCAGGCTTGTTCTCTCATTTCACCACCTTGATAGTTTATGCTGAAACCATATTCTGCATTGGCTCAATACTGATGTGCCTTAGGCGCTTCGTTTCAGAGTACCCTGGATGGCTTCATGAAACTAAAGATATTTATGAAATGATTTCTTTATATATTTTTAATAACATTTCAGTTGTGCTTTTATAAAAGTAACACACTGAATCAGAAATAAAAGGTATCATTCAACCTGGTCAACCTCCTTCTTATGAAATGATTCCAGTGATAGAATTATTCCAGTGATTCAGTCAGCATCTTTTTTAGGAAGCATCTATTATTTCTAAACTTAGGTAGGAGACTGAGGGGTTGAGTGTGGGGCATAGTATGAGATGTCCAAGTAGCTTATCTAGAATGGAAGATTCAGAAGTGGGTGTAATTCAAGGTGATATATATACATTAGGCTATAAGATAGCATAGTTTTATGGGAAAACCAATTGGAGTAATATTAATTCTGACTGGAAGATCAGGTAGAGAATCATGAAGAATGGAATATTTGAGCTTCCAAGTTAAAGTAATGGTATGTAGGAAAAACAGGAAAAAGGATAAAACATAGTTGCTAATGATGACTGCAGAATGACAATTGCCCTTATTTGTTAAGATGTTTCTTTAAGGCAATTAGTGAAGATTTTATAGAAAGGTGTAATGGAGCCACATCGTAAAGTTCCCCCAAAGTTATTCTAAAAGAGTAGACAAATTGACTGAATGTCATTTAAACTACTGTGTAATAAATACTCTATAGTGCAAAAGTAGCATCTTTGAAATGAGAAATATTTACTAAATTTTACATATGATTCACTGTATCAAAGCTCCCTGGATCAGTACTGTAAAAGTGAAAAGGGAAATAAATCAGAATCATCAAAGGTGAGAAATAAAAGTAAGCAATGATAAGCATTTGAAAGCGTCCACCTAGTAGAATAGCGGCAGTTGGTGTGTCATGTGGAGCTGTTACGAGGCTTTCTCACCAATGGTGAGACTTCTCTGGTATTGGTTAGTGTTTTACTGGAGCCTTTGCTGAGGCTGAGGGCTCCTGCCTACCTAAGGCCAATGAATTGTATGTCATAGAGGTTTTTGATTTAGCAGCCTCTACTTGGTATACACAGAGGATAATATGTTTTATACCAAATACAGTTTACTTGAATACCTATACCATGTATAAAAATTTAAATTTGAAGATAACAACTTCTTATATTACAAATATACAATAAAGAATTAGGGCTTAGGTGAAAGAAAAAAATTATGTGATTTACACAAACAGTCAATATATATTATCTTAGTTTTATATATTAATTGTGATCTAAATCTACACATAGATTTTTAAGCCTTGTTAATTTTCTAGAAATTACAAGAAATATTGATTTTATTCTCCTAGTTATGCTCTTAAATATACTGTTTTAAGGAAAAAAAATCCACAAAAAATTTTATTTCTCTTAAGAGCAAACAACAAATAAGGTACAATTTTATTATTTAGTTATAGTAACAAATTGTCAGAGTAAATCAACCAAAGAAAATTATAATTTAATTTAAATTAAATTATAATTTAAGATAAGTATAAGACATATAAATATAACATAACTGTTTATAATGTTAAAATGTGCTAACTTTTGAAATATTTCTATAAAGTGACAACTCAAATGAGTGGCTGTTATTCCAATGAGGTTTTCAGGTTTAGTATTTATACATTTCCTTAAAAATGGGGTTGGTGAGGGACACAGATAAGTAGAGGAGCAAGTAGTTGGTTGGATGAGTAGTTACATTCCTATGAGACTTTAATTAGTGACAAGTAATTCTTCATTTTACATGAGATAAAGTGAATATCTGAAGAATCAAAGGGAGTAAAAGAAGAGTCAATTATGCAGCTATCTCTGGGTAAGTAGAAGAAAGAGTCTTGACTTTGTCCAAGAACTTGTCCTGGAAGGATAAGCTTATAATGACATTATCCATGTGGAATGGAACACACTTCAGTTTTAGGAACTAGACTTAGATTGTAGACTTAAAGTTACAACTGGCATGCCCTTCTTTATAGGAGCCCAGCAAAGAATTTACAGATGAATGATCTGTAGAGGCAGTCCTCCATAGATGCCTGAGAGCTTTTACTTTTCCATGGGGATCTGGGTGAGGCAAAATGTTAGTAACAGCTATCCATTTGAAAGATGGTGTTGCAGTGACCTTCTCCTTCCATAAGAAGTTCTAACAGTCCTGAGATTTTTAAATTTTCTTTTACAAAAGTTAGGTAAATATAGTTCCATAAATATTCATTATTTACCTTAAAATGTATTATATAAACTACCTACATAGTATAAAGCAATAATATACACATAAGAACAAACACAAAATAATGTTATATAAAATTATTAATGTAAATACAATGCATAATTTAAATATAGTATATTATTTATGAGATATCATAAATGTACTATTCCACATGCACCCATTCTGGGAGAACCTATGACAGAATATGCATACTGTATTAGGGTTCTTTAGAGGGCAGAACTAATAGGATATATATATATATATAGGAGTTTACTAAGTATTAACTCACATGATCACAACATCCCACATTAGGCTGTCTGTAAACTGAGGAAAAAGGAAAGCCAGTCTGAGTCCCAAAACTCAAGAACTTGGAGTCTGATATTTGAGGGCAGGAAGCATCTTTCTCCCAAAATGGGAGAAAGATGTAGGTTTGGAGGCTAGGTCAGTCTAGTCTTCACATTTTTCTGCCTGCTTTATATACTAGCTACACTGGCAGCTGATTAGATTGTGCCCACCCAGATTAAGGGTGGGTCTGCCATTCCCAGTCCACTGACTCAAATGTTAATCTCCTTTGGCAACACCCTCACAGATACACCCAGGATCAATACTTTGCATCCTTCAATCCAATCAAGTTGACACTCAGTTTTAACCATCACAATTACTGTTAATTATTTTTGGAGAATGCAATTAGTGGCAGGAAAAAATTTCATATATAACTAAATTTTGACTATGTAAACTAAAATTAAAATCCTAAGCCCCTCAGTTGACTGAACGGACCACTTCTTAGCCAGGGGAATCCAAGAAAAACCTTAAAAACTAAATTTCTAGCCATGACAGGAAGGGAGGACAGACATCCTTCATTATACCCCCTCCCTTTTGGAGTATAGGCACAACTGACTAGGGTTAATATTAAAATAGAGATCATAAGACTGACAGAAGGGACTCTTTGTGGCAATACTGAATTATAAATAGGACCTAAGGACATGCAAGGCAAAGGTTACATCACACCCTACAAACCATAAAATCACATTAAATGGGTTTTTTAATTAACTCAGTATAATACAGCTTACTTTCCAATCTGGCTGTGGTATATTATCACATAACAGACAGCAAACTCCCTTACCTTAACTCAAGCATTCCTTTGTACTGATTTCAAGTCTTTAGACAAAGCTTCACTCTTTCTACCAACTGTTAATGAATAAGAACCCCTACACCCATCTCTAATTTACAATCTCCACGCTTTGAGATGTCCTATATTTTCTGGCTGAACTAGAAACTTTCCATGTATTGATTTATAATTTTACCAACAATTTCTGTCTCCCTAAAATGCATAAAACAAAACCATAATCCCACCTCCTCAGGATGACTTACTCAAGGCCTCTTGGGTTTGTGTATTCTCTGGGCTGCAGTCACTCATTTCGGTTCACAACAAGCCCTTTAAAATATTTTACAGATTTTGGTGTTTCCATTAACAACTGTGAGTTTCTCAATGTTATGACAAGAATGAATTTTAGACATAACCCAATAATTAATTGCAATATCTAGATATGTATGAAGTCTTTGAAACTGTGTATATTTGCAGATTGAAAGCAACTCAATATGGAGAATAAGTAAGAAACTTGTACCTCTAGCCCCAGGTCAGTAACTAATCTGTATCACTTAGGTGGTTCATCAGCTGCTAGGTGAAAATCTAAGGAAATATTTACTTGTCACTAGTGCTGCCATGACATAAAAAAAAATCCAGAGAATTGTATAAAGTTGTTGCATATGCAATATGCTAAGAAAAGAAAAATAAATAAGTAAAACAAAAGACAATGGGGACTCCTATCACTCTCATAGGTAAAAAGCCACAGTCTCAGCTCACCAACACAGAATGCCACACCCACACCACAATCCCATGGAAAATTTTAGATCCCTACACACCTCACTGGTTCTAAGCTTTTGAACGGAGCCCTTTGGACTGAATGTTGCACTACCAAAGAAATAATTAGTTTACCGTGGAAATTACTGCTAGGCAGTTTTATTGCTCTAAAATTCTAGGAAGGAGTCAATCATCAGGTAAAACCAGAGAACAGGCTGTCTTCAGCCTTCCCTCAAATTAGCACCGAAATTCGTGGCATTACAATTATTCTGCAACAGAGATGATTTTCTATAGTTAACTGGAAAGAAATGTTCTTGCTTTCTAGCTAATTCATTAGCTACATTTCTGCAGACAGTTGTGTTTTCTTTCTCCCAATAAGAATTGTGTTTTCTTTTGTTTTGCTTTTTTTCTGAAGTGCTTTCTATGTTTCTGAGGTGACTGAATCTAGAAAATGCAGGTTTGTTTGTTTGGCTTTGCTTTTGTTTTCCCCACAAACATTTTTTTAAAAAGAAGAAATGATTTTTTTAAACTTACGTACTTGTTTTTGGAGAGTCAATCCCCTTCTAAGTAATTTTACTTCTGTTACTTTGTTTCATATTTTCTACCATAATTAGCAAATTATATATACACACATCTACAAATATAATGTGTAATCAGGAGAGTCACTGATACATGGGACCAAAAGCCTCCTTTATCAGAAAATGCACATGCATGTTTTAGGCTCCTATGAAGAGATTTTATTTTCTGTTTATTTCCTGCTATTATTTGACTTACTGGCTGAGCCATGTGTCACTCTCTGAGCCTCTCTTTAATCTAATTTATTTCCAAAATCTTTAAGATTCTGAATTATACTAGTACTAGAAATGTAATTCTCAGCAAACTGAAAGTTACCTGTATTGTTCTATGGATAGTTGGATCAAATTATGGATAGAAGATGTACAAATTTTAAGTCCAAGTGTTTCTCCCTTTCGGTTAAATTTTCCTGGATTCTGTTTCTGTTTATATCAGACTGCTGAAATAAATATAAAAATAAAACAATATACCTATACATATGTGGATATAATCTGTTGCACATGTTTTCTACCTATTTGAACTACGATTTTAAGTACTTATAATTGTCATAGATCAATATTTTTATAAAATCAGATTTATGTAACAGTATGGAAAACATTTGTAAAGTCATATGTTAATAGCAAAAGAAAGGTATAAAATGCTACTTTTATACATGTGAAAATCTATATTTTAATGCCAAATAAAGAAAGGGATCATAAGAAGAAAAACAACAAATTTGGCAGTATTAGAATATAAATATTTTATTTCCACTTTGTCATTGATATACTTCAAAATTAAAATATTTAAGCAACTGCAGTATTAGCAAGCTGTATTTTCTTTTCCAAAGAATCATTTTCAACAATTTTTTAAAAATTCATAGTGGTAAACTATAGTTTAATGTAAATTGGTTGACTTAATGTATATTTGTTTTATATTTAAAGTAGAGAAATATTAGTAAAAATGGTTTCAATTCTAGGTCAACTCTCCTACTACCTATTAGAACAGGGGGTTTTCTGTCACAAATATGTCAAAAATGATCTCTAAGTTTCTTTCCAATTCTCAGATATTATTATTTTAATATGTTATATATAAGCTATATAATATGTATAATTAATCCATATTAATATATTAATAAATATGTTAATTTAAAAATCCATTTAAATTAAGAATATATATAAATATAGATCTCAACATAATAAAAATTGCAAAAAATGCAGATGACACTAAAACTTCCTTGACTACTACTCAAACTCTATCCTGATGTTTACCTTCCGTAGTATGGTTTACCCCTCCAGACATTTTATGTATTTTGTGCATAAACATACCAACATGCAAATTTATTATGTTATATATGGTTATCATTAAGTTGAATTTTACTTTATGGAAAGAAAAGTATGCATTTACAAAACTGAGAGTTTTATACATTAAAATAAAAGAGTGGTAGTAATTTTATGTTGAACACCTACAGAAGTTAAGAAATAGCATTGCTGCCTCTAGAATTAATGTAGTTTGTATTCACCTCCTCAAGCCTGAGATCAGGCAGTTTTTCTCGGACTCAGCCTCTCAGAGAAGGTTATCTTGATGTTAGAGTTTATAATGTCACAGCTGATGCTATCCAATCCAGTATAATATCCTTCTTGTGAGTAAGTCAGGGTTATGTGATGGCTATAATTTTAAATAACCTCTTTTAAACACATATGCTATATATGCTTTAAATATTAATACAGAAATGAAACTGGACTACTGGATTCTAGAACACTGTTAAGTCAAAGGGAGATGCTTGATATTATAATATATATATATATATATATATATATTTTTTTTTTTTCCAGTTAGGTTGTTAGTATGTTTCAAGGATAAACTAAGGTCAGGTTCTAACCTGCATCACAGAAATGTTTATAAAAGCAAAGATTTCCAGTGAATCCAAAGTTCAGAAAGACTTTTATTTCCCAATCTGTGCAGTATTCCACCTAAGATAAACTAATAAACACAGCAGAAAATTTTAAAGAAATTCTAGTTCAGAACTTTATCTAGTTGACCAGAGACATAGTAAGGGGTCAATATGATATTAAGCTCAAGATCAAGCTAAAGATAAGAAGAGGAGTAGTTGAAATTAATCTACCTAGGATCAGTGAACTTTGTCATTTTTTCTGCCATTTTCTAAAACAGACCACATTATTTTTAATCCACTTTTCCTGCACTTAGAAAGGTATTGAAAATCAATACCTTTGGTGAGCTGTGCAATACTATTACTTTGGAGTTGTGGTTAAATCACTCTATATCTCTGCATGTTGTTATGTTTCTTTTAACTGGGTTTGACTGGTAATATTCTAGTACGAAAAGATACCTTGATTCTACCTCCAAGCTCATATGAAGGCTAGACCATGTGAACTAATTAGTAAAAATAATTAGTAAAAATGTCTTTCTTCTTTCATAGGAAAGAAAGTTAAGATAGACAATGAAAAAGGCACCTATTATTGAAAAACAATTCGGCAGATTTATTTTTCTAATGAGGAAGCAATATATATATGTGTTCATTTTCAATATCTCTATTATTCAAAATGTCAGATTTTTTACTGTAAAAAGATGTAGAAAAGATAGAGACTGGGTGCATTAAGCAAATGGGCTGGTAAAAAGTATCAAGAAAATTAAAAAGAAGGGAGAAAAAAAGGGAAGAGAGAGGGAGAGGGAAGAAGGAAGAGGGGAGAAAGAGGAAGGGAGGTAGGTAGAAAGACACCTCAGAAAATTAAACCCTTTGTCTTAAGAATAACTACTGCTGGTTACCACTTTTTGAACTTGTCCAAGGGCAGAATTCATGCACAAAGGCCTTTAACATAAAAAAAGAATTATCCACACTTGATTAGTTTTGTTGATAGTTGGGGACAACCTGGGTTTGTTCATCTTTTCAATATTTTACTCATCTATTTAAAAATGTTTATTTAGAGCATTCTGTGTTTTAAATTACCTGCTGCAACCTGGGGATATTTTGGACAAAAAAGAAATCACTCCTGCTTTTATGGAATTGTACAGCCTATCAGAGTTAGTAATCTAGGATTTGACTAATCTGAGAAAGATTAACTGTCAATGTTTAAAGCATAATGTCATTTTATATTACTAAATATTTTAATAAGGACTAATGATTGAAACCACAAAGTAGCTTGTTTCATGTATCACAAACCTTAAAATTCCAACTGCAGAATCTAAAGTAATTAAGGTTACTGATCAGTTTTTTTAGATATTTAACTCATTGTTCTTCCAAAATACTTTTGAAAATATAAATCTCTTACAGAGATGAAAGTAAAGAATCCTATTTCACTGTGAGTTCAGATTCCTAAAAAAGAGTAACTTAAACAAAATTAATGAGAAATCTGTGCACGTAATGATAAATCTGGAGATAGACAGTCTATGGTTGGTAAAGTCTCCAAGATTCCAATAACACCCCAATCTCTTTGTCTTTCTGTTCTGCTATCCTTTGGGAAAATCACATTAATCATATGATGATACCTGTAAGTAAGGCAACTTTAATAGTAGAAGAAAGGAGAAGTGTGAGTGGCCAATAGTCAATATTGGCTATGTGTGTCTGTGTGTGTGTGTGTGTGTGTGTGTGTTTTAAGTACGTTTTGGAATTCCCAATAAAACAATTTTTCATTACAATTCATAGACTACGATGATGTAAAATGGCAATGTTCCTTGCAAAAGATGATAGCAGATACATTTTATTTTTTTAATTGGGCATATTTTCTCTTCTTTTCTCTAATAATATCTAATTTTCTTACAAAGCATAAACAATGAATTGTGAGTAAAGAATTAATAGTCTCTGAATAGCATACAGGAATAGATCTTAATTTGTTACACCTGAGTACAGATAGTTGGATGAGGGCAAAACCTAAATGGACAGAGTAGAGACCAGAAAGTCAGCTTGCTATGGAAACAATTTGCTGAGATATGGGAACCCATAAGAAATAAAACTCTGTCTTCTTTCAGACCCTGTAGATATATATATATAGATATCTATATATAGACATACATACATATCTACATATGTATGTATGTCTATATATAGATATATCTACATATACGTATGTGTAGATATGTATACATATGTATCTACATATATATGTAGATATACATATCTACATATATATGTAGATATACATATCTACATATATATGTAGATATACATATCTACATATATCTACAGATATATATAGACATATATCTACATATATCTACAGATATATATAGACATATATCTACATATATCTACAGATATAAATACACATACATATATAGCTATATAGAGAGATATATATCTATATCTACATATATCTACATATATAGGAGATATATATATCAATATCTGATTTTAGAAAGAAAACAAAAGGGAAATATTTTCTAACCAATAGAATTTATGGCTTTAAGATATACTTAGCTGAGTTCTTTTACCAAATCAAGTAATTGGGGAGCAAAATGAGTAAGAGGTAAAAGGATGAAAAAAAAAAATATGGAGTGTGATTACTGTCTGACATAGCTGAAAATGATGAAGATTCATTGTAGCTGATGCTTTGAGCATCTTTTGTGAGCAATACATTGCTCATAAATAATACAACACTTAGCATAATAGTGGTTACCATCATTTTAGTTAAAAGATGCTAAAAACTTATTAGATATCAGTCTATTTCTTGGCTTTCTAGGCTTGAGTCCCTAGAGACAGCACATAACACTCGATCTCAGTCAACAGACCAAAAGGAAATAGTCATGATATATTTGAAAATGTATTATGGATCTATGGCACATACTCAATTACTAGAAGACAGAATAACAAAACCCTAAATATATACTACTGAAGTTGATTTTTGTATGAGAACAAAGACTACTAAGCTTATACTACATTTTTGAACGTTATTTGCTGTGTTCTTCAGTGACCTCATTGTTTGCTACATGGCTCAATAAATAAGATTTAATTTTTCTCATATGGTAAAATCTTAAGAACAAATTTAGATGTTTCTAGTAAAATCTGATGTTTTTATTTGTTTTTGATACAGGGTCTTGCTCTGTCACCCAGGCTAGAAGGCAGTGGTGCCATTTCAGCTCACTGTGGCCTCGACCTCCTGGGCTCCAGTGATCCTCCCACCTCAGCCTCCCAAGTAGCTGTGACTACAGATGCATACCACCACACCTGGTTAATTTTTGTATTTTTTTGCAGAGACAAGGTTTTGCTATATATCCCAGGCTTGTCTTGAACTCCTGAGCTCAATTTACCCACCTCTGTCTGCCAAAGTTCTGAGATTACAGGTGTGAGCCACTGCACCTGGCCTTAAAATTGGATTTTTACACCATCATTAAGTTATTTCTTAAGAACTACAATATTAAAAAGTTTTATAGATAGGAAAATATCATTAAGCTTTTTTCTCTTTTTTACAAAGAAAGAAAGTTTCATGAATTTGAAAAATGTATGTGACAAGTTCCTGAGGAGGATGTATTACTTTTTTGCCCACAACAAAAGCTGATTTTAGGCATTATGCTTTTTTTAAAGCTATAATTTGTTTTTTTCTAAATCTTACAGAGTTTTAGCTATGATTTTCCAAGTGATTTCTTTCTCACTTATCAAAATATGTGCACATCCCTTTACATTAGTTAAGATAAATGTGCTATATAAAAATGCTTTTGTTTCTACCCAACCCTTGAGTAGATAGAAGAGCAGAGATTGTATCAGAGCCGGAGCTCAATTTCTCAAGAAGAACAGATTGGCTTTTCCAGCTTCTAGACACAGTGTGCACTTGCTTTGAATTGATTCACCAGAAGTACAATTAATTCCTAACTGTAAGTCATCCTTTTTCTTTTACAATTCCCAACTGAAGGAGCAAACACACAGTATGATGCCTACTCTTCATATGTCTAGCATACCTGTCTAATGACACTTGGCTTCTGTTGACAAACAAGAATAACAGCTGTAATAATAGAAAGCTTAAAGAGCAATTTCTATGTCCCAGACATTGTTTGTTCTAAGCCCTTTTTATCTATTCTCTCATTTAACTTTCCCATCAAACCTAGAAGGTGGGTATATATATTGTGTAGTTATTGTCCTATAGGAAACCAAGGCATCAAGACATTAAGCCAAATACAGACCAATTCAGTAAATATTCAAAATAAGTTTTTATTGTGCAAAACAATTGCTACATAGCATGTTGAGGCTTTAGTACTGAGCTAGAGCAAGCAACTACCCTTGAAACCAACAAAACATGGTATAAGAAGTTGCACAGAGAAATGTAAGGTGTAGAAAGCTATAAGTTCAGGTCCAACTGATAAGGTATGTTGCAACCGTATTTAACAGATGTATCATTAAAGTGATGAGACATATTAAATTTGCTATAAGAAGACTTTGAGTGATGGAGTCACTGTTTGGCAAGAACTTATAGGACATGTGTTTAAATCCTGCCTCTGACAGTCACTTGTAATTTTAGGAATATTATTTAACATCTCTCAATCTCAGTTTCTTGTTATACTTTAAAGGGTAAAATGAGGACAAATGGCTTAACGTATGAGTATTCTTATACTGGGAAAAGGTTATTAAAATTATTACATTTTATGCATTTTAATCATTTTTATGTCTCACAACCACATATGAGTTAAATATTATCTCTATTTTACTTATGAAGAGTGGAATATGAAAGAAGTAATAAGTTCAAATAACACAAAAATAAATGGATGCCAAATTTCAAGATTTATTTACTACCCAGAAAAGTCACAATAAGCATTTGCTGTATCACATTTAAGATTTCTACATTTTAAAGAATTCTAAGGAGATAGTTTTTCCGACACAACCATAATAAACTATGAGTTTTCTATCTATAGTTATCTCAAAAAGTAACTAATCCTATGACTTATAGAAAACAATTTGCTAAATTTCTCTCGTTTTAAAAAATGATGTCTTAAAGCACTTCCTTAAAGCACTATGCCTTTAAATCAGAATACTACGGTTTGGCTCAGCTATTATTTTTATAGGTAATTCCTTCAAAAAGAACAGCATAAAGAGATTTTATGAATTAAAGATTGATACCTTGCCCTATGAACAAAATTATAACATTCTATCAGTTACAACATTTTGAAATGTGGAGTATGATATTAGACAGCCACGGTTTACAATTCAGCCAAGTTTTCTACTACTGCTGTATAAAGCCACACAAACTACCATAAACATTAAATCATTCCAGTCTTCACTAGAAAATTCAGGTCATGTATCTCCAAGTTGAGGAGACTAGAAAGATATTTTAAAAAATCTTACATAAGATTTTTTCTAAAAACTTTAAAAATTTGTTGGGATCATTATTTCATCAAATAGCTTCGAAACATCAGATGCTCTGTCACTTTTTGAAAACAGTGGTTAAGTCTTTGATATTGATTCAATGGATGAGCTTTCTTAACATGAATTTGGCAATCTGATTATTTCCACAGTCATGCTAGTTTAATTGCCTCAGGTAAGAAATATGCCTCCTTCTATTTGATTTACATGTTCATGCCTCACCAGGGCTAACAATCTCCAATTCTTAAAACAAAACAAAAACATACTTTTCCAATTTCATAAGGGAAAAGAAATAATGCGGAGTGTATTTCATATTGTTAGCCCTCAGTTTGACAACTAGAAATAAATCTCTTCTGTTAGCTAAATTGTAGGTCTTGTTATATAATGATGGATAATGGATTAGGATTGGAAAGTGTGGGACTTGAAACGACCTCAAAACTGGCTTGATTGACTTAAAATAGAAAGATCAAAGAGTAAGTCTGGAAAAAGAAAGAAAAAATGTGAATGGAAAAAAGGAAGGAACAGAGAGCTGGCAGAGACTCAGTACTGGAGAAGTTGAGAAGAGAGACAGGAAACAGTATCATGATATTATGTATTAGTTGGACTTGGAAAAGAAAATTGGATAAGAAAAATATTTTAAAATTATTATTCACTATTATGGATAGAAATTCACCTTTCAAGTTTCTTAATACAAATCAGTTAAGATGTATATCATTTTTCAATTAAGGGAAGGCATATTTGGTATGCAAGACAGTAAGATGGGTTACCTGCAGAAACTGAAATTAAAGGTCCTTGTCTATAACTTCTTCCAAAGAGGGAAAAGATTAAAAAAAGTTTCTAATAAACAGCAATGCAGTATTGTCAAAATGACAAAAAAAAATACTTAATGGGCCAGGGTTCAAAACCTGAGCATTTAGAAACACTGGCATTTTGGGTAATTTATGAAAAAAAAATGGGCATGCCAACTAAAGTTGCTCTTTCATAGTCACTTATTCCTCACATCTCTTCTGTCTCAAATGTAATCTCTCTTCTATCACTTTAGGCACAAAACCTACATGTTCCTTTTCCTCAACCCAGGTAAAATCCATAGGTATTTTTTTTTTGTTTTTGTAAGTTACAAACTCAATCTACCGACACAAATTACAAGCATATTCTGGTTCACCAATATGCAGTAACCACAGTTCTCCCAGTTTTTCATTATTACAACTAAAAACATGTGGACATAACAAAACAAGAAGAAGACAACTCTGAAAGGTGGAAAGACAAAGAAGGCTCATACCTGGAGATCTCAGGGCTTGAGAGAGACACAGTGGTGGGCCCATAGGTTTCTTTATTTCCCACATATAGCCCAGGAAGGGCACTGCAGAAGCCTCCAACCTGGAACTGCCAACACTCAGACCAAAAATAAAGCTCCACAAAAAGCATGTTCTCACTAGCAGAAAGACTGGAACAGGGTGGCCTGACAAAGAACACGTTTTTCTCCGACACCTGCCCTAGTTCAGCCAAATACCAGCAGAAAAATCATACAGCTTTACGAGATGTTGCCATTTGGGGAAACTAGGTGAAAGGTCCTCAAGATCTCTTTATATTATTTCTTAGATTGTATGTAAATCTGTATCTCCGGATTAAACAATTGATTAAAATATCTTGTTTCAAATTGTATGCTATATGCAGATTAATATATTTACCAGTGTGCTTGTATTTCAACAGATATCTAAACTTGGGAATAACCACATGAAAACTTGGGAATAAACTCATGGAACTTATATCATCAACCAGTAGGTCAGGGAGGGCAATTTTTTCGTGGAGACTTTATTAGTCAGGGTTCTCTAGAGGGGCAGATTTAATAGAATAGACATATGTATAAAGGGAAGTTTATTAAGGAGTATTGACTCACAGGATCACAAGCTGAGGTCCCACAATAGGCCATCTGCAAGCTGAGGAGCAAGGAAGTCAGTCCAAGTCCCAAAATATCAAAATTAGGGAAGCCACCAGGGCAGCCTTCAGTCTGTGGTCAAAGGTCCAAGAGTCCCAAAGCTAAAGAACTTGGAGTCCACTGTTTGAGGGCAAGAAGCATCCAGCACTGGAGAAAGATGTAGGCAGGAAGACTAAGAAAGTCTAGTCTCTCCATGTTCCTCCGCCTGCTTTCTCTTCTAGTCGTGCCAGCAGTTGATTAGATGGTGCCCACCCAGACTAAGGGTAGGTCTGGCTCTCCCAGTCCACTGACTCAAATGTTAGTCTCCTTTGGCAAGATCCTCACAGACACACCCAGAAACAATACTTTGCATCCTTCAATCTAATCAAGTTGACACTCAATATTAACCATCACAGAGTCAAAGTACTTCAGAAATCATATAATGTATGTTTTTGTTCAGTGAACTTTTTATGAGCTTGTAGTATATGCCAGGCCCCAAGAACAGAGAAGAAAGCTATATGATGGCAGTTACCTAATAATGACACATAATCTTCTGGTGAATACAAACATAAACCAAAATTATATTATACAGTGATAAATACAAGTGCATATGAGAACACAATTATGAGAGCAGAGCACAGGAAAGGAATGGCAAAGGTGGCAGCCAGTTCCACATATAGGTAGTTGACTCTACTTTGGCCCAAAAAATGTAGAGGAAGTACAGTTGATCATGATTTTTGTATAGTTCTTCTGTTAAGATTACACTATACCCTAAGTGGTATTTTTAAATAGTGCAGGTATTACTGGTGGCATTTATTCACAGTTTATACCCATGTTCCAGCTCTATCTTTTTTTAATAATATATATTTTTTTATTATACTTTAAGTTCTAGGGTACATGTGCACAACGTGCAGGTTTGTTACATATGTATCCATGTGCCATGTTGGTGTGCTGCACCCATTAACTCACCATTTACATTGGGTATATCTCCTACTGCTGTCCCTCCCCCCTCCCCCCACCCCACAACAGCTCTATCTTACGAACGTCTTGTCAAAATGTACTTGTAAGTTTTTAAACTAAAACACATTAATAGTGTTATTTTAAAGATATGAAAATAATTTAGAAGACACTAACATCACAGATAATTATGAGAAATAGAATACTTTGCTGACAAATGAAATACCTGTGAGCTTAAGATCTGGAAAATATTTGAGTCACAGATATTTGAATTAAGAATTATGAGTTAGAAAGCCTATATAAAGCCACTCAATCTAACTTTTATAGCATTCAGGTATTTTCTGTTTTCATAAACTTTATGTAGTCCCTGTGTTCAAATTATCCTCACTTCCTTAACCTTTAGATACTTACTTTGTCCAAAATAAAGGCTCAGGCATGGCGGCTGCAGGTCCCGAGCCCTGCCCCGCGGGAAGGCAGGTAAGGTCCAGTGAGAAATCGAGCGCAGCGCCGGTGGGTCGGCACTGCTGGGGGACCCAGTACACCCTCCGCAGCCGCTGGCCCGGGTGCTAAGCCCCTCATTGCCCGGGGCGGCAGGGCCCGCCGGCTGCTCTGCGTGAGGGGCCCGCCAAGCCCACGCCCACCCGAAACTCCGGCCGGCCCGGAAGCGCCGCGCACAGCCCCTCCCTCCTTGGCCAGCCCGCTCGCGCCTCCCTCCACACTCCCTGCAAGCTGAGGGAGCCGGCTCCCGCCTTGGCCAGCCCAGAAACGGGCCCCCACAGTGCAGCGGTGGCTGAAGGGCTCCTCAAGTGCCGCCAAAGTGGGAGCCCGGGCAGAGGGGGCGCCGAGAGCGAGCGAGGGCCATGAGGATTGCCAGCATGCTGTCACCTCTCACTACTGTCTCTGTTTCATCAGCTCAGTGCGGCTCACATGCTATTCTTATATTTCCCCTTGCTTCACTGTGTTCTAGAAATTCCCTTCAGGAAAAGATTCTGTGCAAACATAAAGATGATATATTCGTTTCCTTTTTTGTAAGTGTTGCTGAATTCCATTTTCTGAAAAATAGTTAGGGCACCTAGTTTGTCGCATTTTCCAGTGTTCTACACAAGAGAACCTGATCTGATACCAGCATCACTGTTGTGGTCACAAGCATGGGTCTCTGGATTCATTCTGAAGAGAGAACTGAAGTGATCTGCTCATGGATTGGACAAAAAGAGTAGCCACAATAACCCCAAGACTTTCATTTTGTGTACTTAGAATGATAAAGCTGCCATGAAGGGGACAGGGATCACTGTGGGAGAGGAAGGGTTTTTATGATTTTATGTTGGGGAATGGTATAAATACCCAGAAATGTAATGATAGGGGTTGGCTGTGTCCCCACCCAAATCTCATCTTGATTTGTAGCTCCCATAATTCCCATATGTTGTGGAAGGGACCCAGTAGTAGGTAATTGAATCAGGGTGGTGGGTCTTCCCAGTGGTATTCTTGTGATGGTGAACAAGTCTCATGAGATCTTATGGTTTTATAAAGGGGAGTTCCCCTGTACACACTCTCTTGCCTGCTGCCATGTAAGATGTGTCTTGCTGCCCCTTCACCTTCTGCCGTAATTGTAAGGCCTCCCAAGCCATGTGGAACTGTGAGTCTATTAAACCTTTTTCTTTTATAAATTACCCAGTCTTGTGTATGTCTATTAGCCAAGTGAGAACAGACTAATATAGTGAATTGGTATCAGGTAGTGGGGCGCTGCTGTAAAGATATCCACAAATGTGAAAGAGATTTTGGAACTTGGTAACAGGCAGAGGTTGGAATAGTTTGGAGGGCTCAGAAGAAAACAAGATTATGTGGGAAAATTTGGAACTTCCTAGAGACTTGGAGGTCTAAGAAGACAGGAAGATGTGTGAAAGTTTGGAACTTCATAGAGACTTGCTGAATGGCTTTAAACAAAATGCTGATAGTGATATGGACAACAAAATCCAGGCTGAGGTGGTCTCAGATGGAGATGAAGAACTTGTTGGCAACTGGAGCAAAGGTGACTCTTGCTATGTTTTAGCAAAGAGAATGGTGGCATTTTGCCCCTACACTAGAGATTTGTGGAGCTTTGTAATTGAGAGAGGCGATTTAGGTGGAATTTATTCTGGTGGAATAAATTTGTAAGCAGCAAAGAGTTCAATATCTGACTTGGGTGCTGTTAAAATCATTCAGTTGTATGTATTCACAAAGATATGGTTTGGAATTGGAACTTATGTTTAAAAGGGAAGCAGAGCAAAAAGTTTGAAAAGTTTGCAGCCTGACAATGCGATAAAAAAGAAAATCCCATTTTCTAAGGAGAAATTCAAGCTGGCTGCAGAAATTTGCGTAAGTAATGAGGAGCCAAATGTTAATCACCAAGAAAATGGGAAAAATGTGTCCAGGGAAAGTCAGAGGTCTTCATGGCTACCCTCCTATCACAAAACAGGAGGCCTAGGAGGGACCCACAGGTCCGGCACCATGTGTAAGTCACCAAGGCCTAGGGCTTGCACCTTCCAAAGCAGCAGCCCGAGCTCTATGTTGACCCCTTTTAGCCATGGCTGGGATGCAGAGCACAAAGTCTCAAGACTGCACAAAGCCACCAGGCCATGGGCCCAGTCAAGGCAAGAATATTTTGTTATATTTTATTTATGTATTTATATATTTATTTATTTTGCATGCTCTGTGATTAGTTTGGTGTAGGAAGACCTAACTTCTACTGGACACACGGCATGAACTAGGTGCTTATTTTAAGTACTTTACTGAACCATATTTTGTTACATTAAAAGGACACTGATTATGAGTTGCACCATTATTAGAGAGCAACTAAGAAAAATAAAATAACTACCAATTAAACTCTAACACACCATCAAATCTATGATGAATCTCAAAATTTAAAATGTTTGTAAGTGAAAAAATGCATCATAGAATATATATACAATTATACATATAACTGCATGTGTATATCTCTATATAATATCTATCTATATCTCTGTCTATCTATCTATCTATTGGAGTCTTGAACCTTTGCTAACTCTATGGAAGAAAGAGAAAAAGTAAAGGTAGAGAAAGAGAAATGTACAAGGCAAAATACAAATGCATTTAGAACAGTGCCTGCTATATAGCAGTGCTCAACAAAATTTACACATTGATTGAGCAAACACATTGTTCATCCTTTTATTTCTTTTTAAATAAGGACTTATGAGAGACGTCCTGAAAAAGTTTTAGGTGGGACTAGTTCAGTTTTGGTCTTAATAAAATGTAATTCTTGGACTATAGCAAGAAAAATAATCTCATTGCATTTGGTTCCATACTGGATTGAAGCTAGTTCATACTGTGGATAATATTACTTTTAAGCCATGGATTAAAGTGATTTTTCGTTTGTTCCATACCAATCTAATGTTAACATTTTAATAATTGAATTTGAAATAATTGAATTTGACTTTAATATATTGAATTTGTTGTTTTTGTTTACTGAAGCAATACTGGTTATATCACAAGACTATAAATCACTTAGGCAATAATAAAGATGCTTCTATAGTATTATACAAATATAATTTCAGTATTATCTGTGGATTTCATGAGAATAAATGTCATTTAAATATTTATTTATAATAGTTTATATGTAATCATTGAAATAATTATATTTTAAATACATTTCCTTGTATTTAATTTCTATACTTTTGCTTTTTAGTTCTACTCCTAAGTATAGCAGACTACTAAAGGCCTAGACTTTTAAATGAACCAAAATATTGTAACTCTCTTCTCATTAGACATTTTCATCAAACATTAGATAGAAAATTAGAAAACTTTTTTTTTTTTTTTTTTTTTTTGAGATGGAGTCTCCCTCTGTCACCCAAGCTGGAGTGCAGTGGCGTGATCTCGGCTCACTGCAAGCTCTGCCTCCCGGGTTCACGCCATTGTCCTGCCTCAGCCTCCCGAGTAGCTGGGACTACAGGTGCCTGCCACCGTGCCCGGCTAATTTTTTGTATATTTAGTAGAGACGGGGTTTCACCATGTTAGCCAGGATTGTCTCGATCTCCTGACCTCGTGATCCGCCTACCTCGGCCTCCCAAATTGCTGGGATTACAGGCGTGAGCCACCGCACCCGGCCAAAAACATTTTTTGAGTTGATAACTTAAAACTCTGTTATTTTATAAAACTTGTATAATCTATGTCAGAAGTCAAGTAGTATCTCCATAAAATAGTAAGAATCATTCAGCAATTATTGCTTTTTAATTTGTAAATGTAAATAAGTATCAAAATTTTTGAAAAATATATATCATAAATAAATCATTTTAGCTATATCAATTTGCACATTTCACTAGAATAAAACTAGCCAACATAACATATGAAAAGAGCCTGAACACATGATAATAAAATTCAAAGGCCGTTATCAAGGAAATGTTGACACTCAAGCAGTCTTTTCTCAAAGTTTCAAGTTACCATATGTAGCGGTTATCCTGAGTCCACACAGGAATAGTGAGACATTGGGCACAGTATACCTTCAGGTAATATAAAAAATACAGTTAGATTCTTTTGTTTTGATCAAAACCTCCAAGGCAATGTACAGATGACTTCATAACATAGTACAGTAGTTCCATAATTGCTACATTTACCTAGTTATCGTAAGATATAACTTGTATTAAAATCCTTATAAAACATACTTCTTATTAATCTGCAGAAAATATACAGAGAAATTGGCAACGAATTTTTCCAGATAACGAGATAAGGTAATGTTTGGCATGAACATTATTAAATTTGGGTAACTGCATTTTTTTCTTTTTAATCATGTACTTGTATTATTTCATAACAAAATAACACAAATATTTATGGACAAATAAACGAAATGAGAATAGTAATGTATGTATTACTGATTTTAAAATGGGAAAAAATACTTGGCCAAACACAGCATAAAATAGACATTCAAAAATTTACTGATGAATTCAACTACTGGGAACATAAAGCTTTAAAGTTCTGAAACATCACAAGAAATCAATAAATTAATCAGTAAACAAACAAGTAAGAAGCAGAGGTCAAACTAGAAGAAATATTCAACTTAAACATGTTGAAAAACATACTTGGTGAAGCATTAATGTTCATAATACATATAGTTTATATTAATATGTAACAAATGCTAAATTCTACTTAATATGTGAAGATGCATGAAGAGACAATGTGGAGAACAAACAAAGCTGGCCTATTAACTAGGAAATGTATAATAATTAATAAATAAAAATGAATGTACATTTTAAAAAAGATTTTACCTATCACATTTGCAAAGTGTTAGACATACATCTTGAAATATATTTTAGTTTTCAGGCACAAATTATTTTCAAGCATAATAAATTAATACTATTTTTGCAAAATATTTTTGAGTACTGTTTCAGATTTTTGTGTATGCCATAGAGTGTGACACAACATTTGCATTTTCAAGAATCCATCTTAAAAATTTATAAAAACAACAAATGTATTTTATATGTTTATATCAGTATGAATTGTATCAATAAGAAATTAGTAGTCCGAATCTCAGAGAAAAAATTTAAAAGATCACTAGAAATGAAAATATATAAATATTTTAGCTTTCTTTTTTCTTGGATGGTGGAGAAATTATAGGTTCTCTGCTTTAATGCTTACTTATCCCAATATCCATTCTGTTTTTCTTTCCTGAAATAACAGAACAGTGACAATTTTACCTGGGTACATGACCACCTAGTTACAGACAGTATTAGCAAGCATCCTTTGCAATTGAAACTTGTCATGTGACTAACTTCTGTCCAATAGGATGTGAGCAGAAATGATGTTTGAACTGTTTAATGATTATTTTAAATAGAAAATGAT
The DNA here is from genome assembly GCF_009828535.3 of Hylobates moloch. Lineage (NCBI taxonomy): Eukaryota > Metazoa > Chordata > Mammalia > Primates > Hylobatidae > Hylobates > Hylobates moloch. The sequence goes on from NW_026652277.1 coordinate 76,915,162, forward strand.
CTCCATTTAAGTCTGCTTTCCAACATTCAATGGGACTTTTCAGATGTGGCATGATGAGATTAACATCCTAAGAGATGAAGAAGCAACAGTATAAAAGATACTCCTCTTCTTTCACATCACCTTGTATTACATAATTTTTGGAAGAGAATGATACTATCTTGTTTAAGCCACTGCTGTCTGTTCTAAATTTAAAAGTGTAGCTAATGTCTCATCTGATTTAATAGGTTTCTGTATTTTAAAAATAATCTACAAGGAATATGTATGTAGAAACACAAGTTGAATTTTATTTTTAAAGGAGAAAGAAACCAAATCTAAAAAAAAAAACGGACAGAATTCATTTAACAAGCATTTTACCACTAAAAGCTGATGGTCTTAACTTTTAAATTTTGTGAGACCCAAAACAATTTTTAAAGGCTTGTCATTAAAATGTGTTATTCTATTTGTAAATAATATTCATAGAATGTCAACTTTAAATAAACAGTTGCCTCATCTATTAATATATAGGTGAACATCACAGAATTGACTGACAGGAAGAAATTTATCATGGTAAAATTCAGGTTCTAGAGATAGAGTACCTGAGTTTCTGTCTTGGTAAAATTACTTAGGCAAGAGTCTTCTTCTGTGCAAGCTTCCTTTATTTACATCACATGTAAAACGAGCATAATAATCCAATCGAATTCATTGAGTTGGATGAGGATTACAAAGAATTTATTATGGTAACTGGCACAATTTGACTTCCACAAAAATTAGTTTTTATTATGAGAATGCTAATTTGTAGATGGATATTAAGACTAAATAACAAACTTGGAAATGTATATGAAGGCTATTTTCAGTGGGATTCAAGGTTAAAAAGTTAATGTGGAGTAATCGAAAAAGACTAGGTGGTAGTTAATAAATTTTCACTTATCAAGTTAGCCAGTAATTTAAAGTTTTAGAGTGCCTTGGAACGAAGCTATAATAAGTGCATATTTTAAAATATTGAGCCATGTCAAACTTCACTTAACATGTGTATTTAAAATTTATTGTGCTGTGACACTTTTATTGGCACATTTAATTAATATCCTATAATGATGCTATGAGGCAAAGTTTTATAGAAAAAGTGTTTTTATAGACAGTATTCATACTCAATAGAGAATATTTTATTTGTAGTGATATTCAGTATCAAGACTTATTGATAAATTATTGATAAATTTAAATGTAGCAGATCTCTGATCTCTGGATTGTCACTGCACTCTTATAGAATGTCTTGCAGAGTAAGAAGATGCAGAAGATTAGATTCATAATTTTTCTTTTATACTATTCTATGGAAAGGTATATAATTTGTTTTACAAATAAGGGCAGGTAAAGGTGGGATAAAGTAGAATGGATGAGTAAATACAATGGGCATAAATTTAAGGTGTGTTATCATTATACATTGCCCTAAAACCATGGTGTGAAGGTAACTATTAATACAATATAGCAGTTTATTAAAAACCATAGGGTAGATACATTATAGAGAAAGTCTAGACTAAAGATTACATGGTGAGTATGGGTAATTTATTTTTTTTCTTTAAGTGTTAGTGATTACAATATCCATTTACTCTTCCTTTTAGTAATAGAATATCATGCATTAATATTTCAAAGTAATTTTCTCTTTAGTGATAAAGAGTGATGTCTTTAGTGATAGGGAAGTGTTGGTAAAATGAATGAGTATAGAGTGAAGATAATTGTTCTTGTCACCATGCCTGCTACTCCTGAAATATGCAACAGAGAATACTTTACAATTAACTCACAGTATATTGATAGAATTTCCACAAATTCTAGTTTCAGCTGTAAAAACTGAGGCTTAGAAATGTTCATGTCCAAAATCCAGCGTTTTTAAATGGCTGTGCTGGGACCAAATCCCAGGACTTTCTAGTTCATGTGTGTAATTTCCTACTAAATAATTGGAAAAAATATATGTTAAATTAGCATGGCTTCAGAATAATAATCAATGAGTCCAATGAAGACTACTGAGTTTTAGTTTTCATTCTAATTTTACCTTTCAGATATTTTACCTAGTTACAACATTTCATAATTTCTTTTGCAGTTTGATATGGTCATATGACTGTGTCTACACTAATGGCATAAGAACACAAGCAATATGTGCAACTTTTGGTTTATCTCATTGTATTCGATTCTTTCATCAAACAAAAGTTTAGAACACAGATTTAATAGTGCCTTATTTTGGACCATGAGGACCAGGACAACATCTTGGGGATGGTAAATGCATAAGAAGAGGGAAAGTGCTTTAGTTCTGGAAGAACATTCTAGATCTCAGCCAACATAACTTGGAGATATGAGAAAGACAAGTAAGCATCTATCTTATTTCAGCCACTGAATGCCCCATTCTCATTACGACATGCATTTCCATATATATCCTATATGCTAACTAAAGTAGTAAGCAAGAAACCAGAACAGAAAGAAGGATACAACTTTAATTCAAGCAAGAGATCAGAATTCAATTCATGTAAATCAAGAGAAGTAGGTGGCAAATAGAAGGTAGACAAAGAATTAGAGAAGGAAATGAACTGAACATGTCTATGAGAACTGAAGACCGGAGACACATGTTGCTTATAAACACAAAGAGCCCACCTTGGGCTACAGGTACGAAGAGGAAACAGAGAACCATAGGAGATCTACTCCTTTTCAGTAAGCTCAGAGAAATTAGGGTGAAGATGAGGAAAATAATAATTGAGAAAGTTTTTTCCTCTTACATAGACAGAAAGATAAGCAAATGGATGAGAATCAGCTTGGCTAAATATCAGCCAAGTGCAGTGGAAATAATTGATGTGTATGTAAACATGAAGAATTCTTCACAAATCTATACATTCAGGAGCTTATTTATTCAAAAAACTTTTGTTTTGGAGTTTTTTTTTTTTATTTTGGTTTGTTTCTTTGTTTGTTTGTTTTTAGAGGTAGGGTCTCACTCTCTTGCCCAGGCTGGAGTGCAGTAGCAAAAACATAACTCACTGTAAACTCCTCCTCCCAAGTTCAAGTGATCCTCCCACCTCAGCCTCCCAAGTAGTTGGGATTACAGTTGCACACCACCATGCCTGGCTAATTTTTTATTTTTTGTAGAGACAGAGATCTCACTATGCTGCCTAGGCTTGCCTTGAAGTCCTAGGCTCAAGCGATCCTCCCACATCAGTCACCCAAATTGCTGGGAATACAGATATGAGCCACTGTGCCAGCCTCAAAGGCTTAAGTAGTACAGCCTCGGGTTACACTGTCTCACCTGAACTACAAAATAGTTTTGAACCTCAGTTTTAACACATAAAAAAAAAGTGGTTTTAAGAATTTGATAAAATCATATAGCAAGTAGATGACAAAAAAACGCTGTGATTATTTTTGTTGATACCATTGCTATAGAAGATGAGGTAGTTAATTCTCTGTAGTGGCTGACATTTTCAATGTGGAATGTGATAGTTTATCTGTGCTTTGAAAGGTAAGTAGATATCGTTCAAGAGGAGGGCAGGATAGGACTTCCAAATTGAGGAAAGATTATACTTAAAGGCAGGAAGCCATACAAGAACACCATATATAATGGAAATAAATAGAGATTTACTAAGTTTGGAACATAGGTGACAAAATAAGAAATAATCAAATAGGCTGATAGAAAAAATTTCTAAAAACCATTGACTAACAATTAGAGATATTACACATAATTGTATACATTTTTAAAAGCAGTTTTCTTAAAAAAAAGATTGACATAAAAGATGTTTTATTCAAAGAAATTCAGGATTCTTTACATCAGGAAAAACAGAAAAGAGTGAGACCAGCTATTGAGAAATTAAACAAAAGGCTGTTGCAAGTGACTAGGTGAGACAAAATGCCTAAGTTAAATCAGCGAAAGTAGATGCACATAAGATACGGCATTCTGGTAACTAGAACCACGAATCTAGAAACTGGGGAAGGAACGGGTTTGTGGAAGAGAAGTGAGTTGAAGTTTTATAGTAACAAGATTTTGATAAAGTTTAGAGGAAAATGTGTGTCTCAGGTATATATCCTTAAAATAAAATACTGCATTTGTGAGTAACATAAGTTTCTCTTGTATTTGTGTTATATTGACCATCTCATATGTCTGCATACCTCTTCAGAAGGAGTTTGTATATGGAACAGCTGCTCACTCCCAAGAGAGTATTTTGATATCAGTGGAAAGAGCTCATTATATTAAAAATGAATAGCTCAGGCAGTGTGTTCAATGCTAGGGATAGAACTAGAAACAAATTGGATATGGTCCCTGCATTCATGAAGCTGAGAGTCTTAGAAGGAAATAGACTGAGAGAAATTTCTGACAAGGTACAATCATAACCCATGGTGGGAAGAACTGGAAGGTGAAGCCTTTGCGTGGTAAGTGGGATCATATAACTATTTTGTTCAGTTGTGCTCTCTTTACAACATTCCTTGCTATGTATTCACAATTACATTTTATTTGGGAAAATTAAAATTCAAAGAATGCAAAGTTACAAACAGATAGTCTGTAATTCAATCCTCAGTTTTTCCAGATAGAAAAAAATACAAGATCAGGAAGCTACTGACATCATTATGAAAAAAAAAGTTCCCCAAATAAACCCAAATATGCCCCTTCTAATTGACCTCTCTCTGATGGAAATGAAGTGAGTACCTTCCAGTACCAAAGACTAGTACCCAGGAAGAACAGGAGAAAGAAAAGAGCCACTCATCAAATTTAGAAAGGCTTGATGGAGCAGTAGTGAGAGTGGAAAGAAGAAAAAGACTGGCATTTTGGAGTCCATTTCCTTTGAAAACTTTTTTTTTTTTTTTTTTCAATCCACAGTGGCCTAGTCCTGAGAACTTCCGAAGCAGTTCAGTCTAATACCAAGTTAATATTCTATATAAAATCCTAAAATCAATATAAGTAAATGTTAACTAAGAAAGAAAACAAAACTTGTTCACTTAATCCATACATTAATAAAAATAATTATTTATAGAAAGAAGGAGAGACCAAGGGTGAATAAGTAAGGGTAGAATGGAATCCTGCCAGAATACACTTTGTGACAGTCTTGGTTTAGAAAACATACAAATGTTTCACATACTCACAAAGAAAATTTAAATTTACAGAAGCAAACTCCTCCCAAAATTGAAAAGAAATATAACAAATAAACCTAACTATATATAAGGTAATGACATAGCCACATAGAGGAATAAATTACTTTAAGTGAGATTACAGTAAATTAGAAGCCCAAAGAAATATAAATATTATTCAGGAGTCTAAGTGTTGCAGTAAAATTAGTATTACTCTTTTAAATTAACTGATTATTTAGAATAATGCAAATGAGTAAATATGTTAATGCTCTTATGAACCAATATTTTCAATTCAAAGAACTAAGATCAAGATCAAATAAGTGTACTTTAAATCCCATAATATTCAATTGATTTAAACATACTATTATGGACCGGGTGTGGTGACTCAAGCCTGTAATCCCAGCACTTTGGGAGGCCAAGGCCGGCGGATCACGATGTCAGGAGATCGAGACCATCCTGGCTAACACGGTGAAAATCCATCTCTAATAAAAACACACACAAAAAAATTAGCCGGGCGTGGTGGCGGGCACCTGTAGTTCCAGCTACGTGGGAGACTGAGGCAGGAGAATGGCGTGAACCAGGGAGGCAGAGCTTGCAGTGAGCCAAGATCGCACCACTGCACTCCAGCCTGGGTGACAGTGCGAGACTCTGTCTCAAAAAATAAAATAAAAATAAAATAAAAATGGTATTATGGACTCATAAGTCTTCTTTACAAAAATACATATTTGTATATGAAAAAACTCTATAAAATATTCACGTCATGAAAAGCCTTCTAAAAGAGTATGGAACTGATGCAGATGAGGTGAGAATTCAGAGATGTAATAAAAGCACCCATTAAATTCTAGAGTATTTATTTTAAATCCAATATTTAGAAATGCTTAGGCAAGTTTACTTTAAATTTTAAAGAAAATTGTCAAAAATGACAATTACCAAAAGAGTAGATACCTTTTGCACATATCGAATCAGAAAAATATTGCTTATTAATTGAAAATACATTTTTAAGTCAAATTAGATTTTGATAAGTATAAAGCAGTCTGTAACTATCTTAAAAGTCAGTTCTTTTGAAATTCTCTAATAAGTTTTATTGAATAATGTTTGCAGAGGTGGGCGATGTGGGTGAGCCAGAGCGAATCCATAAAAAGGAAATAAAAATGGAGTTAAGTATCTAAGATTTGTTCTTAATTGATTTTTAGGGTTTCTGGGTTGGTTTTTGTTGTTCTTTTCTGAAAGAATAAATGTGTTAATTTTTCTTTTCTTAGAAATAAGGAAGTCAGTCTTTTAAAAAGATCTACTTATATGGTGTCATGTTGATGCTATTATAATACCATGGACATACTGATAGATTTATTTAGCATTGTTTAGAAGAAATCTGAGGTCCACACTATTAAAACTTTTTTTTTATTTTTAAGATAAAAAATGTTAGATTGTAGGCACAAAAATCTAATGTTTAAATAATTGATGTATTTATTAATGTACTGCTTATGTAACAATTGAAAACCTCAGAACTACAGAGTAATATTTAAGCTCAACTGGAAGCCTGTGAACATCAGAGTTCCATGCCGATTCAAGGATTCCTGACAGATTTTTATTTATTTTTAATAGAGTAGCAAAAACATTTAACAGAATTCAGGGTGATTTTCAGTATGTCTCTCACACAATGTTAGTACTTCATGAGAACTGCAGGCATCTGTGAGGCAATCATTTTGCTTTCACTTTTTTCCCCAATTCACTTTGTCTAAAATGACTTGACACGATGTAAATTTACTTTATTACACTTACAAGTATAAAAAGAATGGTCTTTCTTATTTTACGAAATAGTTTCCCCTCTCCCATACATCTTTACAAACTGACAAAAAGAATGCATATTAGAGTCAGTGTTAATCTCACACTCCTCTAGACTTTTACTCAGGTAAACACATAAATCTGCATATTGTAGTTACTACAAATCTGTAAAGGTTAATTTAGACATAATTTTTAACATATCGTTTGCTAGACATGAAAAGCAATGCAATGATCATTTTGATTCCATTCATCCTCTCTCTCTCCAGAAATCTCCTATCAAAATTTTTTCAGATTCTGTGATCTGTGTATAATTTTTTGAAGTTTTCTATTTTGTCTTCCCAGTACCATCTTCCATCAATGTAGTATGTTTCAATAATACTGACTTTTTTCTTATTTTACAGAAAGTGTTTAGTAAAAGTTAATGAAAATTTAAGATGTCTTAAAATAACTATTTGAAAAAATGTTTATCCCTTTGTTACATGTATTATTTTGAGGCTTTCATAATGCATAGTGCTATATTTTCAATCTGTTAAAGCAGTAAGTGTACTTTATGGTTAAAATACTTTACGTAATTTGTGTTCCTATATTACCAGTATCTTTGGTAAATTATTAATCTCTGCCTTTCTTTAAATTAAAGTCGTTTTGAAAATACTAATTCTATATAAAAAAATTCCCCTTAAGTCTGTTCGTTTTTAGAATACATATCAATTTTTATGTTAAGGTTTTGAAACAAACATGTTTCTATATGACATTTGTTATATAAAATATTAAGAAAATAAATCATAATTGTGGGCTACATGTGGTGGTCCATGCCTGTATTCCCAGCAATTTAGGAAACTGAGGAGGGAGTGTCACTTGAGCCCAGGAGGGCAAGACCAGCCTGGACAACATGGCGACCCCCAATCTCTCTAAAAAGGTCAAAAAATTAGTCGGGTGTGATGATGTGCACCTGTGGTCCCAGCTACTTGGGAGGCTAAGGTGGGAGGGTCACTTGAGCCAAGGAGGTCAAGGCTGCAGTGAGCCATGTTCCTGCCCCTGCACTCCAGCCTGAACAACAAAGCAAGAGTCTATCTCAAAAAAAAAAATATATATATATCTATATATAGTTGATATTTTTCTTACAGTTAAAAAAAAACTTTTATGAGTTACCTAAGAAAACAGAAAATTGAGTGATAGGACTTCAACTTTTTAGTATTATACCAGAAATTAATTTTAATATCACAAAAGTCACAATTTTCCAAGTTCTCCATTTTCACAGATAAAAAATTAGAGTTTGAATAGAAGATTGCTAAGTCCTTGAGAGTTTTAAATTTTAAAAAATTATTTTGTTAATATTACCTACCTACACCATACTAAGTGAATATTACAAAATTGGACATTAATTTAAATATTACTATATTTGCACAACTTATTTGCCTACTGTTCAGACTTCTGTCATGGTTATTCTACCAAGAGCTCAAAACAAAATGCTTCTGGTTTTTATTCAGGTATCAAAAAGTGTTATTTTTTATAATATCGTTATTTCCTTTTAGAAAGCTGAATATTACTATCTATTTTATCTACTTGTTTAAAAATTATGTTTGAGAATGTGGCTGGGAAATGTCTGTATGTTTTTAGGGACTGATCATTAGGAAAATATTAAAATATTAATCACATTTAAAGAAATATAGAAGAATATATGTAATACTTTTATAACTTTTTTATAGCATTACAACTATTTTTGTGCCTTCTTTTTCTCCTCTGAGAAAGAGTAAACATGTCTAATTCTTGTCTTCAGATACCATAGCACTCATGGCAAGCACTAAATGTACACTTAAACAATAACGTAATTAATTTGGTATTGCTTGTTTCTCTTGCAGGGTAAGTTAAAAGAAAGGACTAGAGTGATGATCTAATCTGTCGTTCATACCAGGACACTTTGAGGAAAAAAAAGAACTATTAATCATTAGGCTAGGACAATCTACAAAAACTAGAACTCTGCTGTGCATATCAGGACATGTGGTCTCCCTTATCATGAACGCACCTGAAGCTTAAATCCTAATTTTATCACTTTATTAGTTGTAACAGTTTGTGGAAATTATTCAACACACTGGCATCTCAGTTTTATTATTCGTAAAGAATAAATTTCAATGTTTAAATTAAAGCCAGAAAATTCATGCAAGGTATATATGTCACATATTAAGCATTCAAAAATTGGTAGCTACCCTAGGATATTTTTCTTTGCCAGGGCAGGGGAGCATTTTTAGTCTAAATTTAGTTAGGCAAAAGCTATTTCAATTTTTCCATGCCAAAATGTTCTCTGTGCATTCCAGAATATCCTCACACTTTACAAATATTTACGTCTTTCTCTCTTGCATGTTATCATTGTCAGAGAAGAACATGACCATTAGCTCCAGGGGAAGGATGAGAGACATGAGAAGAACAATCTCAGGCAAGCTAAGTCAAAACTAGCCAAATTTTTAAGCTAAGTGTCAGAGGATTTTTTTTCCATAAAAAGAAAGACAGTAAACACTTTCAGCTCTGGGGCCATACAACTTATTTTATTTGCATTTAGTGGCATAGTACCTGTTATAATTAGTTTGAAATTTATGCTAAGCAAGAACTATAAAATTAGATAGCATCCTAAAAATTTTTACGTATCATCTGCAAATTAAAAACAAAACAATAACTGATTGGCAGATTTACAGTAATCAATCATACTAAAACTATATATAAACATGTATATTTGTGTTTGCAGGCGTGTATGTATCTAAGAATCACAATTAATGTGGTTTTATGTGTATATGGTAATCACTAATCTATTAAACAAATATATTTGGTTTTCTACTTTTTAGGCAGAAGGTAGAATAACATTTTTTGCCCATCTCTCATTAGGATTGTATGGGGAGTCATGTGACTAGCATGAAAGGAAAATAAATCTCAGGACCCCAAACTCACTAAGCCAAAGGGAAAACTCAAGGTGGGAAGTGAGTCTTAAACCTGTCTCCCATTTTGTTCCTAAATAAGATAGCTACAAAGATAAAAAGCTACATACTTCCCTCACAATTTGCCCACAAGGAAATGTCTTGTGGGCTCCCAAATCTTTACCCATAAAACAGGTCTGTTGAATTTCACCATGGCAATGTAAATTGATAGCTTATCTTTCCAGGCTCAGGACAAAGTCATTCCTCTGCTCACCTGAGACAAATGTATATCTGACTGCTTCCTCTGCCCTGTTGTTTACATTATGTTATGTAAAATATTCCTCTTCTCTCCTCTCACGTGTAAATTATATATTCAGTAAAAGCCTGATCAAAGACTCAAAAGAATGCAGCCGTTTGTCTCTTATCTACCCATACCTTTAATTTTTTTTTCCTCTTTCCCCAATATCCACGGTTCCTCTTTAAATCTTAAAGCCCCTCAAAATCATCTTTGAAGAAAGGCATAGACCTCTCTCCCAGGCGAATGTCCTTAACGTTAGCAAACAAACCTCCTAAAATGATTGAGACTTGCCTCAGTCATTTTCATTGATTCACACTAGCTCTCGCCAATAAGGTAACATTGTAAGATTCTCCCCAGGCTGAAAGCTTAAGAAGATGAATAACTCCTCCTTTCTCAGGCCCAGTCCCGAGGTGCAAGGCCACTCGCATCAGCAGTATGCATCAGCAGCATGCGCCAGCAAGGCAGCAGAAGCAGGAAGGGAGCCCGCGGGAAGACACCTACTCTGGCCGGAAGACACATACCCTTGAAGATCCAGAAGGATGCTGTCTGGGTACTATGTAGCAGTTACGTCAGACTAGGACACTTCCTGTTTACAGGAGCGCACAAAACCTTTGCCCCGCCCCCACTTGGGGCTGATGCCGTTTTAGGCCTGACGCCATTTTAGGCCTGACGCCGTTTTAGTTCTCAGCCGTCTTGCACCCAGGTGCTCACTGAAACCGTGTTGCTGCACACTGCCTCCTGTTGTCTGTTGGCACGCTCTCAGAATTTGAACTGATACAAAAACGTTACAAACATACGGTAAGTGACGTAACATGTATTATCATTAGATTGAGGATTTCCAGAACTGACATTCCCTCTGATACAACAACGAACTCTTAAGTGGTGGATGCTCAGTCAGCTTGGGTCCTTAAAGGGCTGTGATTGTGGTCCCCTGTTGCTGTCTGCTAATGGACATGTAGTATAAATGACAATTATCTTGTTTTGTCACATGAATTTAGGGTTGCTTATTGTCACCATGTAACCACGTATAAATCTTGTATATATAAATGCTCAAGATTTGGTTCCAATACTGTGTTTAGTTTCAAAGATACCTTTTGAAGTTGAATATATATTACAAAATAAAATAACTTTCAATATTGCAGTCATCCTATTTAAAAGGCAAATATTGTTTGCTTTTCACAACCACATCATTAATTTACAAATTTCACAGGGCCTAAAATTTTCTCCACATGAAGTTAAATATAATATTTCAGAAAATAAATATAAGTGTCAAATGTAGTTCCGGCAGATATACTTGGCTCTTATAATCGTGCCTTAAAACTGCTAATGTAGACCAAACCAATTTCTTTACGTACACTAAGCTTCTATCAGAAAGTCTAAAGCAAGTCAATTATGGTCTGTAAAGAAATACCCATAAATTGTTCCTCCATACAAACAAAAGCAAATAAATGACACACTGGATGAATTTTTCTTATCTACAAGTAATTCTTATATTTTTCAAAAGGAGTTGAGGTCTGGTGCCTTGAAATAATGCAACTGTTAATCTATGAGTTGTTGTGTCTTTTCTTTGACCTAAGTTGTTTCTCAAAGCACGTTAATATAAATTCTGCATTGCAAGTATCCTCTCTTGATTTAAGGAAATGAAAGGGCAAACAAAGAATCACCACACACTTTTCTTACCTTGTACCGCACAATCAATTGCGTTCAGTCTGTTGCTAGAAATCCTCTAGTTCTGCTTAGCACTAAATCACTGGTATTCAAAGTTTTATTGCACATTCACACTCATTTGTCATTTGCAGGAAGTCTAATTGAGAGAATTTACAGTTGGTTGTGTGCTTCATTTAAATTGTGCATGTTTAATAAAAGCTTTTTAAGATACTAATCTCAGCTCAGGAAACAAGAAAAGTGTTTGAGGGTTAAAGAATAAAACATAGCAGGTAAATGTTATGGTGTGACATTTCCTTATAATGTTTCCAAGTAACTGCATTTACTGGGTTTGAATTGTTTTTACACATGTAATGTGCTTTGCTGGAAAAATTTAGCCTATTAGTTATACCATGTGACAAAAATGTGAAGGTAGAATTACTCCTCAGTCAAAATGCTGTGGTTAACGGAAAATAGTGTTAATAATCATTGCCCTGTAAGAGAAAGCCTAAAATAATATCTTGAGTAAAATAATCTTGAACATCTTCTCATAAAAATAAATCTAGTTAAATTGTAGAAACTGACTTTAGCCTATGTTACTCTGCAGTCACTTTAAAATGTGATTCTGATTTTCAGCTTGAACATTAAACCATATGCATTGTTTATGGGATGGTACTGCACAGTGGGAACTCGTTTTACACAACCCTCATTGCCATTTAGACTTTTATTTCAACAAAAATACAAAACTGTAAATAAGAATGACCAAATGTTAAGATTCAAAACATGGTAGAAAAATACATCAAAGAACCCACGTACATCAGCATCTGCATTCTCTCTGAGTTAGTGTGCTAAAACTGGCCACATAACAATAAGAATGGTGCTGTTGAACAATGCTATGTAACAAAAATGGAAGCTTTGAACCATCTCTTTTAGTGGGAAGTTGGTAAGAACTGCCAGTTTTCTCATTCCCAGTAGATGTGAGAGTGTTGCTTTTTTCTTTAGTGTGGTGTACTAAGTGCTGGTATTACTGCATGACACTGAGCTGCTATTTAAACTGTTGTTTCTAAATAAGCTCTTTTCTTCAATGAAAGTGTTAATCCCCCGTTACTACTTAGCACATTTGGATTAGAATTTGAGGAAAAAGATACATGCATTCTTTGGAAATTTTGTTGATAATAAAGTGAGGCATGAGAAACTTTAGTATATTTATAATAGAAGAATTTATCTTTATTTAGAAATGAATTTATGCTGCACAAAATGAAGAAAAACATTCTCTAATTTACACAGATGGCCAAAAGTAGTACTATCAAGTAGAGTAATGAAAATATTCTCACCGCTTTGGTCATTGGACAAAATTTTTCTAAATAAGAATATTTGAATTGATTTTTTTTTTTTTTTGAGACGGAGTCTCGCTCTATCGCCCAGGCTGGAGTGCAGTGGCGCAATCTCGGCTCACTGCAAGCTCCGCCTCCCGGGTTCACGCCATTCTCCTGCCTCAGCCTCTCCGAGTAGCTGGGACTACAGGCGCCCGCCACCACGCCCGGCTAATTTTTTGTATTTTTAGTAGAGACGGGGTTTCACCGTGGTCTTGATCTCCTGACCTCGTGATCCGCCCGCCTCGGCCTCCCAAAGTGCTGGGATTACAAGCGTGAGCCACCGCGCCCGGCCGATTTTTATTTTAATTAAGTTTGAATCAGACTCCCTTGTCTTGTATAGTTTGGAAAGCTTAAAGAGGAATGATCGAGGGAAGTACTGTGATAACATGGAGGAGAAGCTTTCAAACAGGGAACAATTAAGCATCTTATATAATTTTCTAGATGTTGGAGGCGGAGCAGTGAACAAACATTCTTCTTGTGTCCACAGAGCATACATTCGGGTGAAGAAAAGAGATGTATAAGCAAATAAAAAACTAAATGTCTTCTTTTTATATTTTATTGAGAAAAATAAAACTTGCAAAAAGAGAGTAGAAGTGAGATATGTGACGATATTGTACACCTTTTATAGAGTGTCAGTAAGGGTCTCACTGACAATCTGATATCTGAACAGAAACTAGGGAGAAGTATCTGAATGCACCATATGGCTCACCAGGGAGAAAAATGATCAACGCTTTCAGGATAGATTTAAATCAAGTCAAAATTAGCTAAAGCAACATTAACTGCAACATATAATAAAATTGTTTCTTGAGTCATTAATTCCTTGAAAGCTTTTTTCAATACAGCACAAGATGAGCAGTCTTTATCCTCATTTACCATTTCCTTCATTTCTCTTCTGAGCTGACTTCATCTCTTGCCCTGGCTTTCATAACACTAGACCTCAGTGCAGTCTGCTGTTTTAGGCTGTTCATGCCACTTTAACAGGATCCCTGAGACAGAGTAATTTATTTAAAAAATTTATTTCTTACAGTCTGGAGGCTGGGAAGTCCGATATCAAGGTGCCGGCATTCACTGGTCATTGCCCATTCCTCATAGACAGTGCTTTCTCCAAGTGTCCTTTCCTGGTGAAGGGACAGAAAGGCAAAAAGGGCCTACCACTGTATAATGCCACTTTTATGATGTCCTTAATCCCATTCACAAAGGAGGAAATCTCCTCACTGAATCATTTCCTAAAGGTACCACCTCTTAATACTATTTCCTTGGGAATTTAGCTTTAACATAAATTTGGGAGGGGATCCAAACGTTCAAACCACAGCTCTGTTTAACTACTAGTAGTATAACATCAAATAGCTTGCACAACTACATCTTTATCCCACTCCGCTTTTGTTTATATAACTATTGCAGATTTAAGAGAAATAAGGAATTCACCCACTCACTCTAAAAGTTAACTTTTTTCCATTTAACAATACATTCGTTTCTTCAATATTTGTCTCTTATCCTATAATGCATTCATATCTTCAATATTGATGTAAAATCCATATCACTTGGAAAAGACATCCTTGCATTCCAGTGAGGTCACATTACCATTCATTACTCCTGCTTAGAAAATAAGTACATACTAGTTTCTATTGCTGTTTCAACAAATTACTGCAAACTTAGTGGCATAAAACAACATCAATTCATTATCTCACATTGTTATAGCGTCAGAAGTCCAGGCAAGGCAAGACTTAGCTGGTTCTCTGGTTAGAGTCTCACAAAGCCAAAACCAACATGTCAGCAGGGCTGCATTCTTTTCCAGAGGCTCTTGGGATGAAGCTGCTTCCAAGTTCATTCAGACTGTTGGCCTAATTCAGTTCTTTGCAGCTACAGTAGCCCCTGTTGCAGTTGCTGCCTATAAGCCAGAGGGGGGCTCTACTCTGAGAGGCTGTCTACATTTCCTATGTTTTCCACACACCCCCTGCCCCCAGCAGCAGCAGGTGTGGTCCACACACTCCAAATATTTCTGACCTCCCCTCACCCTCATCTCTCTTCTGCCTCCCTTTCAGACGCATTTCTATGATCCCAGTTAGAGATTTTCTCTACTTTTAAGGACTCAAGTGTTTTGATTGGGCCCACCCAGATAACTTAGAACAATCTCCCTATTTTAAGGTCAGGTATCTTTGATTCCATCTGAAAAGTCCTTTCAAAGCAGCTCCTAGATTAGTGTTTGCTTTAATAACCAAGGGACAGGAATCTTGAAGGAGTATCTCAAGAATTCTGCCTACCACAAAGTGCTAGCACATTTTGTCAGTTTGCACTATCTTAAGAGCAACTGTTTAATCTTCATAATTTTCTATTATAAATTAAAGCTATTATCATCTTTATGTTAGAAATAGGAAAGGCTTTTATTTGCTGTTCTAAAGGAGAGTAGTTCAAGTGCCTCTATAATCTGAACTCAAAAATAGTTGCTTCATCTAGCTTAATTTAAAACTATTCTCTTGACTCCTGCTCATCTAGAGGTAACGTCATCCTACATGCAATTTATGTGATTATTTCAGGAGGAAGATGTGCTCTGGAATTATACAGATGTCGGTTTAGGTTCTGTTCCATGTCTCACTGGGTAAAGAATATTGGGTAAATTACTTAAATCACATTCAATATTGCACTAGAATTACAATATCATGATTTTTAAAAGGCGTAATTTCTTTCAATAATCGAGTATTCAAAAGATAATCACTTTCAAGTATTCAAATCTAGTATTCAAATCGAGTATTCAAAAGATAATGCTAACTGAAATAGTGACAAGATTTTTAATGTTAATTCCAGATCCCTAAGGTAAAATTAACTAATTAGCTTTTTAGGCAAGTTTATATTTATAATAGTGTCAACTATGAGCTTCAGCTTCTACACACCATTTATTTGTTTATTCTGTAAGTTTTAATTAGATATAAGTAATTCAAAACACAGAATAAGGGATCTTATAGAGAAGGATTCCTAAAGCACAAATAAAAAGGGGGAGAATTTGACAATACACATTACATTAACGATAGAGTCTAACTATAAAATTTGCAAACATATTTGGATATGGAGCCAAACTAGAAAATTCAAGATTAGAAAGTCCTTAATGCATTAATAGTATCCATATTTTCTTTTTCTATGATTCAATTAATATATTAGGTATTAGAGGAAGCATTACCTGACTTGTATTCTAGATGTATGGCCTTTAGAGTTGTTTAAAATAGAAAATACAATAACTTTCATAGTAAATAAACAAGAACTAAACATAATGTTTAACTCTTAAAATTCAGAGCTGAATAAATGTGTGTATCTATAAAGTATGTGTGTGCATACACATATTTTTTACCCAATTTTTATTATATTGTAATTTCAAAAAATAAAAAGAAATCAACATAATGCAAGTTTGTTCACTTTCCCAAGATTCATGAAGCCCTCTTAATTAAATTACTATACAGAACCCATTGATCACTATGTTATTATTCATCATTATTTGCAGCATGGAATTTGTATCTGTGCTCCCTTGAACTCTAGGTCCTGTGAAATTAAAAAATAAAGTAATCTGTAAATATGACAAACAATTTACAAAAAGAAAGAGATAAATTCCGTTAATAGAGACTACACAATAAGAATTCCCGGGCCGGGTGTGGTGGTTCATGCCTGTAATCCTAGCACTTTGTGAGCCTGAGGCAGGCAGATCACTTGAGGTCAGGAGTTTAAGACCAACCTGGCCAACATAATGAAACCCCATGTCTATTAAAAATACAAAAATTAGCCAGGCGTGGTGCATGCCTATAATCTCAGCTACTGGGGAGGCCAAGGCGGGAGAATGGCTTGAACCCAGGAGGCAGAGGGTGCAGTGAGCCGAGATCACAGCACTGCACTCCAGCTTGAGCAGTAGAGCGAGATTCCGTCTCAAAAAAAAAAAAAGAAAGAAAGAAAAAGAATAATTCTCTTCTTAATTGTTGACAAATTTAATTCACAAGAAAAATATTCTTGTGTTTATTGGTATATTGGATAAAATTTGAAGGTTTTTCTAGCACATTGTAGTATCCTAAAGAACTTAGCTTTTAACAGCTGTTATTAACTTTAAGGATTTGGCATTTTCTATACTAAAAACAAAACAAAACAAAACAAAACAAAAAAAAACCACTACAGGAAAATGGGCTGAGACAAAGTTAAGCTTACCACACTAGAAGCAAGAACCTCTCTTTTCTATGATTTTTAACTCATTTCCAGGCCACCCACCTAGTTTTCTGGATGGTGAGATTTTTCCTTAGACTAAAGCCAGAGAAATTGTTCAAACACCTTAATTCTGGGGCTCTGCTTGGCACGCACAGGGTTACTCAGAGGAGCAACACTGCAGCATTTTCATAGCGCGGCATAAAAGTGGAGGTTTGCGTGTATCAAATCCTTGACAAATGTTCCAGCAGTTAAGTAAAACTTTGTTTATATTGCGTGCCTCTCAACAGAAATTAAGAACTGTGGAAACAATTCACGCAAGTGGTGGGCAATCTTCTCTCGTTCTCTCTTAGTGAATATGACAAGCTCACCTGCTGTGGGAGGCTGAAAATAAAAGACAATCTCACCACATTAATAAAACATGAGCCACAACTGAATCTGAGGCCAACTAAACCACCAGAGATCTAGTGTGACGCTTAATTTTGTCGATGATGGAAGTACTTTAGCCCGAGGTAACTTTCATGGAGGCCATATTTGCGTGCAAACCTTCACTTAAAGCACTACCGCCGGGCAGAGTTAATGTTCATGGGAGTGTAAACTTACAGTAAAAGGCAGGAACCACAGAAGAAGTTACATCACTCAAGCCAGTAAACTTTGGTAGTGGTCTAATGTTTTATTGAAGCTCATTTCTCCTCAAAGGAGATCTGAAAATCCACTTAACCGCCCTCAGAAAATGGTCTGTTTGGACTGCATGAACTGGTTCCCAATCACAGAAAGATCAAAACATCAAAATAAGCTAATAGGGTTTTGCCATGAAATACAGTCCCAAGAGATCTAGAATTAAAAAGGGGCAGGAGAGGTTTCCAGGGGAACTATTCAGTTCGAGGTTTTGCTGGAATTAGGGGAACATACTTGAGTAAAGAGAAGGATGGGGGAGACAGAAGAAACATACATGAGAAAGAGGAAATCAGAAGGAATAAAAAAAGAAGAAAAAAGCAATTATTTCCTTGGAAGTGGAAAAAAGGAAGACCCAGCAAATTGAGTAAAACCATTTTTAAATTTCTTATCAGTCATACAGTATTTGAAAATGATGCTGAGGCACTGAAACAGAATTATGGTGATGCAGATGAAAAACATTCCTTGGAAAGTCATTTTGAATAATAAAAATTCGTAAGGGAATGCTGCCAGAGAAAAGACATTTTGTGAAAGAGAATTTTTCCTTCTGTCAATTATATATTTTTAGCCACAGATTTTAAAATTATGTTTTCATTTATTTCTACATTTGTTTCTTGAGACCAAAAACTTGATTTAATTAATAGTAATAATTCATATTCTCAATCAGATAGTCTTAATGAGAATATGAAGAGAAGGCATATAAAACTGTTGATTATTGAAGACCCCTGGAATTTGCTGTTGATCTGAACCTCAGTTATTTGTGAGATTTTAACCAAAGGCTTACGGAAGAAGTTTATAAAGGAAAAAGTGCAATTTATGAAAGAGTTAATATTTCAGTTGCAGTATGCTTCAGTTTATCCTGAGTATACTAACACCATGGTTTAGGAGGTAAATGTTTTATCACCTTTTGTACAACTGCAAAGTGTTATATCTAATAACTCATAGGAATCCTTTCTGGAGAGGATGGCACCAATGAACTGGTTTATAAATTTATTACATAGGATACTGATATTTTTGGTAAAGGTGTTAGATCACAAATTTAGAATCATATATTTTCATATTTGTGAGATCATACATGTCATTCTCTTTTCTTTCTTAGATTTCATAGCAAAAAAAGGTTTTAAGATAGGAATAAAGTAAATTATAGAAATGTATGTCACCCTGACAACTCTTGGTATTAAACACGAACCTAAGCCAAACATAGACTTTTAGAAATGATTGTCATTGAGATAAAGATTTCTCCTGTTCTTTCATATCCGAATAAAACATTACCTCAGGGAGGAGCTGCAAATTTCTTCCTCTTCCGGCTGAATTCAGCCAGCATATGCATTTCATGTGGCCCAGACACACTTTTATTTTTCAATTTTTAATAACTTGGTCTAATTTTGGAATATGAAGTGGTTTTACATTCAAAACCTGCATTCCAGCTTCTCTTGAAAGTTAGAAGATCTGGCAATACCAAGCCCTTAATATCAGTGGCCACCAATCAGCTGGTGTCATACCAATATGGGGTCTTGTAGCCAACCTTCTGCAGCCCACCACCATCTCTCTGAAACAAAAATTTGCCATTTATCATCTCACTTGCCCTAATTCAAATTATATGTTTTGGTAGCCAGTGTCTTTCCAAAGGAAAATGTGGATAAAATAAGAAAGCTTTATAGTTTAAAAAAATCGAAGACTGTATTTTTGTGTGGTGATGAAAAGTGTGCCTGTGTTTAACATATAATGTATGCCTATGTCTTCTACCTGGACTCTTCACTCACCTTACCTGTCTGTCCCTTGTGTGCATTTACATTTTAACCCTTGTGGCATTTTTTTTCCTTGTTGGAATGTTAATCTCTCTCTCGGAAATTCCTAAAGCAGTTCTCATGAAACCGAACTGTCTAATTTGTGTTGAACAATGTACATGCCTCTCCCTCTTAATAGACTAAAAAATCTTTCAGGGCAAGTCTCATATATTCTTCAGTTTTGTCGTCCCAAACACATTTGGCATAATGCTATTAGATAAGCTTCAACTTTTCAGAATAATCGAATGTGTGAAAATCAAATTGGTTAACAAACACTACCTTCATTTAAAAGAAAAGATGCCTTAAAAGATTATTACCCAAAATATTATAAAATCTGAAGAACTGGTTTGCTACTATTGGACTTAATAACCACATCTCTTCCTTCTATAAACACAATAAATAAAAGTGTTATGCATAAACCTCCTTTACTCTAGTTTGTCTGGCCACTATGCCTTTTGATCAAGACTCTGCTTTTTATTTACCAAACATGTCATAATTTGCAAGTGGAATCAGATGTAGAATGGCATTCTCTAGGCTCTTTTCACCCTAGATGAGACAAACATTTAATGACTATTGTATTTTTTACAAGTAATTTTACTTCTACTTATATTTGAATTGGAGGCTTATTTGTTAATTAACCCAGAGTTATTTAGAAAAGTCATTTAATATGTAATCGGTTATATGTAAGAATGATGTTCTAGTAATGAACTTCATTAACTAACATCTTAAATAGCTAAAATTTCCCAAAATTCAAAGAGTAAGTTTAATAGATACAGAAAACTGTGACTAAAACATTACATATCACGTCATAAAAAGTACTCCTTAGAGAGCTATCTACACGGGGCTACAGTGATAAATGTCCTAAAATTATTTTTATTGATTCCTCTTATGTGTTTGTAAAGTTTATTTTGCTAAAGACAAAATTAATTATACATAAAACTGTATAATAATAATCTGGACTATAAAAGTTGCTGATTAAGTTACTTCTATATGCTAGATACCGTAAAAAGATTTTACCCATATAATTCAAATGTTCACAACAACCTTTGCTGTACTGATGAGTAAAGTGAAATACCTAAACATTATGTAACTTGTTCAAGATCACCCTGCTAGTAAGTAGCAGAGCCTGATTTTCACCCAGTATTGCTAGCTTCTGGGCTTATGTATTTATTAGGGCATAATTTATAATACTGCCTCTGTTGATGGCAATTACATGTGAACTAATTTGGAGTTTTAATAGTTAATTTTGCTAACTGTGCTAATTTGCTAATTTTGCTAATAGTTAATTTTGCTAATTTTGTTAATTATGCATAGTTTATTTAAAAAGTGGGCATATCAGCACATCTCATAATGGCCACAGTGCATGCTACCCACTCTGTGTAGATCTTGTCCTTCTTTTTACAGTTGACCCTTTTGTATGTTTTAGTTTCCAACTTAGATATTACCTCCTTCCCTTAGTGATTTTGCACTTCACTCCTTAATTTCTCTGCGAATTTATCTAATTTCATCTTTGCTTATGTGCTTTGTATGTGCCTGTTAGTTCTTTCTCCAATTAGAGAATAAATGTCAGAATGGCGGAAGTCATTTCCATTGCATTCATTCAGGCATATGCATTACCTTTCATAGGTACTAGCACTAAGAAATGTCTTGCATAAAGAATTTTCAATGAGTTGTAATCATTTTATACAAAAATATAGAAGGTTGGTAGTTGAAATGGGTAAAAGACTAATAAGAGATGAATTGGAGAGAAAGCCAAAAAGCCAAATGTATTTTACGGAGAGTCTTTTACGCTCTATGTAATTTCATCAACACTTTTAGTGCCTTCCAAAGCATTTTTCTTACACATTTCAATCAAAAAATCTTTTTGAGTATACCTTCCAAATTAAACATACTCATCTTTTTAAAATATAATTTCGCTTCCATAGCTGCTTCCCTTGTATAAGCTCCTCTGAATCCACTTCAGTTACTTTCTACTCATCACTCCTTGGAACAGTGGATATGCTCACACTTTGGTACTATGCGTGGGCTGCTGCCTCTGTCTGGATTGCTGTTCTCTCAATTATCTACATGGAGCATTCTCTCAGCTCCTTCAGGTCTGTGCTTAAATGTCATCTCAGGACTACTAAGAACACACTATCTAAACCACAACACAATCCCCCAAATTCTCTATACCCTTTCCTACGCTCTACATACTTTCCATACCATTTTTGACCTTCCACTATATTTCAGTGCATTACATTCATGTCAAGCAAGTATTTACTCTTCTCCTCCTTCTACGTTCAGGAGGGTTTATACCACCCTGAACACAACATTTGATTCAGCCAATGGAATGTGAAAGAATTAAAGCAGAGGCTTTAAAGGAGCCTCTAAATTTTGGTTTGCCTCTGAGGTTCCTGGGATGCATAATTGTATTTTGAAGAGTATCTAAAATCTCAACAGAAATTAAAATTTTCATTTATTATTAACATCTAAAGATGTCAAAATAATCCTTAATC
The DNA here is from genome assembly GCF_009828535.3 of Hylobates moloch. Classification (NCBI taxonomy): domain Eukaryota; kingdom Metazoa; phylum Chordata; class Mammalia; order Primates; family Hylobatidae; genus Hylobates; species Hylobates moloch. The sequence continues at coordinate 76,937,359 of NW_026652277.1, forward strand.
TTATTGTGAAGACTAACACATAAAAACAACTGGAAAATTCAGAATAGCTGAATAATGGTTGTGATAACCTATTTTAATAAACATTAAACATATTATTATAAAGATACTATATATGAAACACTGGCACTGGCATATGAATGGGCAAAAATTTCATGAAAGAAAAAAACATAGCCAGGGAAACAGACCTTAGAAAATGTTGTGGATTTCTCTATCCTTTCCCTTGACTGCCATGAGCTCATTGTTGGCAGGAAGAAAGAGTGAGAAAAAAAAAAAAAAAAAAAAGCAAGTCTTTGACAGGTGCTAAAAGCCCAATACAAACTGAAAGAATCAAAATTAGAATGAGCTTCCAATGTCTACTTACTCACTTTCCTTTTAGCTTGATTCATGGACACTAGGTTTATTGTCACTATTTGTAAAAATGTTACTGAGAGAAGCTACAGATTAGAACCCTACTTAATTTTTTTTCAAGTTCTGTGAATTTTGTTTTCTTTAACCATACACAACCTTTCACCTCAATCCTTTCTCCAACATAGAGATTGTAAGTTCATGTGTCTTGTTAGTGCATCTTTTGACTATAAGTGATAATGCTCATTTAAAAGTCGGTATCAAGCAGCGGAAGCCCTATAACCAGATAAAGGGCATATTCTATTTACGCAGTTGGTACCCTGAGAATTCCTCTGCCTTATTCTTTTTCTTCATCTTTGTGATCATCAGATCCCTTCACAGGTATCTCTTTCCTATTATGTCGATGTCTCATGTAAATAATTCACTGTATTAGTTTTCCGTTGCTGCCTTAACAAATTACCACAAATTTTTAGCAGCTTAAGCATCACTTAGTTATCTTGCAGTTAGTAGGCCAGAAGTACCACATGGATTTTGAGGTGTCTACAGGGCTGTGTTCTTTTCTGGTTGTTCCACGGGAGAATTTATTTCCTTGCCTTTTCGAGGTACTAGGGGCTATCCACATTCCTTTTCCTGTCTTCAAAGCCAGCAAAATTGCATTTCCCGGACCCTTCTTCCATTGTCACATCTAACTGTAACAGCCAGGTTCTTACTTTTACAAACTCATTTATATGAATAGACTGGTTGTACCCATTCTAATAATCTCCATTTCAAAATCCATATTTCTATTCACATCTGCAAAGACCCTTTGACTCTTTTGCCCTATGAGGTAATATATACCTAGTTTCCAGAGATTTGTGCTTCAACATCTTTAGGGGTTTATTATTCTGGCCTCCACATTTACCATATCTTCTCTCAAGTATAGAAATTTGTTATGTGAGATCTGAAGCAATGTAAAATACAGATGCAGAATTCCACATATACATTAAATACTTTGATCTAATTCAACATGTGTATTTATTAATAATCTCATAAATTTCTATATTTTAGTATGCCAAATTTTATTCTGATCAATATACACTCAGTATAACTTAATAAAACACTAATATTTTACAATAAAGGCAGAGATTGCTCAACTGATGTTATAAAAATGGATTATTTGGAAACACATACATTTATATCCTCATTTTAGGACTCATTACAATGAATGAAGATGTAAATTGAAATAAAATGATCAAAGGGAAGGCTGGCTGCATCTGGCTCTCTGCTTTGGAAGCTCGGGGATTCCCTTCTTACCATTTTCAAGGATAATCAGTCCCTCAGGGACTATCTTATGTTAACTAAACACTGGAGACAGAAGGAAAAAACAGATTGCAATTTTATTAATTACAGTGAGAATAAAGTTGTCACAAGACCTGAAATTCAGAACTTATGTCAGATCAAGCAGCAGATCTTCATACTATAGTTCTGCTACATGGAAATCATATTATTATCAGTAGCTACTTTGTTGAGATAACTTAAGAAATAATTTTCCCGGTGGCATAATATTCATAGACTGCATAAGCAACCTTTTTCATTTTACTGTAAGAGATCCACCTGGGATTCCCAATACCAAAATAGGTGAGTTTAAAATGAGAAAAAGAAGCTTGAAAATAATTAAGAGCATTGGCCCCAAAGTGTCATATATCCCTTCAGCTCACATTTCATTTGGTGAAAAATATTCAAATGGTCATACTTAGATGTAAGGAGATGGGAGTGAGACAGTTAGACCTTAGATAGGCAGCTACTTCCAGTGACGTGTATACCTTGGAAAGGGGAACATTGATTTTGGTACTGAATTAGCACCTCAACTATATGGATATGTAAGTAAAGAGGGAAATAGATAAATGATTTTTTAAAATGTAAAGCATATATTATATATATTTTTTTATTATACTTTAGGTTTCAGGGTACAAGTGCACAATGTGCAGGTTTGTTACATATGTATCCATGTGCCATGTTGATTTCCTGCACCCATTAACTTGTCATTTAGCATTAGGTATAGCTCCTATGCTGTCCCTCCCCCCTCCCCCCACCCCACAACAGTCCCCGGAGTGTGATGTTCCCCTTCCTGTGTCTATGAGTTCTCATTGTTCAATTCCCACCTATGAGTGAGAACATGCGGTGTTTGGTTTTTTGTCCTTGCGATAGTTTACTGAGAATGATGGTTTCCAGTTTCATCCATGTCCCTACAAAGGACATGAACTCATCATTTTTTATGGCTGCATAGTATTCCATGGTGTATATGTGCCACATTTTCTTAATCCAGTCTATCGTTGGACACTTGGCTTGGTTCCAACTCTTTGCTATTGTGAATAGTGCCGCAGTAAACATACGTGTGCATGTGTCTTTATAGCAGCATGATTTATAGTCCTTTGGGTATATACCCAGTAATGGGATGGCTGGGTCAAATGGTATTTCTAGTTCTAGATCCCTGAGGAATCGCAACACTGACTTCCACAATGGTTGAACTAGTTTACAGTCCCACCAACAGTGTAAAAGTGTTCCTATTTCTCCACATCCTCTCCAGCACCTGTTGTTTCCTGATTTTTTAATGATGGCCATTCTAACTGGTGAGAGATGGTATCTCACTGTGGTTTTGATTTGCATTTCTCTGATGGCCAGTGATGATGAGCATTTCTTCATGTGTTTTTTGGCTGCATAAATGTCTTCTTTTGAGAAGTGTCTGTTCATGTCCTTTGCCCACTTTTTGATGGGGTTGTTTGTTTTTTCCTTGTAAATTTGTTTGAGTTCATTGTAGATTCTGGATATTAGCCCTTTGTCAGATGAGTAGGTTGCAAAAATTTTCTCCCATTCTGTAGGTTGCCTGTTCACTCTGATGGTAGTTTCTTTTGCTGTGCAGAAGCTCTTTAGTTTAATTAGATCCCATTTGTCAATTTTGGCTTTTGTTGCCATTGCTTTTGGTGTTTTAGACATGAAGTCCTTGCCCACGCCTATGTCCTGAATGGTATTGCCTAGGTTTTCTTGTAGGATTTTAATGGTTTTAGGTCTAACATTTAAGTCTTTAATCCATCTTGAATTAATTTTTGTATAAGGTGTAAGGAAGGGATCCAGTTGCAGCTTTCTACATATGGCTAGCCAGTTTTCCCAGCACCATTTATTAAATAGGGAATCCTTTCCCCATTTCTTGTTTTTGTCAGGTTTGTCAAAGATCAGATAGTTGTAGATATGCAGCATCATTTCTGAGGGCTCTGTTCTGTTCCATTGATCTATGTCTCTGTTGTGGTACCAGTACCATGCTGTTTTGGTTACTGTAGCCTTGTAGTATAGTTTAAAGTCAGGTAGCGTGATGCCTCCAGCTTTGTTCTTTTGGCTTAGGATTGACTTGGCGATGCGGGCTCTTTTTTGGTTCCATATGAACTTTAAAGTAGTTTTTTCCAATTCTGTGAAGAAAGTCATTGGTAGCTTGATGGGGATGGCATTGAATCTATAAATTACCTTGGGCAGTATGGCCATTTTCACGATATTGATTCTTCCAACCCATGAGCATGGAATGTTCTTCCATTTGTTTGTATCCTCTTTTATTTCATTGAGCAGTGGTTTGTAGTTCTCCTTGAAGAGGTCCTTCACATCCCTTGTAAGTTGGATTCCTAGGTATTTTATTCTCTTTGAAGCAATTGTGAATGGGAGTTCACTCATGATTTGGCTCTCTGTTTGTCTGTGATTGGTGTACAAGAATGCTTGTGATTTTTGTACATTGATTTTGTATCCTGAGACTTTGCTGAAGTTGCTAATCAGCTTAAGGAGATTTTGGGCTGAGACAATGGGGTTTTCTAGATATACAATCATGTCATCTGCAAACAGGGACAATTTGACTTCCTCTTTTCCTAATTGAATCCCCTTTATTTCCTTCTCCTGCCTGATTGCTCTGGCCAGAACTTCCAGCACTATGTTGAATAGGAGCGGTGAGAGAGGGCATCCCTGTCTTGTGCCAGTTTTCAGAGGGAATGCTTCCAGTTTTTGCCCATTCAGTATGATATTGGCTGTGGGTTTGTCATAGATAGCTCTTATTATTTGGAGATACGTCCCATCAATACCTAATTTATTGAGAGTTTTTAGCATGAAGGGTTGTTGAATTTTGTCAAAGGCCTTTTCTGCATCTATTGAGATAATCATGTGGTTTTTGTCTTTGGTTCTGTTTATATGCTGGATTACATTTATTGATTTGCGTATGTTGAACCAGCCTTGCATCCCAGGGATGAAGCCCACTTGATCATGGTGGATAAGCTTTTTGATGTGCTGCTGGATTCGGTTTGCCAGTATTTTATTGAGGATTTTTGCATCAATGTTCATCAAGGATATTGGTCTGAAATTCTCTTTTTTGGTTATGTCTCTGCCAGGCTTTGGTATCAGGACGATGCTGGCTTCATAAAATGTGTTAGGGAGGATTCCCTCTTTTTCTATCGATTGGAATAGTTTCAGAAGGAATGGTACCAGTTCCTCCTTGTACCTCTGGTAGAATTCAGCTGTGAATCCATCAGGTCCTGGACTCTTTTTGGTTGGTAAGCTATTGATTATTGCCACAATTTCAGAACCTGTTATTGGTCTATTCAGAGATTCAACTTCTTCCTGGTTTAGTCTTGGGAGGGTGTATTTGTCGAGGAATTTATCCATTTCTTCTAGATTTTCTAGTTTATTTGCATAGAGGTGTTTGTAGTATTCTCTGATGGTAGATTGTATTTCTGTGGGATCGGTGGTGATATCCCCTTTTTCATTTTTTATTGTGTCTATTTGATTCTTCTCTCTTTTCTTCTTTATTAGTCTTGCTAGCGGTCTATCAATTTTGTTGATCTTTTCAAAAAACCAGCTCCTGGATTCATTAATTTTTTGAAGGATTTTTTGTGTCTCTATTTCCTTCAGTTCTGCTCTGAGTTTAGTTATTTCTAGCCTTCTGCTAGCTTTTGAATGTGTTTGCTCTTGCTTTTCTAGTTCTTTTAATTGTGATGTTAGGGTGTCAATTTTGGATCTTTCCTGCTTTCTCTTGTGGGCATTTAGTGCTATAAATTTCCCTCTACACACTGCTTTGAACGTGTCCCAGAGATTCTGGTATGTTGTGTCTTTGTTCTCATTGGTTTCAAAGAACATCTTTATTTCTGCCTTCATTTCATTATGTACCCAATAGTCATTCAGGAGCAGGTTGTTCAACTTCCATGTAGTTGAGCGGTTTTGAGTGAGTTTCTTAATCCTGAGTTCTAGTTTGATTGCACTGTGGTCTGAGAGACAGTTTGTTATAATTTCTGTTCTTTTACGTTTGCTGAGGAGAGCTTTACTTCCAACTATGTGGTCAATTTTGGAATAGGTGTGGTGTGGTGCTGAAAAAAATGTATATTCTGTTGATTTGGGGTGGAGAGTTCTGTAGATGTCTATTAGGTCCACTTTATGTAGAGCTGAGTTCAATTCCTGGATATCCTTGTTAACTTTCTGTCTCCTTGATCTGTCTAATGTTGACAGTGGGGTGTTAAAATCTCCCATTATTATTGTGTGGATGTTTAAGTCCCTTTGTAGGTCACTCAGGACTTGCTTTATGAATTTGGGTGCTCCTGTGTTGGGTGCATATATATTTAGGATAGTTAGCTCTTCTTGTTGAATTGATCCCTTTACCATTATGTAATGGCCTTCTTTGTCTCTTTTGATGTTTGTTGGTTTAAAGTCTATTTTATCAGAGACTAGGATTGCAACCCCTGCCTTTTTTTGTTTTCCATTTGCTTGATAGATCTTCCTCCATCCCTTTATTTTGAGTCTATGTGTGTCTCTGCACATGAGATGGGTTTCCTGAATACAGCACACTGATGGGTCCTGACTCCTTATCCAGTTTGCCAGTCTGTGTCTTTTAATTGGAGCATTTAGCCCATTTACATTTAACGTTAATATTGTTATGTGTGAATCTGATCCTGTCATTATGATGTTAGTTGGTTATTTTGCTCGTTAGTTGCTGCAGTTTCTTCCTAGCCTCGATGGTCTTTACAATTTGGCGTGTTTTTGCAGTGGCTGGTACCGGTTGTTCCTTTCCATGTTTAGTGCTTCCTTCAGGAGCTCTTTTAGGGCAGGCCTGGTGGTGACAAAATCACTCAGTGTTTGCTTGTCTGTAAAGTGTTTTATTTCTCCTTCAGTTATGAAGCTTAGTTTGGCGGGGTAGGAAATTCTGGGTTGAAAATTCTTATCTTTAAGAATGTTGAATATCGGTCCCCACTCTCTTCTGGCTTGTAGAGTTTCTGCCGAGAGATCAGCCAGAGAGAAAGGTCGGGTTACCCACAAAGGGAAGCCCATCAGACTAACAGCTGCCCTTAACATTTTTTCCTTCATTTCAACTTTGGTGAATCTGACAATTATGTGTCTTGGAGTTGCTCTTCTCGAGGAGTATCTTTGTGGCGTTCTCTGTATTTCCTGAATCTGAATGTTGGCCTGCCTTGCTAGATTGGGGAAGTTCTCCTGGATAATATCTTGCAGAGTGTTTTCCAACTTGATTCCATTCTCCCCATCATTTTCAGGTACACCAATCAGACGTAGGTTTGGTCTTTTCACATAGTCCCAAATTTCTTGGAGGCTTTGTTCATTTCTTTTTATTCTTTTTTCTCTAAACTTCCCTTCTTGCTTCATTTCATTCATTTCATCTTCCATCAGCGATACCCATTCTTCCAGTTGATCGCATCTGCTACTGAGGCTTCTGCAATCTTCGCGTAGTTCTCGAAACTTGGCTTTCAGCTCCATCAGCTCCTTTAAGCCCTTCTCTCCATTGGTTATTCTAGTTATCCATTCTTCTAATTTTTTTTCAAAGTTTTTAACTTCTTTGCTATTGTTTTGAATTTCTTCTCGTAGCTCAGAGTAGTTTGATCGTCTGAAGCCTTATTCTCTCAACTTGTCAAAGTCATCCTCCATCCAGCTTTGTTCCGTTGCTGGTGAGGAGCTGCGTTCCTTTGGAGGAGGAGAGGTTCTCTGCTTTTTAGAGTTTCCAGTTTTTCTGCCCTGTTTTTTCCCCATCTTTGTGGTTTTATCTACTTTTGGTCTTTGATGATGGTGATGTACAGATGGGTCTTTTGTGTGGATGTCCTTTCTGTTTGTTAGTTTTCCTTCTACCAGACAGGACCCTCAGCTGCAGGTCTGTTGGAGTTTACTAGAGGTCCACTCCAGACCCTGTTTGGCTGGGTGTCAGCAGCGGTGGCTGCAGAACAGCAGATTTTCGTGAGACCACCAATTCAGCTGTCTGATAGTTCCTCTGAAAGTTTTGTCTCAGAGGAGTACCCGGCTGAATGAGGTGTCAGTCTGTCCCTACTGGGGGGTGCCTCCCAGTTAGGCTGCTCAGGGTGAGGGACCCACTTTAGGAGGCAGTCTGTCCGTTCTCAGATCTCCAGCTGAGTGCTGGGAGTACCACTACTCTCTTCAAAGCTGTCAGACAGGGACATTTTCTATATATATATTTTTAATGAAAATATATTTATTTGCTTCAAAGTAAAACAAGCAAAAGTAGCGAAGTGAAACTAAAGGATATGCTGAATTCAAGGTAAATATTTTTAATCTACAGTAAACATTACATTGAAAACAAATCTTTTAATTTATTTATAAAAGATTATGGAAGGCCGGGCTTGATGGCTCATGCCTGTAATCCCAGCACTTTGGGAGGCCGAAGTGGGCAGATCACCTGAAGTTAGGGGATTGAGACCAGCCTGGCCAACATGGTGAAACCCCATCTCTACTAAAAATACAAAAAATTAGCCAGCGTGGTTGCGTGTTCCTATAATCCCAGCTACTCGGGAGACTGAGGCAAGAGAATCGCTTGAACCTGGAAAGCAGGGGTTGCAGTCAGCCGAGATCGCACCACTGCACTCCAGCCTGGGCGACAGAAAGAGACTCCGTCTCAAACAAACAAACAAAAAAAGATTATGGAAAACATTAAGAGGTTGGAGTCATTTTTAACATTGTTTTAATTTAAAACTACATTGATTTACTCACCTACAGAAAATGATATTAGTATAGTTCCATATCCCCTACTTCCCTTTCCTCCACCTTCTGTATTCTGGCTAATGATATTTTATTATTAATTTAGTTTGTTGTGGCTGTAGCCTTTAAACTATGGATTATAAACTCAATGTATACAGCAATTTCATTTTGATTTCACACTTAAAGGTAATGTTTTTATTCCTTCTTTAACAGGATTTTTCATTTCTGAGTGCTTTATTTGACCAAGTTCTTGGTGTTTGGATTTCATTGCTCAGTAATTTTCTTCCAGAAAGACTTAAAAAAAACTGTGCTGTTTGATTTCTTGCATCTTTGAGATTGCCTTCATATGAAAGTTCAAGATGTCAAAATATATTCCCTCTGTTACTATGGGAGATTGTATTAGCAATTGTTTGTTTCCCTTGCCGCTAAGAAAAGAGTATTTCCAAGCCCCAAGTGCCATACTTAAACATGTTACTCACCAATGTAATTGACTGGAAAGATCTTGGCACACATCTGAGCATTAATTTTAAGAGCCCTCTCTTGTTTCTGTCACAGTTCTTTTACAACTACCATGATTCTAATATATTCTAAATTAGGACTACTTCTTGAGCTTGGATTCTGGATAAAGAAGACATAGGTCAGAGTCCAAGCCACGTTGAGTAGAACATTTAAAGTGCTTGAAAAATAAGTCTTTGTTTTTGAAGTGCTTATTAAGATTTAAACAAGAAAAAGTACTTATGATAAATGCAAATGGAAACAGGGAGTACATGAGATTCACATTCCATTGAATGTATTTGAAGGCAGCTCCTCTACCCTGTTTTATATTGATTTTCCTTTCATCTGGGGGATGAGAGGCTCTTCATTTGGTGGACTCTTACTTTTTAAGTAAATAGCTGCTTGTGTCTGAGTCTGGTAATTAAACTAGAGTTCTTATGAAATTTTACTGCACCTAATAACATTGCTACTATATGTATAAGTTGTAATAGAAAGATATACACAATAAAATTGATATTTGAAGCTATTCCTGAATACCCTGTCTGTAGATACTGCACAACATACACGCTTTATGTGCATTTATTTTCTTTTTCAGGTCTTAAATTCAAACTCACTATTCAAAAGAAGCAATGTAGAAGGACAAATAGGTTACATGACATGAAAGGTATATTAGGATGAGAAATGTAAGTTATCCATGAGATCTTTTATTGTGAGTCTTTGATGACAAAGTGTTTCCAAGTCTCGATCTGAAGACCCATTCATATGAAATATTCACTCATCTGAAATATTTGTGTAGAGCACTAAATGCTCTCTCCTGTCTCTTTAGATTTCCAGTGTGTATCACCAGATAATTGTCTTGAATTTTAAAAGATTTTTTTTTTGTTTACCTGAATTCAAAAAATTTTTAAATTATTTCACCTTTTAAATGAAGTAGCGTTAAATGTCTTTTTATCCCCACTCCACCATTAGATAAACAAGTAAAAAAGTTGCAAGACATTAATGCTGAGGGCAAATTTGAGATATGCTATCGTGCTTTGAACAACAACAAAAAAATATCAAGGAAACAAGGACACATCTGCCTTGCTTACCTCCATATGGAAGAATCCTGACAACATCTGTTCTGCAGTTGGGAGAGGACCGGGTGACTTGGTTTGTGTTTCTATTTCCAGCAATTTGTATCTTGTTAGATAATAGACATAGATAAATATTGTGGTCTATGACAGCTCAAAGAGTAAATATCATGGGCCTGGTTATGCTGCTCTCAGCTGGCAAGAGAACACTTAATAGAAAATTTAAAGGTGTAAAGGTGAATGAAAGCAAGGGTAAGACACATGATGGCTTTCTTAGTCAAAACTTCTGGGTCAGTTCAGGTATTTAAACTGTCAAGTACAAACACCTGTAGATACTGGAAACAGGTCTGCTTTTGAAGGGAAGCTCATAAAGTTTGCACAGCTAATCATACTGAAAGGAGTTAGTTAGTTTGCCTTAGGTAGATAACAAGGGAAGGGTCTCAGATAGCTCCCCACCGCCACCCATGGGTCAGTGCCTCATCCCACCATAACATGAAGAGCAGCCTGAGAAGAAAATTCAAGCTGCAGGCACGCGTAAGGGAACTAGCACAGGGTGTTGTGCCTGGTGACATGCCCATAGCCGCACAGATAGAAAAACCTCTGGGCCATTTGGAAAAAACTTGCACAAACCTCCAGCTCACTCAGATAAGGGAACAAGGCCTGGCATAGAAATGCCTTTGTCCTTTGGAAAAGGGAAAACTTTCTTCTTTTGTCGGCATGGGCACGGTGGGCTCTGGTGGATTCCGGTGGGGACTCTACTTTCCTTTATTAGGACTATAAACCCAGCATCTATGAATCAGCACCTCAGCCCCTGATTGGTCCCAGGCCAAGCTTTCTCTTCAGCTTCTGATATGACCGGAGCCAAGCTAAGATATGACCTGAGCCAAGCTAAGCAGCATCTATGAATCATCATTTCAGCTCCTGATTGGTCTGGGGCCAAGGTCCAGTGCCAAACTGAGTCACGTGTTTGCCAACACAGCTCACAGACAAAGCACATTCCTTCCGCTTACCAGTCCATAAAAACCCTGGACCCCAACCTCATAATGGGCATTCCCACTGGGGACCCACTCTCTGCGGGCAGAGAGCTTTCTTCTTTTGCTTATTAAACTTTCACTCTAATCTTACCTTTGTGTCCGTGCTCCTTAATAGTCTTGGAAGTAGGACAAGAACTTGGGCTTCATCTCAGACAATGAAAGACTGTTTCAATACTTGTAATGTTCAGTCTTTTTTTTTTCTTTTTAGTCACCTGCCTTTTTGCCAGTCATACTAAGTTGTATAAGAGTTCTTTGTCATAACGTAACCCATAAACATCCCTGGAGGTTTGCAGGGGCACATGTCAATGCACAATATCTTAAAATAAAATAGATGTTTGAGATTCCATTTTAATTTGTAACCTTCCAAAATCTTAAACACACACACACACACACACACACACACACACGTCAATAAGGAAATGCAAATGACTTGGCCACTAATCTGCTTCTGCTAATTAGACTTTGCTTAATTGATCCAATACTACTTTATATTAAGAAAACTAAGAAATATTTTCTATTTTGAGACATCCACTAGATATTAGCGTATTTCTTCAGTTTTTATTTTATGCAGATTTTCCGATTTGTTAAAATGTCCCTGGTTTATTTTTCTCTGAGGGATTTTGATCTGGGTCTTTGGAGGCCTTCTCTAATCTTCCACTTTTTGGATAGGTGATATTTGCATTAATGTTACTTCCCTGAACCCTGAGTCCATCATTGTAAAGGGTCTTTAATTCAACCCCTACAATTACAAAAAATAAAACATTTCAAGTCTTGCAAGGAGCTTCTTCCTTCCTGTAGGCTCCCAAACTCTGTAGGAATTAGATTTTAAAATATCTATGTCCAGCGAAGATGGCAAAGAAAAAATAGAATGATCAGTATTTTCACATGAAATGTTTATATTACTAAAATAGTCAAGAAAATTAGCCAGAGAATTTCCTGCTCAAAAATGAGATTCTAAAATAAATCTTCAAAACAAACTCTGCTCATGCTGGTGCCGGACAGCAAATAGATAAATAAATAATAAATTTCAGAAAAAAATGCTATTTGAAATAGTAATACAAAGCATTAAATACTTGCATATTTTTTACTTGAGACACAAAAGACTTAAGGAAAATTATAAAACTCTGTTAAGAGAAATAAAAAATAATAACTACTTGAATAAATGGAATGATGCTCCCTACTTCAAAAATAAATTTCAAACATCCTCTGAGAGAAAGAGGAGGAGGCAAGGGAACTGGGAATGACAAGGGTCATGGGGACATGCCCATGGGTTCAGAAGGGGCAGTTGAAGGTGTAGAGCTGGTTCATGTGGTAGAGATGAAAATATATATGACTTTGACTTATAAATTAATCCAGTATCTATTAAAGCCTATTGGAACATTTCCTAGATCCTGACAAGTACAGAGTAAAACTCATCTGGAGGAATAGGGAATAATAAATACTCTTTTAAAGAAATTGGGTAGTTCTATCTTACTAGATTGCGAATTCTGAAGCTGTAATTATTAAAACGTAAGGACTTGTATCACTGGGCTGGCATACTCTACAGAAACCATTCAAATTCCTAAAGAAATGTAATAAGTGACCTATGAGAAGCAATAAAAACGTACTATTCTTAAATGACAACTTAAAATTATTTATTTAAATTCCTGGTGACACAAATTTTTAAAGTAAGTAAATAAAATATATCTGTCCAAATTTAAGCAGTTGTTACCAACAATGTATAAGATGTTACTATTAGCAGAGCTTTTTATACGGTCTAAGCAAACTTCTATTTTTTGCAAAGTTATGCTTATATGCGATAATAAAAAAGCCCTTTATTAATAAATTCATTTTTGTTAATTAGTTTGTGCACTCTTTTGGAATAAGATCTGGAAATGTGAGAGGCACTAGGGAAATGTAATGTTTATACCTAAGAGAAACTAGAAAAGTGTAGGACGTTGAAATGTTTTTATAAAATTGTTTTCAATCTTACATTAGGGAATATGAGTACACACTTGGGAAGCTCAGTAGACAGGTAAATATGTCATACGATGGTGTGCTTTTGCATTCAGCATGATTGCTCGGGGGATTAAGACTATTTTGAAGCACATAAAGACATCATTATATCTAATCCTGGACAATTTCTAAAAGAGTGACCATTATTTGTGGTTCAGATGCTCATTCTAAGCAATAAAATTAAATTTTAAAACTTCTAGGTTGTTGAAATAAATGAGTTTTGTTCTTTCTCTTTTTCTTGTTTACTTTTTATTGTTTTATTCTCCATGGCCAAATATCCTTCTGAAATCTCAGTTGATTCTCATTATCTTAAATTGAGAATAATTTTATCTTGACTTTAACTTTCCACACATTATTCCTTCAGCATTAGATAAGGTCTACTGTAAAAACTATAGGTGGCAGGTGCATGAATCAAATAGACAAGTAGGGTGACTATAGTTTACAGTCATCTGTTGCGTATTTCCAAATATCTAGAAGAGAATAATTTCAATGTTTCTAACATTAAAAAGATAAATACTTAAGGTGATGGATATCTCAATTACACTGCTTTGATCATTACAAATTACATGAAAGTATATTAAATTATCACATGTATCCCCAAATATGTACATTTATCATGTATCAATATACAAAATTAAATCAAAAAAGTGATGACATCAAAGGAAATGAGGTGGTTTTGTGTCTCCTGAAATCCAAAAGCAGTTTACAGCTTTATCTACTGCAGCACCCTGAATTTGATCACTTCATTACAATGCAGTGTTCTTGTAACAGGTGCATCAACCAAGAGCAAAAGGAGTTTGAGTAGTGTTTATCCAAAACTTTAGAGGGTAATTAAAATGAAGGAGTCACCATAAATCATTCTAACCCTAAAGTCGCTCAGACTTGACATACTAACTGAGTGGCAGGAAAAACAGTCTGTCTCCAAAGAGACTTTTCCTCTTCTCTTTAGTTTTTCTATCTACATTTACATTCTCACTTTTACTTGTCAATTCAAATCAATTAGATATAAATTATAAATGGAACAGTTATTGTATTTTGCTCCAAAGAAAGGCTGAGCATGATTTAAAACATGGTGTTTGCATTCTATGCTCTGTAATAAAATCGGTTTCAGCACTAAATTGATGTGATTTTCTAAATAAACTTTTTAGACAGAGGAAAATATTTTCTTCTTCCTCAAATAAAATTTTCTTAATTTTTCAATAAGATTCTTTCAATTATTGTTCTTCAATTTTATTTGTACAATGAGGAATGGAGTTGCACATATTCAGAAAAATCTATAAATAATAATTTAGCAATTTCTTTTGGAGGTATAGTTCTAATAAAGAATTAGGAAACAAAATATTGATATATTATCTGATCCACACTCTTTAATAATGTAACATTTTACACTTAAGATTTTTATTGACCGCTTTTTAGAAAGATAAAGTATTTATTTTGCTTGCAATAAACACAGAAACTTAGAATGATATTCCAAATAATTAAACATTTCCTTATTACAATTGAACTTACTGTTCAGCTGTAAGTTTTTGTATCTGTGACTCCCATTAGATGATTTGCAACCATGCATTAGATGGTTTGCAATATTTAAATAAATATACAATATTTGGAATATTTTATGCTACTTTTTAAAATTTTCTACAAGGATTATTTAAACAAAGATTGACAAATGATAGTAATGGATGTCATTCCACATTTTTGGAGTAAATTGTCAAAGCAGACTTAGAGCAAGTACAACAAACCAGATACCAACATTTTAGAGCTAAATGGTACATTACTGAACCAGCATCTTGATTTTCAACAGAGTAATACAATGGACAGATAATTTAATAATTTTATCCAAAATCATCAAACTTTATTATATCTCAGGTTTCTTACCTCTTACTATTTACCAAGGATGAAAACATTTAGCTGCTTGGCTTTAACACCCATTTAGAAACTAGGAATACCATCCATGTTCCTAGTAGTATGTTTTCTCTTCTCATGCCTTCTATACATTAGGCAAGTCAGTCATTTGTCAGGGATCCTCCAATTTATAAACAGCATTACAACCTGTAAGATGATACCAATGATGTGTAACACCTATCTCCCTAGGACCTGAAAAATAAAAAAAAACAAAACTTACTGATTGAAGAGACAAAAATAAAAGATGTTTAAATGGCATAGCCATAGTCTTCAAAATTTTCATGCTTATTTTTCCTACTTTAAAGAATGCCTTGACAAAGACTAAAAAAACTAGTGTCCAGCAGAGTAAGATTATTTCATATAAAATATTCTAACCTCTGGTGAATACCTGCACTCCCAAATAGTATCTAATAAACTAAGATAGTTTGGCTAGAAACTCAGTGTTTAGTATAAGAGGATTTAACCTGACGTGATCTCTTTTTGAGCTCAAAAAATGTTTTACTGAATTATCTATAAGACTTAGTGAGTACTTTCTAAGTGGTAGACATTTGTAAAAGAATTGTACATGTATTAGCTCATTACATTTTCCTAACAAACTTATTGAGTAAGACTACTATTGTTTCCACTTTACAGATGAGAGAAAACTGAGACGCAATTATCTAAGCTCACTTACCACACAGTAGTAACTGCCTTGGACACAGCTAAGCTCTGTGTATTTGTTGAACAGATAAATTAATAATGTCTGACACTGATTTAGCCACTACTTACAGTGCTCAGCAACAGTTACAAGACCATATATGATATCAAAGCTTATTAATTGTTGTTGCTTGGGGAAAAATGCATTTTTCCTTCTTAATAAAAACTAAAAAAAGGAAAAAAGAAAGGTTGTATCCAGTATACCCAGGCTAGCTAATCCTTTTTAGAATATCCTAACTTTTGAAGAATGCATATGGAATTATATAGACAGAGAAATATAGATCTAGATAGATAAATAGTTATTCCTATAGATATACATATATGGTTATATGGCAATAGATTTTTATATATTTACATATATGTATAAAAAGATATAGATACAGATAGGTTTCAATATAGATACGGATATTCCAAATAGTTTATTTATATCACTGCCTTAGGAGTGAATAATTCAGAATCCTCTGTTCTCTCTCCCTCTGTGTCTGACACATTTTGTATTGTTGGATAAGAGATTGATTTGGCTGTAGTTGGACAAACCCAGGTGGTTCTCTGATGCTTATTGTGTGCACATATTGCCTAGCACCTGCTGAATATTACTCCATTCTCTTCTTTTCTGTAATAGCCCTTTAACCACAAAATTAATAGTATACTCAGAGGTGGACAAATGGAAATTAATCGCACATTATTACAAATTGTTATTTCCCTCAGATTGGCTTGAAGGCATTTCCCCACTTTTGGAATCGGAACTGGTACATTCGTCTAGTAACACACAGTCAAGCAGAGTCATCATTCTCTTTCTAATACTAGTGTTGTTAGAATTTCCTTATAAAATATGCATGCCTTTGAGTGGAGAAATTCTGAACACCAAATATAAATTTTTTTCTCTGTGATTTACTCTCTTTTATGATTATTTTAAAGTAATCCTATTAATATAGAAACATAAGTATAGTATGGGCCCACAGAAGTGAGACTTAACTGTGCTTCAGAACAAAAAGAAAACTTCTATGGAAAATATAATTGGTATTTAGAATGGTGTTTGTTTATGTAATTTACCAACAGTCCACAAAAATAGAAGATGTTCAAGAGATTCTGTGTTCAAAATCCCTTCAGCGATTAAGCTAGGTACAATAAAAAAAGAACGTACTTAAAATTCAATTTACATAATTTGTTATTTATTAGAAATGAAAATAATATGAATAAAATTATACACTGATATAATCGGTAATAAATTTGTATAATTTGTTATTAATCTTTAAAAATATTTAATGCGTTTCCTCTACAATTATTCTGATTCTAAATTTTATTGATATATGAAAACATAAAAGGTCGCTGTTCTTGAGAAAATTTTACTCTAGTGGAAAGATGGGGGTGTAGAAGAAGATGAAAAGGAAAATATAGAAATTAGAATTTGACCCAGTCAATGCATTAATGCATTACTAGAGAATTACTAGGAATTTCCTAGACTCTTGAGACCATTATGGCCATAATTATAATTTAGATTAATCAATCTATGAAAAGAAATTACCAAGAAATGAATGATGTTCAGACAAAGTTAACTAAAATGCCTTATTAACTCTTTCATCAAATTATTAGAAATTTAGGAAGTCATAGCCTCCTAATTTACTTTTGGGTTGCTTCTCTGTGAAATGGATGGTTGTGTCTTTGCTTTCCCTATGTGCTACTTTTGCTGATTTTAAGTGAAGTTTTGAAAGAAACAAATAAACACAGTAGTTGTGTGGGTGAACACTAACTTTATTAATAAATATTTGCATTGCATTCCAGTGTTATGCTAATTTTCATAAGCACCGAATATCAAATTATTTGACTAAGTTACAAACCAGTCATCCAGCATGATCCTAATTAGTTTGTGAACTTACCTACAACTGAGATGTAACACTTGGGATGGAAGCACTTGCTGAACCCTGTTATGAGGAGGTATCTGTGTGTTGGCACATCTCCAATATTTAATTAACCTGTCATCTTTTATTATGTCTCTGTAAAGCATCTAAATCTTGTACAAGTTTAACATGCTAAAAATAGTTTCAAGCCAAACCTATGGTTGATTTGAAGTTAGTCAAATATAGGCACCTTATAACTTTGTAATTTACACTGTTTTTCAGCTTTGAGATCTGTTTTGTCCCTTTCATGGTAAAAGTTTTTATGAGTCCAACATACGATACTTTTAAATAGATTAAACCAAGCAAAACTCAGAAGGACATGATTCTCGCTTACCTATGCATTGCATGTGTAATTGTTCCTTTTAATTGGGCCCAAAACTTAGAAGAAGTTTAAGTACTTCATCCAATGTTTTAATTAAAAGAGCCAGATTAAAATGCAACTGTGTTCAGTATGAAGACACAGCATACTGTGTTTATATAATTTGAAGTTTTGTACAAGGATTCTCTTTCACCAGAATCTTTATCTTTTTTATATGTGTATGTATATTGTTTAATTAGTAGTTATAATAAATCGCTTACCTTGGAAGTTGTTTATGAGTGTAGGACCCTACAGTAAACTTGGCATTCAGGGTTCTCCACTCTAAGTAACATGATGCTTAACCCACATGTGACACTTTTAACTACGTTAAATTCACAAAGCATATGTTTATGTATTATTTATTTATTTATTTATTTATTTATTTATTTAGAGACAGAGTCTCGTTCTTGTCACCCAGACCGTAGTGCAATGGATGCAATCTCGGCTCACTGCAACCTCCACTTTCCGGGTTCAAGTGATTCTCCTGCCTCAGCTTCCCAAGTAGCTGGGATTACAGGCACCCACCATCACACCCAGCTACTTTTTGTATTTTTGGTAGAGACAGGGTTTCACCATGTTGGCCAGGCTGGTCTCGAACTCCTGACTTCATGAGATCCACCCGCTGCGGCCTCCCAAAGTGCTGGGATTATATGTAACTTTTATTAACATCTCTTAATTTACCTACTTATTTCTGAATGTTAAAAAACAAGGAATAATATTTATTAAAAAATGATATAATTAATATTTTCTTGGCCAGCATATTTTCTTAGCTGATGTAATTTTTGTTGTTGTTTTAGAGACAGGGTCTCACTTGGCTGCCCTGGCTGGAGTGCTGTGGCACGGTGCTCATTGCTCAGTGCAACCTTCACCTCCCAGGCTCAAGAAATCCTACCACCTCAGCCTACCAAGTAGCTGGGACTGCAGGCACATGCTACCACACCCAGCTAACTTCAGTATTTTTTGTAGACCTGGGTCTCACTATGTTCCCCAAGCTTGGTCTCAAACTCCTGGCTTCAAGTGGTCCTCCTGCCTCGGCCTCCCGAAGTGCTGGCATTACAGGCATGAGCCACCACACCTGGCCCCGCTAATGGCATGTTTTATTCATTGAAATTTCATCAATTGTTTTATCATAGTTGTCTCTTGAAAATAATTAGTTTTCATTTGCTATTCCAGACCTGGTGGTGACAAGGAGAGTAAACTTGTTGCAGCTTTTTATGGAATATGAGACAGGCAGTCTCAATATTTCATAGAGGATTGTGCATAACTCATGAATGTGCAAATTTTCCCACTACAGATACACCTTGTGTTAAATAGAGCAGTTGTAGATGACGTTGTGACAGGTAAAAAGCTCATAAGGTCTTTCAAAATGCAAAAGGTAACATTATAATCTGATTTCTAAAATCATATATTGTCTGCTTTTCCTTTCCTTAAAGCTAGGATAATAACTGTTATATAACTAAAAATGTATTTAAATGTATGGTGCCACCTAAGTTGACATTACATATAAAAAGAAACAGGTAGAAAAGGATGGATAAATCCATTATCTGTATAAATTTTACAAGAACGTAAAACTTCCTAAGTTTCATAAATGCTGGTGAAAACATACTGTAATTGTAAAACATAAATACATTTCTGACTTAGAAGGAATCTGGCTTTTCTATTTGTAAGATTTGGCTCAGTAGAACTGATGCTCTCAGAAGATATAGTTCAGTATCCAAGCAGTAAATTGCTAGATCACTGCTCCAAAATGACTAGAAAATTATGGAACTCTCCTAACTTTAACCTACCACTAAAACGAACAATAGCTTTGCTTTTTGACACAATTTTAAACTGTAAATTTACCACCGTTCATATGGGATTGTTTGCCTTTGTTTTTAGTATATTTTGTTTAGGGCAGTGGTAGGAGCGAGGCGCCACCACACATTAGTATAATGTTTCAGTGTTTCAGAGTGTTTTTGCAAACCAAAATAAATGACACAGTAAGTGAATTTCCCATACAAATTACTTGGTTCTAAAAAATATTACTTAAGTGTATATAATTTATAACATTTCTGTATTTTCTAGATAATAATGAACAATCTATTGGGTCCTCAATAAAACAAATCTATTAATCATCAGTTTCACTGGCCTTTCTGAGATGTATAAATTCTCAGCAGATGTTCAAGGTCCTGCAGGTTGAGGCCAAATGGGTGAATAATAAATATTTGAAGGTAAATAAATGCAAGAATTAATAACTAATGCATATTCAGGGTTTACATATGCTCCAGGAACTAACTAATTCATGCTAGATTTATTTCACATAAATGATGGACTCTGCTAATGTTAGAGGTAGAGATCTCACTTTTTTATAGGCATGCAGGAATAGAAAAGTAACATGGAGCAAATCCCAAGAGTTATGCTCAAAATACGTGTAGCCATATTACGTTTCCTCACTTTAAAACAGTAGATCTCAAAAGTAGACACACATGCCAGTGAATTATGGCTGACCAGAGTGCAAGCAACACAGCAATTTTGACTGGAAATGATAATAAAATTTTAATACAAATAATAGAGTTTATGGGCTGGGTGTGGTGGCTCCTACTGTATTCCCAGCAGTTCAGGAGACTGAAGTGGGAGGATCGCTTGAGCTCAGGAGTTTGAGACCTTCCTGGGCAACACGTGGACACTCTGTCTCAACAAAAATAAAAATAAAAATAGATTAGTTGAGTGTAGTGAGTGCCTGTGGTCCAAATTGGTTGGGAGGATGAAGTGGGAGCGTTGCTTGAGCCCAGGAGGTCAAGGCTACAGCGAGGTATGTTCTGCCACTGTACTCAAACCTGGACCACAGAGTGAGACCCTGTCTCAAAGAAAGAAAAAAAAAATGAGTTTATCAGATTCCCTAGACTAAATCCATTGTTTGTGATTCCTCCTGTAATATTGACCTGGCCTTCCCCAATTTTGGTCCCAATTAAACATTTCTCAGAAAACAATTATTTTTGTCTTTTAAATGTAGCCCTTTTTAATTCAATATATTATTGAGGAAAAATAGTATTTGAGATTTTATCTTAGATTTTACGTTTCTTATGTGTCAGGTCATGGAGGCATAATAAAATGCACGTGTAATATAACCCTTGGTTGATCAAGGTAATGTCTGAGAACAAAAAATACGTATAATTTAGAAAAAAATCAACAATTTTGAACAAGATCCAGTGTAATTTTATTTGATGACTGGTGATAATCTGAATTCGGAAATCCCTTTCAAAATGCCAAGCATAATATTCACAAGGAAATATCCATATCTGTATCTATCTTTATCTGTATGCATGCAGACACATGGGTTGAAACTACTTTAGAAAAAAATATTTTTGTCTTAAAATATTTTAATGATTTAAAAATAGCACTGTCTTTACAGTGCCATCTCAATGCAAACTGTTATTTGAAAGATGAGCAAGCCATCCTAACTTACTTCTAGTCAATAGAGATTGAATGCTTTGGCAGAGCACCGAGATACTTGAGTTTGGTATCAAGGCACTTATGACTGCAGTGCCAAGATTACTGGCTCTTGGCACCTCACAATTTAATCCCTTCCAGGGAATTGCCTTCAGTGAAAGGTGAAAGGGAACACAAGTCCAACGACCCTTCAGAAGTGAGAGGAAAAGGCTCAGGCTCATGCTTTAATCTCAGACAATTCTAATGGTCCAGCCCAACTCCAGAATTCCCTGTGGGATAGGCTGAGGTCTTTGTTGGAACTGCATTGCAGTGCTCTTTCCTCTCCGTAATCCTATTTCCTTCCCTCACTCCTCACAGAGATTATTTTTGAGAGTAGCCTCCACTGTCTTTCTGCATGCAAATCTCTGCCTCAGAGTGTGTCCCCAGAGAGCCCAACCTAAAACATCTGTCTTCTGCGTTGGAATAGAAAAATAGAAGTAGATGTAGAAGACGGTATCTGATTCTCAGACAGCCATTTCTTACTGGGGAAATGAGTGTGAGGAGAAATGCTGCATTTTTTCCTTGGAGAACCATTAAGTTAGAGACAACCATAGAAACAATAGGTAGAATTACTTTATTTCAATCCATAAGAAGAAGAATGTAAATCAGTGTTCTGAAAGGAACGAAATGTGAGGTAAATGAAGAGATTTTAATGTACCAAATTAAAAGCTTGGTGCAGAAATTCTCCATGTTCATGTGGCTGAGCACCTGGAAGCAAAGTGTTCTTTGCTGAACACCAGGAAATATTGGCATATTGAATTTTATCATTCAGAGTAGAAATCATTTTTACCAGCAGAAAGTGCCAATATTGCATAAAGGCAAATGGAAATCACAATTTGTTTAACAGAATGTTCTATAATTTTGAACATGCTTTAAGTCTTTCTGTTAGTGTTTGTTACTCTGTCATTCATTATGCAGTTGCAGGTTTTCATAGCAGATGGCAAAAGGTTAAGAAAAAATAATAGAACTTAAAATTTAGGAAATGTTATATTTTATTTTATTTTCCTCTAGTGAACTTAGAAAAATACTCCTGAGTATAAATTCAATAGCAGAACATATATAGAGAGTAGAAGCATAGTATGAGAGCCCATGGCTTAGTACGTGCAAGCAATCAAGTAAGAAAAAGCAATAAGGGGATAGCTTGGATGTAAAATGCATATATATATTACATACATATGTATGTATGTATGTATAGAACGCAGAAAGTACGTATTGTGAGGGAGGCACCTTCAATTTTATGGAGTCCATCCCAATTACCGATAGAGTAGATGTAATATATATGTGCATTTTCAAATCTCTCTGATTGTTTTTAACCATACTAATTCTTTTCAGACATTTACATTTCTGTATATTGTATAATAGGACAGTTATACAATCAATCTTTATAAATAATCTGTAAACGAACAAGGGCTTTTTTTCTAAAGAAATAATTAACCATAGCAGGAAATGTCCTCAGAGAAAATGCTGATAAAGAAAACAAACAAAAAGGAAAAATTAGTCAGAAAAAGGTCATATTAATGTGTTTTTAATTGTTTAAATACATATTTTGTCTTTCACTATTTTATTAATACTTAAATATACTGTACATAGTATAAAGATAATGCTCTATTAATTGCATTGTGATATGTCAGGTGAACACAGTAACGATTTATTTATTTATTTACTTATTTTATTTATTTTATTTTTTTTTGACATGGAGTCTCGCTCTGTCGCCCAAGCTGTAGTGCAGTGGCTAGATCTCGGCTCATTGCAACCTCTGCCTCCTGGGCTCAAGCAATTCTCCTGCCTCAGCCTCTCAAGTGGCTGGGATTACAAGCACCTGCCACCATGCCCGGCTAATCTTTGTATTTTTAGTAGAGATGGAGTTTCACTATGTTGGCCAGGCTGGTCTCAAACTCCTGACCTCAAGTGATCCTCCCTCCTCAGCCTCCCAAAGTGCTGGGATTACAGGCACGAGCAATCACATCCAGCCAATTTATAATTTTAATGGTAGTAACAGAAACTTTACAACTTCAGGTAGTCTTAAGCCTGACTAAAAAAAAAATACCTTTTCTGTGTGTAGTACTGGCATTCCTTAAATATTGCCTATAAAATACTGTAATTTCTTTAAAAATAAGTATCTTGGTTCATCTCCTTCTAGTGAATTACTTTTGCTGTTGAAACCGTCAGTATATTCAGTAGCTATACTATTCAAGGTACTTTTAAGTGAAAAAATATATTTTTTAATTTTTACTAAATTTATCTTAGAGGTTGTGAATTTAATGTTATTCAGTCTTAATGTTATATTTTATTTTATTTTGGTGAAAAGCTCTTATTTTTCTTTTAAGTAAAGCAAAAGAAAATATTCATGAAGAACCTAAATGGAGAAAATTTACATATGAATCAGAAGCTACTAAAAATAACACTTAAAGGCAACATTTTCAGAAATATTCTTCTGTTTATGTAGCATATTGAAAATATACAAATTGACAAAGAGAAAAAACATATATATATAACAAATATCAGAGCAGAAACCATTTTTTATTACCACACTAAACACTAAAATACTTCAATTTACTATAGCTTTTGTATTGCTTTTCCACCTGTATTTATTTTAGAATATGACTATTTACTTAAACCAAGAATACTACTTCACCAAAATAACATACAGAATGGTGCTTTTAAGACTCATTTTATGAAACATTAATGTGTTCTACAGACAGATTCATATACACTAAAGAAGAGGAATTATTTTTGAAACTGTAACAATTATAAACTATTATATTCTATTAAATGTTATTATAAAGTTATAGACCCATTATAAGGAAGGGAATTGGGAGGAACCTGGCTTTTCTGAGAAAGCTGAAATTATTCAGTGAAAGTCCTATGGAGACGTTTCTGAAACTGAGTAAAATAACATCTATGAGTTAGACTGTTAAGGGGCTTATGCAGGGTAAACTGAGGACACAAAAATTAGCTAATTCTACAAAGCATAGAGCTATGTTTTGCCCGTAATGTGGATTATTTCTCTTCCTGAAAAAATATATTAAACATTTAATAAGGAGCCCCATAATGTTAGACCACATAAGGCATGGTTACATTATTCCTTTAGCAGTTACTTTTGAAAAATTATATATGATTAATCTGTCAGAGCCATTTATTTTATGTTAATTAAATGCCTAGACACTTCTTCTTGTATAAGATGACTATCAGCATTAGTTCAACTCCATTCTAGAAGACTGCAGTACGGTGTTTATTACTTATGTAAATTCAGTTAATTATATACCAACTCAGTTATCTTATTTATTGCATTTCAATTAGTATCCTTGTAATAGTCAGTAACGCTTTAATTAACTCACAAGAATAAGAGATGTCTTGTTAAATGTAAATTAAATAGATTTAATTAGACAATAGATTGCAAATGGTACATTACTGCTAATGCTATAGAAAACTGTTGCTGGAAGTTCTAAACGTCCTCAGTACCATCTGCCTTCATCTGGGCAAGAAGATAATTCCACTTTTTTAGAATTCTTTTTAGGCCAAAGATAAGACCAAGGCAAAACATAAGTATGGCAGGTTTTTGTTTTGAGTGGGTTAAATATAATTTAGAGTTTTGTCTTATTGTCAATAAAAAATTCTAACAGTGTAAAGAAATATAAAAGAAAAGTCTACTTCAGTGAATTACTTCTCAAATGAATTTGTTAAAAGCCCTAAAAATAATCCATGACCGCTGATTTATTTGTCCAGGGTAGAAAGGAGCAAAATACTACAGCTCTTCCCTAAGTGCTCCCTTGTGACCTAACAAGAAAATTAATTAGCAGGGCACCACTATGTGGCAACAATATGACTACAGGGGAGGCTGAATGTCAATGGGCTGACAGTATAACCCAGTTTTGTTAGCGTTAACATTTCTACTTTAGCCAGTTTATTTCTCAGAGGTGAAATAAAGGCTTAGCTTAGCTGTAGAGAGAATCTACTTTCATTTAATAGCAAATTTCATTCCTTGTAAAGGGAATTCAAGAGTATTTCTAGATTCTGTTATTTATATTTGGGGAATGGCAGATTCTGTCACTCTAAACATTAGAAATAGATGGAGTAGGGTCTCATACATATTACTCTACTATATTCTCCACACTGGCTTGTAGAAGGGAGAAATGGAGAGAAATAATTTAAAATATGTTTAGTCAAGTTTGGGGGTACTTCTTATTTTAATAGAATAATACAATTTAAAGTTATATTGCCATAAATTTCTGATATTTTAAATCAAAATATTTGGCCTATTTCAAGATTATAAGATTTCAGAAATACCCATAAAATAATAATGCTTTTAAGGCAACAAGAATATCATCAAAATGTAACATTCTTATTATTAGTTGGGTTTGTTATTTTTAATTGTCATATACTAATTTTACATATTTATGCAATAGAGTGTGTTGTGTCTACAAGATGTAGTGATAAAATCTGTAATTAGCATATATATCACCTCAAACATTCATCATTTGTGTTGAAAACATTCAAAATCCACCATTCTAGTTATTTGAAAATATTCAGTGAGCTGTTAATTATAGTCACCTTATGGTGCAGTACAACTTTTTCCTCCTACGTAGCTGTACTTTTGTAGCTGTGCTTGTCTGTCCCTGCCTTGTCCTCATGTCTAGTAACATTTTATTCTCTACTTTTGTAAGACAAACTCTTTTAGCTTCCACATATGAGCGAGAACATGTTGTATTTATCTTTCTGTGCCTGGCTTATTTCGCTTAACGTAATGTTCTCCAAGTTCATCCATGTTGTCATGAATGACACAAAATTAATAGAAAATAATTTAAAAAAACTGCAACCCATTCTCATGTTTTTGGCAGCCACCAAATTATATTGGTTTAATTTACACTATCACTAACAACAGAGCACCCTCAGACATTCCCTTTTCCTCCTTTCCCTTTCAACTTTCAAGATACACTGTTTTCCTCCAGGAATGAGTAAACTGGAGTGCATAGTAGAAAAACTTGATTGACAGCAATGTTTTCTGTGAATATCATGTGACATTACTGACTATATTACATCCTTTTCTTTTGATTGTAGTTTTTACTCTATATGATTGTAACTTTTCCAGGCAGAAGTTTTCTATCACTCATTCCTTCAAAGTACTTTTTTAAAAAGAAGTTCTCTGTTGAAATACTTTTGAAGAGCTCACTGAGTTTGTAGGTAATTTCTGAACATTTTCTAAGGTAATTAATCTTGGCAATATCCTGAAATGAAAGCACCTATTGCTTTTCCCATGAAACTCTTTTTCTAGTGATGCATCTTTCAAACCAACATATCTAGTGGTGCAATTCTCCTGTTCTGAAGTGACAGGTCAGAATTTGGGCTTTGGCCCAAACACTCAGCAGTTATATGATCTGGGTAAATTTCTTAATCTTTCCAAACTTCAATTCTTCATTTTTTTCAAGGAAATAATAATTATTAACACGATAAGTTTTGTATGAGGATTGATGGTTTTTTATGAGGATTGTTTGGAAGGTGTTTTAAATACAGTGTCTGATACTTAGTGATTACTAAATAAATGGCAGTTGTACCTGTTACAGTATTAAAAAGTTATTTTGTTTTGGAGACACAAGCATTTTGCTAGTTGCAAATGAGAAAATATACCCTACTATGTTTTGTTAACTAATAATTATTTTCCAGGTTGAAAGTAAAATTATTTGCACCTTTGTTTTTCCTCAGATTATGTAGTAAAAACAAAATAAAACAAAAAATTTAGTGCTTGTAGAAACTGTTTCTACAAGTTGTGTCATCAGGGAACCTTATAAACTATTCCTATTATTAACATGGCATCTTCAATAACTACCTTAGGCAGTTTAATCCTATTGTTATAGGCTGTTATATATCTCCCCCAAACTCATATGCTGAAGTCTAGTTCTAGGAGGGCCTTTGGTCAACAGGATACAGGCTTCATGAATGACATTAGCATTCCTATAAAAGGGACTCCGGGGAGCTCTCTTGCCCCTTCTGCCACGTGAGAACACAACAAGAACACTGTGTATGAATAAGAAGTAGGCCCTCAACAGACACCAAATCTGCCAATGCCTTGTTCTTCTCAGCCTCCAGAGTTGTGGGAAATAAATTTCTATTTTTATAATCCACATAGTCTATAGTATTTTGTTATAGCAGCCCAAGCAAAGATACTCACTAACTTAAAAAATTATTTCACTTCCTTGATATCAACACTGTTATATATGCATTCCATTTTAGCAAAGCACTCTAGAGTAGTAACCGGATTTCCCAGAATGCCTCTACGACTGGAATCTTAAAATCCATTCTCCACTGGGCATATTCTGGACTTCCAACACTCTTCTGAAAGCAACTACCCATCCATTGTCCCTCTTTCAACAAGTGAAGTTTATATCTGCCTTAGCAGAGGCAATTGTGTAATCTTCCAGCCTCCAATAGGCACAACTTTAAACGTGATCCTCCTCTCACCCCCATCTACTTTTTCAGTTTCAAAGGAAAAGAGTCACCTTAGCTCATCAGTGTACAACCCCATCACATGATCCCTTGATTCCATTTCCTCCCTTTTCTTTTGTGAGACCTTGCCTCATTTTTCATACTTGAAAGTACCCCTCGTTATATCTAATATCTTTCACTTTCCTTTTCAATGGACGTCAACATCAAGATCATCAAGGGTAATATCCACTTAATCATACCCTTTCCTTCAAACTAGCAATCTTGTCCTCACCTCTTCTCTGATCATCTGATAAAATAAACAGTATCATCTTTGTTGCTCAATCCAATGGTCAATGCTTCATATATTTGGCACCTCTACTTTAGTTGACACTGTGACCATTTCTTCTTTCTAGAAAACACTCATTTTTTAATCTCCAGCGACAGCATTCCCCTCTGATTCTTATCTGAATCCTTGAATCCTCCTTTCATTTCTACTCAAGACCATCTGCTATCTCCAGTATTTTTAGAAAAGTCCTTTAATTATGATGTGTTCAAGGGTGCAATTCTTGGATCACTTCTCTTCTGACTTTCTTATATTGATATCATTTCATCTACTCTCATAATCCAGGTACTATTCATGCTAAAAATTATAAAAGGTGTGTTACCAGTGTTTCCCCCAAAATCAAATATTTTATGTATCACCACACAATGGAACTGTGATTTAGATGTTCAATCATAGTTAAGAATGATAAAATAGGAAATTAAATTTCCCATCTTCTAAAAAATACTCTACCAGTGAACAATGAGAAGGCTGAAAGCACAAAAATCTATACATGATATGTATATTATTTAAAGTATATCCCCAAAAATGTGCAATATGTTTCACCAACATTTTGGAAACTGTTCAAGTTAATAATTGTTATTTAATGGTATAATTTTTAATTCAAATGTTTCAAGCAAATTATTGAAAAGGAGGTTCCAGACTTTATTCCTTTTCTTACAGGTTTCTAAACACTCAAAAATCTTCAGTACAGCATCCTTGCATAGAAGGTTGAAAATAAATGATTTTCTTGTAAATAATCTCTGTGCTAAAAATGCATTTTAAAATGTCTTGATATACTAATAATAACATTGATGTTAGATCACCAAATATTTACAATTTAAAAATCTTTGGAGTGTTACTTTTTCCCCCATTCAGAACAAACCACTTTTTTTCAAAGTGAATTATTTAATGAGAGGGTGATGCATGACTATAGACAAATTTTACCTAATAATTAATATTTCAGATATTTATTTTTACTTGGATTTATTTAGAACAGAATTAGGATAATGACTTTTAAAAATTTTACCTTTTATATGATGCTACACTAAGCAACTTTTTAAGAAAACGTTTATGATCAGTTTCTCTCCTAAGATTTTTTTTACCTGAATTGAATCTCTGAATTTTGAATGCCACACCAGTCAGACTTCCTTAATTATGTAGCCACAAGTCCAGGAAGAAAAGGAGAAAATAGAGTTGTATTGTTTTACTCAGTGAAGGATAAGAAATGGGAGTTGACTGATACGCAAAACATCATAAGCAGCCAATTTTGATACTTCTTTACGTGACCACTTTTTAAAAAAAGGAAACAAACTTATACCATATTTTGCATAATTACAGGGGTATTCTTATGTGTTTTTGCAGGGTCTAAGAAAATGAAGTAGCCCAGAAAGTTATAAAACTACAGAAATCTCTAATGTTGATGCATATGCATAAAATGCATGATTCACCTAAGCCGCCTCAATTTGTAAAGTGATAAACACTTTAAGAACTTGCTAAATATCTGTTTCCCAGCTTTTGAAAGTTAACTGATCAAATGAGATAGTGGACTTGGTAAGAAATTTAATAAGTCCCCTTTCCTGCCCTTTCCCTCTAGCAGAATCTCAGCATTTTTCTGAAAGCAGGTGCTCCTACTTTCTCAGGTTAGTAATCCTAAAAAGAAATAGAAATTCGAGAGACATCTGGCTGGCTGCCTCACATCTTACTGATTGCTCTGGTTGATTCACCCGCTCTGTTGAATAAGTGGGCTTCCTTCTTTTTTGAAATGCATCCCTTCTACAGTGTGGGTTCCACATGTCAATGTGGATAAGCTTTTGAGATGGAAGAAAAAGGAAGATGCTGAATATTGACATACATAAATGATGAAGAAGATTAGAATGGTAAAAAAGATATCTCGTGGAAAAGGATTTTGCTAGAACATATTTTATGAACATAATTATTCATATATCCATTCTTATTTATCAGGTTAGAATTAATGAATAACTGAACAAATCACTACAGTACCTTCAAAATAGCTACTTTTTTTTTTATTTTGCCATTTGATTCCATACACATCAAAAGGGCTTGATGTGCGCCTCAATTTTTCCAACTATGAAGTAGATAAATACAAACCACAGATCTATAGGTAAAGGCTAGAATAAATTTGTGATATATTTTATCATGGTTGTCCTTTTCTGACCATAGTATTTATCAGCACTTATTTAGCTACTACACATTTTCTGCTGTTCTACATAGAGACAAAAAGAGACAAAGGTCATGGCTTCACAAAGCATTTCCTCTGATAATTGCTCGATTTTCATAGCTCTCAAGCTGTTACTAGTAAATACATAGGTTATGTCCCCTTAGGCTATCTATTATGGATGTTTCCTAATTCATCCATTTCTAAATGACCTTAGAGAAGCTTTAGAAAATTAGAAGCTATGGAAACTTCTGTGGTTTCTATGGTTCATAGGTAAGTGAAATGAAACGAGGGAATTTCTTTAGCATAATATTCATATGGAAATAAAATAATGGTCTTAATGAAAACGACCGTTTACTATTTATTCGAGTAAACAATCACCTGCACAACCCAATGGTATTCTCCTAGCCAGAGTAATATAAACACAGGGATTTATTTAACAAAGAATTGTGTCAAAAAATAAAGTTTAGCAAACAAATAATGATAGGAAGGTCCAAAAAATTCTTTTTTTCATCTCTGCAAGTGGTTATTGTGATATGTTCACATGGTTCCCTTAACTTTTCTACACCAACTTACTAGCCATAATTTCTGATACATCTTCATAAATGTAAAATGTCATAGACTTTCAATGTGACATTTGTTTATGGAAAACAAATTATAAAAGCTTCTTTCTGTGCACTCTAGTGTATCTGTGGACTTTCTTTTTACCCTAATATGTAACTAAAATGAGAGATATTCACTGGTCACTTCTCAAGATCAGAAAGGTCTCTCATTGATAAGTAAATTATTTACTTAGTAATAACTCTTAATTTAAAAATGACATAAGAAAGCTAATAGAAAAATAATGCTCACGCCAGTTTTTGTTTGAAAATAAATTTGTGTTTGAAAAAAATATGAGAGCAGTGGAACATTTTCTTCACACTATAATACTCATTGCAAAATATTAATAACTAGGAACTGGCTATGAGCTCAAGGTAATAGTTTTGGGTGCATGTTCTTAATGAATATCCCTTATCTGAAATGCTTGCGGCAAGAAATGTTTTGGATTTCAGATTGTTTCAGGTTTTATAATATTTGCATATGCATAATCAGATATCTTGGGGATGGGACCAAAGTCTAAATGCAAAATTTATTTATCTTTCATACGCACCTTATATACATAGGCTGAAGGTAATCTTATATAATATTTTTAATAATTTTATACATGAAACAAAGTTTGATTTCAGTCCTTAGGTGTGGAATTTTCTACTTGTGGCATCATGTTGGTGTTCAAGAAGTTTTAAATTTGGGAACATTTTATATTTCAGATTAGCGGTGTTTAACTTGTACCATTGTTTTACTTAAAAATAAATTACCCACAGTAAGGGAACAGTCATTTTTAATTGAGAAAGGTGAAGGCATATAATTTTTAATGTTATACATATTAAATTATTAATATCTGAAAAATCTATGTTGACTATTCCCTATTCAACTTATATTAATATGATAAGATATGTTGTAAGTGAGTGTTATAACACGTGTAGGAACAACATGCATTTTTAACATTTATATCAAATGCTTTTCACCAGGCGATTTTGGTGCACCTTCATACAATCAGTGTTACTAGTTAATTGGACCAGTACGTCAGATATTGTTACAGACCTATCCATTTCAATTATTTTTCTTTCAAGTAATTCTTTTATATAAAGGTTTGTTTTTACAACTTTACGGCATTTTTCTTTGACTCTAGCAGTGTAATACATTTATCTTTAAATAAACCTGGTGAATTAAAACAAGAAAATTATATAAAATTTCTTTCGGTGAATATTAGAATTGAATTTATTTCAGAAAGGAAAATCTTATTCATTTCTATTACATTTGTTCTTAAAATTTTAATCAAAAGTTTTAAGATGTATGCACTTTTATCATGCTTTTTTTTATGTGCCAAGTTAAATAAGCCATTTTAAATTTATTTTAATTTTTGTCTTTCAATTTAAATTTAACACAGAAGACATCATCAGGATGGCTGACTTGAGACACTCAGCACTTGACTTCTGCACAGATGAGAATCAAAACAGCAAATAGATAACCACACACCAAATAGAGTGTCTATGAGAAAACACGAGAATTAAGCACGGAAGTGACAGAGGCCCTCCAAGGCACAAAAGGAGGTGGACGCAAAGCAGCTGGCCTGACCAGGATCAGCTCAGATCCAGAAGGGACTCTCCATTAAGGGGAAAGGTAAGAGAGAAATCTATAGTGATCCACATTCTCACCATGGATGCCTGCAATTATAGCCATAAGAAAGCCCCTTGCTCCTCACAGGCCCTGGGCCTAGTATTGGAAGCTTCCAGGAATCAGTATAACCGCATTGTTTCAAAGAAAGAATTCATGCTGATTCCCACACAATCCTGAGAGCTAAGGTGCTGAATCATTTGGGTCCATTTTGGTGCTATTTTGAGAGCCCAACACACATCATACTACATCCTGCCCTGGGGCTCGACAGCCCTTGCATCTCTGCATCCCTGGAACCTAGCTGACATCCCACCATGTACACCCACAACACTTTAGCATTGTGATGCCAGCTGGACCCAGCAGTACAGTCAGTTCTCCAGAATTCTAACCCACACAGTTTCCTAAGCCCGAGGAAGTAAGCAGTCCAATGCCCCAGAAAGGGTACATGTGAGACAAAGGGAGTCTGAGGACTGACCGAGCTTATGGGCTACTGAAAGTGCCCACATGCATCACACAGGGATATAAGGAGAGGCCTGCCACACCTACCACCACTAGTATATATGTGCACTACCTGGGGGCCTAAGATCAGGCCTGCTGTTACTGCCTCAATTGCCAGCACCTACCCAAGCACGCCAACTGAGGGCACGAGGACCGGCCTGCCAAGCCTACCACTGTCATCATGGCACACATGTGTGTTACTTAGGGGCCCAAAGGCCAGGCTACTACCACTACTGTCACATTAAAAGCCATGAGCTCAACACAGAGTCTCAAGAACTGGACTGCTGATGTCACTGCCAGCATTTACACATGCCACCTGGGGGCCCAAGAACAGGTCCAACTCGGCCCCCGTCAATACTGCCAGTACTGATGCACACATACACTGCCTGTAGGCCTGATGACTGGCATGCCCAGCCCACTGTCACCATTGACATTGATTACGGCAGACAATATCACACAAAGACTACCCTATGGAGCCCACCCAGAATCAAAACCAAAGCACTTTACACAGCCAACACTGTAGATACATCTACAGGAAAGTATTTTCCTATGAAAGCCAATCCATAAAATTGAAAGAAGCAACTGTTACACCAAATGCATAGATATTATTACAAGGACATGAGAAATATGAAAAAGCAAGGAAACATGACATCTCCAAAGCTACCTCCAAAGGCACAATAATTCTATAGTACAGATCCTAAAGAAAAGAAAATCTATGAAATAACTGAAAAGAAATGAAAAATAATGATTTAAAAAACAGTGAGATACAAGAAAAGACAGACAGTACAATAAAATCAGAAAAAATCATTTATGATTTCAATAATAAATTCAACAAAGATGAAGATATTATAAAGAAAGAACCAAACATATATCCTGAAGCTGAAGAATTCAGTGAATTAAATATTTAAAATGCAATCAAGAGCATTACCAATAAATTATATACAGCAGAAAAAGGGATTTCACAACTTGAAATCTTTCGAAATAACTTAGTCAGAAAAAAAGAAAGAAAGAGAAAAGACCCAAAACGAATGATGAAGGCCTGTGTGACA
Organism: Hylobates moloch; assembly: GCF_009828535.3. Taxonomy (NCBI): domain Eukaryota; kingdom Metazoa; phylum Chordata; class Mammalia; order Primates; family Hylobatidae; genus Hylobates; species Hylobates moloch. The sequence goes on from NW_026652277.1 coordinate 76,971,291, forward strand.
TGTGGGACAATATAAAGCAACCAAATATTCCAATTTTGGGAGTTCCAGAAAAATAAGAGGTACGAAAAGGTATAGAAAACCTATTATTTAATAATAGCCCTAAATTTCCAAGTCTTGAAAGAGATATAGATATCTACACACAGGGCACCCAAAGATTCCCAAAGAGATAAAATTCCAAGTTCTTCTCTGCAGCACATAATAGTCAACCAAAGACAAAGACAAAGAGAAAATTCTAAAAATAGCAAGAAAAAAGAATTAAGTCACATAAAAGGAAATCTCCATTGTATTAACATCAGACTTCTCAGCAGAAACCTTACAGGCCAGTAGAGAATGGGATGATATATTCAAAGTACTGGGAAAAAACCCTGCTAGCCAATAATACTATACCAGGAAGACCTACTCTCCAGAAATTAAGGAGAAATAAAATCCTTCCCAAAGAAACAAAAACTGAAGAAATTGATTATCCCTAGACGAGACCTACAAACTATACTTAACAGAGTCCTACATCTCTAAGTGAAAGGACAGTGTCTACCATCATGAAACAGAGAAAGCCACCAAACTAATGCATCTCAAGGAACTACAAAAGCAAGAATAAACCAAACCCAAAATTAGTAGAAGGAAAGAAATAATAAAGACCAGAGCAGGATGAAATGGAATAGAGCACAAAAATATAAAGAATCAATGAAACAATAAGTTGTTTATTTGAAAAGATAAAATTGATAAACTGCTAGCTAGACTAACCAAGAAAAAAACAGACTTAAATAAATAGAGACTTAAATAAAATCAGAAATAAAAAAGGAGACATTACAAGTGATACCTCAGAAATATAAATAATTATTTGAGACTTCTATGAATAACTATACACCAACAAATTTAAAAACCTAGATGAAATGGATAAATTCAGGACATGTAAAGATTAAAACAGGCTGGGCGTGGTGGCTCACGCTTGTAATCCCAGCACTTTGGGAGGCCGAGGCGGGTGGATCACAAGGTCAGGAGATCGAGACCATGATGAAACCCCGTCTCTACTAAAAATACAAAAAATTAGCCGGGCGTGGTGGCGGGCGCCTGTAGTCCCAGCTACTCGGAGAGGCTGAGGCAGGAGAATGGCGTGAACCCGGGAGGCGGAGCTTGCAGTGAGCCGAGATTGCGCCACTGCACTCTAGCCTGGGCGACAGAGCCAGACTCCGTCTCAAAAAAAAAAAAAAAAAAAAAAGATTAAAACAAAGTAAATTTTGAAAAATTGTTTAAACAATTTAAAAATTTTAATATAATTTAAAAATTTTTAAATGATAAAGATTAAAACTAATTTTAAAAAATAACAGAACAGACCAATGAGTAACAAGATCAAATCAGTAATAAAAAGTATTTCAATAAAGAAAAGCCCAGGAATAGATGGCTATACTGAAAAATTTTACCAAACTTTTAAAAAGAATGATACCAATTATTCTGAGCTATCCCAAAAAAATTGAAGAGGAGGGAGTTCTTTTTATTATAATTCATTTTATGAGGTCTGCATTATCTTCCTCTCAAAACTAGACAAAAACACAACCACAAAAAGAAAACTACAAGACAGTATCCCTTATAAACACAGTTACAAAAGTCCTCAACAGAATACTAACACAACAGCTCCAACAGCATACCAAAAAAAAAATACATCATCATTGAATGCAATTTTTCCAAGGGATTCAAGGATGTTTCAGCATACATAAATCAATACATGTGCCACATTACAATAACAAAATGAAGGACAAAAAACATATGATCATTTCAATAGATGCAAAAAAGCATTTGATAAAATTATCGCTTCCTGATAAAAACTCTCAACAAATTAGGAATAAAAGAAACATAACTCAACATAATAAAGGCCATTTATGCCAAAACCCACACCCCCCAACATACTGAATGGGGAAAACCTTAAAGCCTTTCTTTAAAAACTAGACAAGGATGTACACTTTTACCACTATTACTTAACATAGTATTGGAAGTCCTAGCAAGAACAATAAGGCAAGAAAAATAAATAAAAGACATCTAAATCAGAGAAGAGAAGGCCAAAGTGTCCCTCTTTGCTGATGACATAATCTTATATATATATATATAAAAAAAACTCGAGACTTTACCAAAAAAAGCTTTTAGAACTGATAAACTAATTCAATAAAGTTGCAGGATACAAAATCAACATAAAAATAATTATCATATGTATACATCAATACTGAACTAGCTGAAAAAGAAATAAAAAATGTAATCCCACTTACTATGTCTATAAAACAAAACAAACAAAAAAAGAATAAATGTAATCAAGGAGTTGCAAGACTTCTATAAGGAAAACTACAAAACACTGATGAAAGAAATTAAAAAGGACAAAAACAAAGAGAATGACATCTCCTGCTCATGGATTAGAAAAATTAATAGTGTAAAATGACCATAGTACCCAAAGCAATTTATAGATTCAATGCAATCCCTATCAAAATACCAGCGACATTCATCACAGATCACAGAAATAGAAAATAATTCTAAAATTTGTATGGAAGCAAAAAGTCCCCAAATGGCCAAAGCAATACAGAGCAAAAGGCACAAAGCTGGAGGCATTATAGCAGTTGACTTTGAAATATACTATGAAGTTATAGTAACTAAAATAGCATGGTACTGGTTTAAAAACAGACACATTGGTATAAAACTGGTATAAAAAACAATGAAATATAATAGAGAATCCAGAAATAAATCTAGATATTTATAATCAACTGATTTTCAACAAAAAGGCACCAAGAAAATACGTTGGGGAAAAGATACCCTCTTCAATAAATGGTGCTGGAAAAGCAGGATATCCATTTGCAGAAAAATGAAACTGCACCCCTATTACCATATACAAAAATCAACTCAAAGTGGATTGAAGACTTAAATGTAAGACCCAAAACTATAACACTATTATATGAAAACATAGGGGAAACACTTCAGAATATTGGTGGAGGCAAAGTGGTTTTTGTTTTTTTTTTTTGAGATGGAGTCTCGCTTTGTCTCCCCCACTAATTTTTTGTATTTTTAGTAGAGACGGGGTTTCACCATGTTGGCAAGGATGGTCTCCATCTTTTGACCTCGTGATCCACCCGCTTCAGCCTCCCAAAGTGCTGAGATTACAGGTGTGAGCCACCACGCCCAGCCAAGACAAAGGTTTTACAGTTAAAACTTCAAAAGCACAGTCAACAAAAACAGACAAACGGAATTGGAATAGAAAAATGCTAAGCTTCTGCATAGCAAAGAAAACAATTAAGAGAGTGAAGAGGCCACCTGTAAACTAGGAAAAAATATTTGGAAACTATTTTTCAACAAAAGACTAATACCCAGAATATACAAGGAACTCAAACAACTCAACAGCAAAACCACAAATAATCCAGTTTAAAAGTAGGCAAATAATTTGAATAGACATTTTTCGGAAGAAGACATACAAATTGTCAACAAATATATGAAAAAGGCTCCACATCACTAATAATCAGGGAGATGCAAATTAAAACCACAATGATATATTATCTCACCTCAGAATGACTATTATCCAAAAGATAAAAGTAAGAAATACTGGTGAGGATGTGGAGAAATATGTACTCTTACGCTATTGGTAAGAATGTAAATTAGTGCAGGTATTGTGGAAAACTATGAGGCGATTTCTATAAAAACTAAAAATAGAACTATCATAAGATTCATAATCCCATTACTTGTATTTATCCAAAGGAAAGAAAATCACTATATCAAAGAGATACCCTCAATCCAGTTCATGACAGCATTACTCACAATAGATATGATGTGGAATAAACCTAAATGTCTATCAATAGATAAATTGATACAGAAAATGTAGTACATATGCACAAAAGAATATTATTCAGTCATAAAAAAAAATCCTGTCATTCATGGCACTATGAATAAGCATGGAGGACATTTCGTTAAGTATTAGCTTTTTTCTGCAAAAGTAATTGTGTGTTTTGCGATTGTTTTTAATGACAAAAACCACAATACTTTTGCACCAACCTAATAAAATAATCCAGGCACAGAAAGATAAATACCCTGGATTCTCAATCATATGTAGAAGCAAAAACACAAACAAAACAAAATAAAACAAAAAAAGAAAAACAAAATTAAAGTCATAAAAGTAGGGAGTAGAATTGTAGATACTAAAGGCTGGAAAGTTTAGGGAGAAATAAGTTCTGGTGTTCTGTAGCATTGTGGGGTGAATATGATTAAGTCTAATTTATTGTATATTTTCAAAAAGCTAGAAAAGAGGGTTCAAATGTTCACCACACAAAGAAATGAAAAATGGTTGTGGTGATGGATATGCTAATTATGTTGATTTGGTCACTACTCATTGTATACATGTATCAAAATATCACTCTGTATTCCGTAAATATGTACAATACAAAAATTTTCACCACAGCATTCTATTTTTCTCTTCGTAGCTGATTAATTATTAGTGAGAAATTATATTGATGAATCTGCATAACACAAAAAGCTACCCATTAGCATTCATTTTCCCCTCAGTAAATAAGTCTATCAGACTATTCACCTTCAATGTCTGTAACCCTGGCAAAAGAAAAATCACCTAATTTCAAATTAAGTTTAACCTTTCACAGCATTAGTTATTTATGCAACAATTTCCTTTCTGAGTATTCAAGTACAGTATTACTCACATGCTTTGACTTTTGTGACAATGAATAATTACAAAACAGGGACTGAAGGGATGGAACCTTGGTGGTTGAATTGGTTTTAGGGAGTTTCTATTTTAGTTCTTTTAACTAGATGACACTGAAAAAAGTTATATGTTTTCAGCATTAGAAATTTCTAATCAAATGAGGGTTTTGTATAAAAAATTATGATAATATAAAATGACAATATATAAAATGTTAATTTATAATTAATAGATATTTACACGCAGAGTAATCAAATTGAAACAGTAAGTCAAGTGTAAAGTTTATATGTGAAGAAAAACTTGATAGCTTTTAAGATGTAAATTATTACTGTCATTTTTCTCAGAAAAGGAGTAGTTCTGAATTTACTGAAGCTAATTTCCTTATTGTCTCAGAACCACTTCAGTGACAAGATAGAGGCATGGTAAAAAAGATAGTGGCATTACAAAATTCTGTATTTCAACTAATTCCCATCCCAAGTGCTCATCCCCAGAGATTCTGAGTAGATTAGTTTGGGGACACAATCAGGCATTGGTACATCCTCAACACTCCCAGATGACTATAATGTGCAATCAGGAGAGAAAAAAAAAAACTTTAATTTTCTTTAAGGCAGACTTCTAAATCTTACTGAACTTTGGAATTATCTGGGAAGCTTTAAAAAATACAGTTGCCTGGGTCCCACCTCCAGATAGTCCAATTTCATTGTTCTGGGCTGTGGCCTGAGCATCAGGGTTTTTATAGCTCCCCCTGATAACTCCATAGGCTGAAATGGTCGCCTGCATCAGTCAACAGCAAATTCTAGCATGATCTTGATGCTCCTGGTCAAGATATGTGCCAATTGTTATAACCTGCTGTTGCTACTACCTACAGACATTGCTGTCAATCTCTTTTTGGCATCACTTTGTACTCTCTGTCTTATCTTCACAACTTTATTTTATCACTTATCAGATGTGATTCACATTCTCCCTTTGAAATCTTTGAGAAATACTCTGTTCTTTGGACCTAGCCTGGGTCCCCCTTTCACGTGACACTTGCCTCCCATATGGCTGCACGGGTAGTAAGCACTGCAATCAGGTTCTTAAGTTCCCTCTAAATGTAATAGGAAAAAATTGACTGAGATTGGTCCTAAATTATGACAAGAAAGAAAACCTCAATATGGCAGGCTTAGGACAAAGACATAATTTAGGCTTGATAACACTATACACACACACACACACACACACACACACACACACACACACACACACGTTATCATGTTATCAATATATATGTTATCTATCTATCTCTATCTATCTATCTATCTATCTATCTATCTATCTATCTATCTATCTATCTCTATCTATCTATCTATCTATCTATCTATCTATCTATCTATCTATCTATCTGTGTATCGTCTAGCTATAGATAACAGCCTTATATAACTCGGCTCCCTAAGATTCCGTGAGTTGACATAAACTCCTGAACAAAAAGTCTTTCCTTAATTGTGAGTCAAAACTAGATAAACATATGCATGCATTCCATAGACAAAATTCTTCATCTCTCAGTTCTGTAGCTTCATCTGTCCTGTAGAGAAAAATTACTTTTTAATTTTTCTATTAACCCTGGTATCCACACATGACATGCTGTTTCCTTCATGCAGATGTAGATTGTAGATTTAACCAACTAGCTGAAACAGCTTAGTTTTGTTTCAGTTTTAGTTTATTTAAGCAATACATTACTAAGTTCTTTTTAGTTTCTATTGTTTTCAACTTTTTGTGTGGTTACATTGTGTAGTTACAGTTAAGAGTACTGAAATTTACTTTCATTAAAGCTTCAAAATCTAATTCTGAAATGCACTATAGAAGAGCACGCTCACAATCAAACTGCAAGGGGGTCATTCAACAATGAAATACTCATTATGTAAGCTTGGTAGCTTCATGCCGAATATGAAATTCTTTGAGAGACTGAATTACGCAGCTCTAGATGATGGAGTCTCTTCATTTCTTTCAATGAATGTGAAATTATTGACTCCACCTGGAGTCCTAACTAGATGAGAAAGTAATTCAGTCTTTATAGTGGCAATCTATTAATAAGGTGATTTTTGCTATTTTGTGAAAAACGAAAGTAATAAATCTTTGCTTCTTGATTGTACAGAAAGATAGAGTATATATATTTTTATCCATAAGACCATACACTAAAGAGTGACTTTCAGGCTATTTATATGTTTGATATTACCCATTAATGATCAAATAAAAAGTGTAGCAGGCATTTGATAATTATTTTTTAAAAATCCATTATAAGTAAAATGGCAGCCTTTCAATACACACCTAAACCCACGTATTAAGCTGTGTTAAAATTAGTATTACAATTTTTCTAGAAAATTGCAATGGTGTAATATCTTCTTAGCATAACAATCAAGCTTTTTCTTTGCATAAATTTTTCCAATATTTTAATTCCAGATTTCAATAATTTTAATTTGAAATAGAGAATAAACTCATGTAGCCAATTTTGTAAATCATTTCGTAACTAACACAAAAAATGCATGATAAAACTGCACGTCGTGTTAGGTATTCATATAGTATGTATTATTGTACAATTGTATAATATTTAATGCAGCTAGATACCTTTGAAGTACTTTTAAGGGAAGTAAGGAACGTAGCTTTAGAAAGTGGTGTGCTGGATAACAATGGCTCTCAAAACAACTTCCTATATATGCACATACGTATATGTTTACTAAAATTTTACAGATAAAAATGTGTGACACACTATACAAATATTAAAATATCCACTATTATTTATTGTTAATTTCATATAGACAACTGATTCCAACAATATGCTTTTGATGATTTTTGCTGAACTCTTATATCCACTAACAAGTCTAGTTGTAGGTGACAAATAAAGGTAGATCTGACACAAATGTTGGTGGATATTTTTGCTTACCTTCATGAGCAAGATGCAAGTAAAACAAAGAAGACGTATATTGGGACTTCACTCATCAATGATGTTAGAGATTTCTTTGCCAAATTATCAAAATAATGAAAGAATAGTTTCTAATTCCTTCATGTTATTCATAAAGTAATGGCTAATGACGCCACATACTTTTAAATTTCAGCTGCATTACCAACATGTATCTATTGTTTTCTTCAGCCCAGACAAGGATTTTGCAAAATTCTTAAAGGACCATATGGTATATACTTTAGGCCTGTCAGCCGTATAGTCTTTATTGCAAGTATTCAACTCTGTTCGTTAAAGTGAAAAGTTCCAATAACACTTTATTAAAATAGGCAGTTGACCCACAGGTGGTAGTTTACTGACTCCTGATTTAGACAACGAATTAAAAAATACATAAACCAAATTCTGATGTGTAGAATTTGCTGATTGTAGTGGTGTAAATACTTCTATCATGGTCGACTTCAAGCTACCAAGGTGATTTCACTGAAAGTGATGGTGGGAAGAGATGTTCAATAGCAGAATGTAATACAGTATTTTAAACATACAGATATGATAGCTATTATTATCTTCAAGAACATAGAGAATAGCAACATGCAATGACATAATTAGAAAATAAAATTAGTATTTATTACTTGTATCTTTAATATGATTTTATGTTATGTATATGCATGAGTGTGCATATGTGTGTGTATATGTTATAATGGCTGTATTGACAATCAGCTTGCACAATTCAAATTTAACAATCTGCTCTCAGAGTTGACACAAGCCAGCTCCAGCAAACCAGTGGTTTTAGATTTTATAATGTATGATTTACAAAACAAGAATTTAAGTATTCCAGTCTCTATAAATAATTCAAAATATTCCATAGATACTTTTCTTAAAATTTTTGACAGGGAATTTTACACTAGTCAATCTTTAACAGCTTTTATGTAAACAAATAACATTAGTGTTTATTTAGTTAGTTGTACCGATAGTATCACTATATATAGACTTTTTTGAAGACAAAAAATGTATACATACACAGAGTCAAAGATTAAAAATCACATATCAGTTATAACTTTACATACCTCCAACTGGAAATATAACTGTAATAAAAGAGCATTTATCGTATATAAATATTCTTATGTGCTCTATTTTTATTTTGCATGTGATAAAATAATAGGTCTCCTTTCCCCTTTGACACTTCTCCCTTTCATAAGGTAAAAATTATGAGCCTTGTCATTTGCCTTCCTCACGAGACTGTCATAAGGATAAATGGAATAATATCCAGGCAGCATGCATAGCTATTTAGTGAAAAGGCATTTTGCTAAAACAAAGAGACTTGCAACTCCATGCACAGTATGACCTAGTGTTACAGTTAAATTGTAGAATTGAATAGGCAAGTTGGTTTATTGTGAACACACAGCAGGAGTGTCAGATCCTCACCTATGCTGGTAATTCCACTGATTCTGCCCCAGCCTCTTAATGGTTTCTTTTTGTGTACAACCGTATGTGACAGTAAGCATGGCTTGACAGAGGGTCCAGCAGGGAAGTTGCATGATCTTTGACTTCTATATGCTAAACTTTGCCTTAGATAATCCTTCATGGACTGACCTTTTAGATTAACTGCTGTAACTTTGGTTTTACAGTGCAAATATAAATGTGCTTCAGCCAACAATAGTCTGAGTTAGGATAATATTCAGTCCACATATGTGGGGAAATAAAAGGATAAACACAATATCTTATGTTTGCTAGCTGAAAAAGAAAAACTACAGCCCAATATGAGTGTGTGTAAAATGATCTTTAACTTAATTGAAAATGAATATGTAAAAAGCAATACGGCAAAGATGTTTAATTTTCAGATGTGAAGTGAATTTTCAGAAAGAGAAGACTTTACTGAGGGGAAAAAAAAAGGCTGATCCTCGTGCCCTCAGTTGGCGTGCTTGGATAGGTGCTGGCAATTGACGCAGTAACAGCAGGCCTGTTCTTAGGCCCCCAGGTAGTGCACATATATACTAGTGGTGGTAGGTGTGGCAGGCCTCTCCTTATATCCCTGGATGATTTAAAAATAAACAAATAAATAAACATTTTTCTGGGCATGTCTGTGAGAATGTTCCTAGATGATATTAGTGTTTGTATCAGTAGATTGAGTAAAGCTGATTGCCATCCCCAGTGTGGTGGGCCTCATGTAATCCACTGAAGATATGAATAGAACAAAATGGCAGAATAAGAGAGAACTTGCTCTTTCTGCTTGACTTCAAGCTGTAACATCTGTCTTCTCTTGACTTTGAAATCAGACTGGAAGTATAGCAGCAGCTTTCTTAGGTCTCCAGCTTGCCAACTGCAGATCCTAGGACTTCTTAGCCTCTGTAGTCACATGAGTCAGTTCTTTCAATTCCTTATAGTAAATAATTATGTACATATATGTATGTGTCTGTATTTCTCTGGGGAACCAAAACTAATGTAGATTTTGGTATTGAGAATGACTCTAGAGGAAGAGAATTTTAAAGATGAGTTGTCTGAATTGGTTCTGGGGTTCCTGGAATTGGATCTCTAATCTGATTAGATTTTAAAATGCTAATGACTCCATTTCTAATAGTAAAGAGAGCAATGATAGTCCATGGTGTGATCTGGCAATTGAGATAAGCAAAATATCTATATTAGATACACTCAAACACATATTAAAAAAGCCAAAAGCTTGATGACTCTTTATATAATACTTCCAAACATTTTTGGAAAACTAATGAATATAATGAGGTTGGATGATTATTCTTAATGTTGCTGGATAAAGTGATGAAAGAAAAGGATGAGCTCAGGGATTTTAAATCCCAGCTCCAGCACTGCATAAATGAACTGAATGTTTCCATGTGTGCTTAAAAGGAGACCCTTATCTTCTTTAGCTGTGGGGCTAAGACTGCTGAAAGTCAAATTCAGGATCCTATCCTACAACTGCCTGAATTACAATACAAGTTGAACTCCCAGCCTTACAGGATACCTACCGTCTAAGTGAGAACATTCATTAGAAAAAAAAAAAAAGAGGTCCTATAAGTTGGAATGGGGATGTGTGGGAGAACCCTGAAGAACTAGGGATACTGAGCCCCTAAACTCTGATGAGTCCTCTTTACCAATGAAGAGGCATCCACACCCCCACTGGAAGCAGCCTTTCCACTCCTGGTGAAAGTGGCATTTTCACTCACATTGGAGAGTATTAACCCTACATTTTTGGAGGAAACTGTAATGAACTCCACTGAGGCAGTTGCCATGCAAGATAATTCTGACTCTCCCTAGGACCCACCTCTATTACCCCTTTGTGCTTTTAGACCTTTATAACTTGACTGAAGTCAAGGCAGGCCCCTAAAGCTGAGGTACAAAGAGTTCACCACGAGGAGGTATGCTACACTTCCAAAGAACTACAGGAGTTTTTTTTGTTTTTTTAATTTATTGAGACAGAAATACTAGAAATATGTGTGGGAATGGATATTAATAAGGATGTGGGACAATGATGGAAGGAATATAAAGTTGAAGCAGGCTGAATTTGTTGATATGGGCTCACTCTGCAGAGATTCTGCATTTAATGTTGCATTTGGGGAAGCAGAAAGGGCTCTAAAGTTGTGGTTGCTTGGTTGGTTAAGACATGGGCCAAAAGGTGGCCCACAGTGAGCAAATTATAAATGGTTGACCTGACTTGGTTGAATGTAAAGCTTACCTTTCACAACTATGTGGGGAGATCCTGGCATCCTTGAACAGCTCTGTAATTGCTCCTCTCTCTAGATCAGACCTTACAGTGTGGAACGCAGTCACCAAGTTGGGAAACCTAAATGCAATGGGAATAATTGGATTCAAAAGGGGCATGGGGACAAGTAGCAGTACTCAGCTACCATATGCAAGATGTGGATGATGTCTGTAATGAAGAGTGGAGTCAAAGCAACAATCAGAAGAGCCTGACTTATGCAGACATATGGTGTTGACTAGTTGATCATGGCGTTCGTAGATGTGAAATAGATAGGAAAGCGACTAAATTCTTATATAATCTGTAAGCAGAAAATTCTAGGTCATGTGAACAAAAGTCTAACCTAAGTCATCAAAACAGAGAGACACAGACCGTCAATTATTTCCCAAATTTGAGCCAGTTTACCAACCCAGAACCCTTTGATTGAAGGGGAGGCTGTCCTCTTTTCAGAAAGGACACTGGTACACTGCCAAAAAGTTACATTGCTAATGTTTCTCCCAGCCTTCCCCATAGGACCTATGGCCTTTTACCAGGGAAGTTGTGCAATGTGGAAAAGGAAATAATCAGAACTTTTTAGAGACTAGTAGAGCCTGGTTGTGACCTGACAGTAACTCCAGGATACCCAAATTATCACTGTGGTCCACCAGTCAGTGTAGAGACTAATGGAGGTTAGGTAGTTCAGGTCCATCTCACCCAGTGGGTCCACAAACCTATCCTGTGGTTATTTCCTTAGTTTCAAAATGGATAATTAGAATGGACCTACTTAGCATCTGGCAGAATCCCTATATTGGTTTCCTTATCTATGGAATAAATGATATTATGGTAAGAAAAGTCAAGTGGAAGCCACTGAAGCTACCTTTACCTAGTAAAATAGTAAAAAGCAAATCTGCATTCCTTGAGAGATTGCCAAGATTAGTGCCATCATCAAAGACCTGAAAGATGTAGGGATGTATATTCCCACCGTATCCCCATCCAGTTCTCCTGTTTGGCCTGTGCAGAAGTAAGACAAATCTTGGAGAATGATGGTGGATTATTGTAAGTTTAACCAAGTGATGACTTCAATTGCTGCTACTATACCAGGTGTAGCTTTATTTCTTGAACAAATTAACACGTCCCCTGGTATCTGGTTTGCAGCTATTAAGCTAGCAAATGCTTTTTCTTGATATCTGTTAATAAATACCAGAAGCTATTTTCTTTCAGCTGACAAGGCCAGTAGCACACTTTCCCTGCCCTAGGACCTCAGGGATATATCAACCATCCAGAACTACGTAATAATTTAGTTTGGAGGAATCTTTCTCTTTCAAACAATAATACACTGGGAAGAACCTAATGAGAAAGACATAGCAACTACTCTAGAGTTATTATTAAGGCACGTGTGTGTCAGAGGGTGAAAAACAAATCCAAAATAATTCAGGGGCCATTTAACTTAGTGAAATATTGAGTGGTCCAGTGGTGAGATGCAGCCAAGTATTCCTTCTAAGGTAAAGGATGAGTTGTTGCATCTGGCCTCATCTACAAACAAACAAAAGAGGCACAACATCTGGTGAGTCTCTTTGGATCTTGGAGGCAGCTTACTTCTTATCTGTGTTGTTTACTCCTGCCCATTTATATAGCGACCCAAAAAGCTGTTAGTTTGGGGACACAGAACAAAAGAAGTCTATGTAATTGGTCCAGTCTTCTGTGCAATCTGCCATGCTTCTTGATCATATGACACAGAAGATATAATGGTGCTTGAAGTGTCAATGGCAGGTAGGGATGTCATTTGGACCTTTTAGTAGACTCCCATAGGCTAATCACAGCACAGGCCCTAAAAAATGTTGGAGCAAAGCCCTACTGTCTTCTACAGACAACTGCTTACTCTCCTTTTGTGAAATAGCCCTTATCCTGCTACTGGGCCTCAGTAGAGTCTGAATGCTTAACCATAAACCACCAGGTTACCCTAAGAGCTTCCTATCATGGACTTGGTGTTATTTGAACCTCCAAGCTGCGAAGTTGAGCATGCACATCACTATTCTATTATCAAATGAAAGTTTTATATATGTAACAAATAAGACCCTGCACCACACATGTAAGTTACATGCGGAAGTGGTCCAACTATCCATTGGCTTCCACTTCTGCTATACTACCTTCTCTCTCCCAGCCTCGGTTTTGCACAATATGCAGGCACCACCCAAAAGTGGACAGCTGCATTACTACTATCCAAAAGTGGACAGCTACATTACTACAGCCCCTTTCTGATGCACCCCTGGAGGACAGTGGTGAAAGGAAATCTTCCCAATGGGAGGAATTTTAAACAGTGCACCTGATTATTTACTTTGCTTGGCAGAAGAAATGGCCAGACTTGCCATTATATACAGATTCATGAGCTGTGGCCTGTGGCTTGGCTGCATGGTCAGGGATGTGGAAAGAACATAACTGGAAAATTGGTGATGAGGAAATTTGGAAAAGAGATATGTGGATAAAATTCTATGAATGGGCAAAAAACATGAAGATATTTGTGTCCCATGTGAATTCTCACCAAAAAGGCACATCAGCAGAGGAAGATCTTACTGATCAAGCAGGTAAGATGACCCAGTCTGTGGAGAGCAGTCAGCCTCTTTCTCCAGCCACCGCTGTTATCAGCCAGTGGGTTCATGGACAAAGTGGATCTTGTGGCCACGGTGATTTTCCATGTGCTCAGCAACATGGATTTTTCCCTCGCCAAGATTTTGGTCATTGCTGAGTGACCAATCCGCCAGCAGCGGGAACCAACATTGAATCCCCATAAGGCACCATTCCCTGAGGTGATCAGCCAGCTACCCTGTGGCTGGTTAATTATGTTGGCAAATTATGTTAGACCACTTCCATAATGGAAGAAGCCATATTTTTTTTATTACTGTAATAGATATTTACTTTGGATATGGATTTGCCATCTCTGCATACAATGCTGTGCCAAAAGTACCATCTATATACTTACAGAATTCCTTGTCCACCATCATGATATTCCACACAGCATTGTTTCTGACTGAGGAACTTACTTCACAGCCAACATAGTGCAGCAATAAGCCAATGCCTACAGAATTTACTGGTCTTACTGTGTGCCAAATAATCTTGAAGCAGCTAGTTTAATAGAAATAATAAAAAGGGCTTTTGAAGATCCAGTTACAGCACTAGCTAGGTGGCAATGCCTCCCAGAGCTGTGGAAAGGTTCTCCTGTATATGCTCTAAATCAGTTTCCAATATGTGTTGCTATCTTTCCCATAGCCAAAATCTACAGGCCCAGAAGTCAAGGGGTGGAATTAGAAATAAAACCAATTACTCTTATGCCTAGTGACTCATTGGCAAAATTTTTGCTTTTGGTTCCCATGATCTTAGGCTTTACTGACCTAGAGGCCTTAGTTCCAGAGGGAGTAATGTTTTCAATAGGAGATACAGTAAGGATTCCATTGAATTGGAAATTAAGACTGCCACCTGGCTACTTTGCACTCCTTATACCTCTGGGTCAACAGGCAAAAAAAGGGAGTTATGGTGTTCGCTGAGTTGACTAAGCCTGGCTACCAAGGGAAAACTGGAATGCTCTTCTAAAATGCAGGTAAAGAAGAGTACCTCTGGAAAACGGGAGATCCTTTAGGGTGTTTCTTAGTATTACCATTAAGGTCAATAGAAAACTACAACAATCCAATCCAGGCAGGACTACCAGTGGCCAAAGTCATTCCAAAATGAAGGTTTGGGTCATCCCACCGAGTAAAAATCCATAACCCACGGAGTTGCTTACTGAAGGCAAAGGGAATACAGAATGAATTAAAAAAGAAGGTAATTATGAATACCAGCTTAGAACATATGTATGTGTGTGTATATATATATATATATATATATATATATATATACATTCATATGTATTGATATGGTTGGGCTCTGTGTCCCCACTCAAATCTCATCTCAAATTGTAATTCCCATGTGTGGAGGGAGGGAACTGGTGGGAAGTGACTGGATCATGGGAGCAGTTTCCCCAATGCTGTTCTCGTGATAGTTCTCATGAGATCTGATGGTTTAAAAGTGGGACTTCTCCCTTCGCTCTCTCTCTGTCTCCTGTGACCATGTAAAATGTGCCCTGCTTCTTCTTCATCTTCCTCCATGATTGTAAGTTTCCTGAGGCCTCTTCAGCCATGTGGAACTGTGGGTCATTAAACCTATTTCTTTTATAAATTACTCAGTTTCGGGTATTCTTATAGCAGTGTGAAAACTGACTAAAACATGTATATGTATAGGAAATATCTTTGTTTTCTCCTGTCTTTCATTCTTTCATCATGTAACGTGTTAATTTTATATCCCAGTATTTGAGTATTGTTACTTTAACACAGGAGTACTCAGGTTATGAGATATCAAGGATAAGAATAAATATAACTCCTCTTCTGGAGAAGAGATTAGAGCATGTCCAGTTGATTGCAGGACAGATGTGTCATGTTAGGCAAAGTTATGATACTGTTTTGTCTTTATTTGCAGATTAAGTATGGTTCAAAAAGTTGTTCATGGGTGACAAGTTGACAAGGGGTGGACATGTAATGTTTAATGTTATGTGTCAACAAGACAGGCCACGAAGTGCCCAGATATTTGGTGAAACATTATTCTAGCATGTCTCTGTGGGTGTTCTAGATGAGTTTAACATTTGAATAAAGCATATTGCCCTCCCCCAGATTGAGTAAAGCATAGATTGAGTAAAGCATATTGCCCTCCCCCAGGTGGGTGGGCCTTATCTAACCCACTGAATGGCTGAATAGAATTTAAAAGGCAGAGTAAAAGAGAATGTGCTTTCTCTGCCTGATTGTCTTCAAGGTGACCCATCTATCTTTTGCTGCCTTCAGACCTGGACTGGAGTGTATCTTCAGCTTTCCTAGGTCTGACAGTAGATCCTAGAACTTCTTAGCCTCCACAACCACATGAGCCGATTTCTTATAATAAACTTCTCTCCTCCTCCCTACTCCCTCTATATATGTGTGTGTGCGTGTGTGTGTGTGTCTAAACACATACATATACATACACATAGATAGATATAGATATAGATATATATCTGTTTGTATGTATATATCTAGATGTGCACACACACACACACAGGCACACACACATCTTCTACTGATTCTCTTTTTCTGGAGAACCCAGTCTAATACTGACACTCAATGGTAGAAATTACATTTATTAAATAAGCACATTACAATTGTAAAATCGTATCTTAATTCATAAGCACTATTCTGAGAGCATAAAAATAAATCTTACAGTCCTCAAGTAAAGCAATAAATCATATTTGAACTGTTAATAAAAATAATAAAATATGTGTGGCTAAATTAATGACTTTTTCATATATATGCATGTATATGTGTATGTACATATACACATATATACCTTCACATAGATATGCATATATATTCTCATTTTAATCATGGTTAAAAGTAGTTGGTTATTTTACTGGTTGAAATGTTTGATCTTAAATTGTGGGGGTGATAATTTGAAGAACATATTTGCCTGACACATTAGTTCTTGTGCGACTTGACTTTATAACCTGATTAATTCACTTAACTAAAGAAACTCTAGATTTACCACTTTCTAAGGCGAATTAATAAGAGTCTTTAAAGTATAGTTTATATATTAATTTTATTATATTATCAGAATTTTTGTTTTAAAAATTCTCAAAAAATTATGGCATATGTTTAAAGTTGCCCTTGTATTTAGAAACAGAATCAATGTATATGAATTTTTTTAAACCACAAAGTAATCTTTTTTAATCATCCATTTGAAAGAAGCCTTCAAAAGTGATGACAGATCATAGTGTCTTTTATATTTATTGGATATAAAGTTGGAGCCTATATTAAATGCACTTAATGTCATTAATGCATGCATAGCATTTTTTCAGTATGTCACATATAATTTTTGTGTAGTGGATGATATATGTAGTGACTAAAAATATAAAACACCTGTTCAGATTTTCACTGCTGAGAGTACTGCATTGTTTAACTTTTTCTACAGTGTGCTGTGTGTGTCAATATTGATTTCAGAAAAAGTAATAAAGGATCCTGTCAAAATAAAATTAAAACCTAAGGCAATTTACTTTGCTGAAGGGGGTCAGCTTTAATAACCATCACCATCTTACCAGAACCGCTGTGAAATTTCATTAACACTGTACTCCAGTCACATATCAGCTGGGTTTACAATTACTACTTGATTATATGTCTGTATAGATCGTTAGGCACAAGCCTCCTTTTTGCGCCCTGTATCGTTTGCTGGATGAGGTTTCTTTTCAATTCAGTGAAAATTCTATTCAAAAAAAGAAAATGATAATAAAGAAAAGGTTGGTTCTGGAACTGTTTCTCAACTCTGTACAAAATTACTAAACACAGCAATTTCAGGATATTTGGTGTTTTAATCTATTAAAATTCTTAAGTGAGATATCACTTGAGATCAAAACCAGAGTGATTTTATATGTAAAGATAAAAATATTTAAGAGTTTAGGAGATTCAGGGACTAGTTACCAGGAAGCAAATGTAACTGTCTTTATTCCTTCCTCTAGGAGGAGGAAAATTCTTTGCTCCATTTATTATTTATTGATATAATTGATATTTATGGATAAATATCACTTGGCCCATCCAATGTATGAATAATGAACCCAAATGTATATATAAACTGCATAGGCATTAAAATATAAATATGTGAGCATTTTCATCCGGTAGATAGATGTTTTTATTAATTCTTTTCAGCTATGGAGTAGAAATTTTTATCTTTAATTTTTAGTGAAAATTTTTATAACTTTTAATTGCTTTTTTGTTTCAGCAAATAATAATTGTTTTGCATGGTGTTCAAAGCAGGCCAAAACATTGAATGTTTCTCTGTAACAAATACTATATTGAAACGAGATTCTGTCCTACTTACCTATATGTGTGTTTGAAAGGCACGTTACAAATAATCTTGTAGAAGATGTAATCCATGGGCCACACCAACACTGAGATTTAAATTTAAAAATAAAGGTAGACATTTGTCAATCATCTAGGCCTATCACTCAAAGGGATTGCATATCTTCTGATGTCAAGGCAATCCTGACCACGTGTGCAGTATGTTAGTAGGCTACATTCACCAGTGGGTGATTTCTAGAAAATCATATAACTTCAAGCCCAGTTTATAGCATCCATCAGACCCCAAAAATCTCTGAGGAACACTGTCTCTCATTAATTCTGTCTTGAATATTTTTAGTTGCTCATTTATACTCCAATATTTTTTCATGACTAGGATCTTGCATTGAACCCTCACGCTCAGGACTAAGTCTATCACGGCCCTTGTTCTGATGAGCCTGGTCCTACCTAGTCTCTTCAGCCTGAGCTTGAGATCAGCTACAAATAGTTGAATCACTTTCCTTTGTCCCTAGATCCATGTGGCTGTACCTGCTTTATAATGACTATCACTGCTACCTTGAGATTACTATTTTAATATGTTGACTAAAACCTCTGGACTTGAAGAGAAATAGATCTTGTTTCAAATCTTTTAAACCTATCTTTTGTTAATTATAGGCAAATATCTTTCTCTGACTCTCAATTTTCTTATCTATTAAAAGAGATAACAATAGGTGCTACCTCATAGAAATTTGGCAATGATTTGATCAGACAATATTCCTAAATTAAAAGAGAGAATAATTGGTGCTACTTCATAGAAATTTCGCAATGATTTAATCAGACAATATTCCTAAATAGTGAGAATATTTCAAAAGCAAATAACAAATGAGGGAAATGTTAACTATGATCTCCTACTTTTATCAGACACTTTGGCCATCAGGACTGTTCTAGACTGATATAGAAGGTGGATTTCCCCTTGGGTATTGTAAAGTAAATGACCAAACCTTCTCTCTAGTACTAGCCCTACAGCTGGACCCAACTGTCTTTCCTTGTCCATTAGAGCTGACAGTGAACAAGAATTATGATGATTCACTTTCCCGAAGAGTTTTGACTGCCTTAAATATTTTATTGGCACTACTAAGAAAATAAATATACTCTTAACATTTATAATGAACAAGCTTTGCTTCTGTTACTGCTACCATTTTCAGTCTGAAGACGTATGTGCTGACGCAGGGGTAAATACTAACCTTTCATTTCATCCAGCCACTAATGCTGTGTACAAAAGAGCACACAATGAACACAAATCTCCCAAGTATTAAAATGACTGGATTACATTCCTTAAATGGTAAATTTATTCTCCCAATTTTTGGATCAGTTTCTTCTCATAAGACAGCAGTGGGCTGGATTATATTTGAATAATAGCACTCTGGTGTCATATGTACAGAACTCTGACATTGGCTTGCTTTTTCCAATAAAAGGCAGTCAGTGCCCAGGTCAGAGTCTGGTACTTCTACAGTCTTATCTCACATGGATTCCCCATCTGGCAATGAAGTTCTTCAGATCCTTCTGAAAAATAGGATTATTGGTGTCCCTTCCCTATTATTATAGAAATTCTGTGTTGAGCATGAAGATTAGTAATGCTCTGGGCCTTCATAAAGTTTGTATTTTAGAAATTAAATCTCTCTAGTTTTCTTCTCCCTATACTCAAACTACCTAATTGCACCGTCTGCTTATCTCCTTCCATTCTTTCTCAGAATAAGAGGTATATTTCTTCTTTTTAAGAAATGAAGACTGAAAATAGATTGGCTGTGATAAATTCCTGGATTTACTACTTATTAGTTGGGTCAGTGTGGGTGAGCTCCTTACCCTCTCTAATCCTAACTCACTCTCATCAAAATAGAGATAATGTATTTTGGATATTATATGATACAACGTTATACATTACTTGGTCCAAAGTCAGGAATATAGTAAGCAAATAATAAACATAAGCTAGCATTATCATAATTGTTATCACTATTATTATTACTATTGCCACCTATGCCTTCATTTAGGATAGGCCTTACGCAACTTGATCCATTGCTAAGCAAAACCCTGCACCATAACTTAATGCCCTAGCCCACTTCTGGTTTATAAGAGAAGAACACGGAAGAGAGTTTGTTGACTAATTGCCTTAAATTTTTTTATTACCTCTTCACTTTCCAACACAAATATTCTGTGTTCCACTACAGAAATTGCTCCAAATTACCAAATAGAATAGTGGTATTGAAGCAATTTGGTCCTCATTTTACTGAAGGTATTTCTGCACCCTGCACAGACTATGAATGTTGGTCATTAGTTGGGTATCCTGCTAACCAAGACTCTAAATCTTGAACTTACGATTGAACGTTGCCTTTTTACTGTTTATCTACAACAAATGCTTATTAAAAAATGAAACCATTATTTTGAATCTGTGAGACTTAGAGGATGAAATACATATTTTTTGTTATTTTCTTATGACTATAACTTCATAGCTACTTTTTGTCCGGCTGCTTCATCAGCCCCTTGAAGGAATCTAGGGTAGACTCTGACTTTGGGTCATTTTCAGATATTAAAAGACCTTGAGTCACATTAAATCTCAAATAGGTAAATATCAAAATGTTCAGTTCCATAAAACAATAATTTAAAAAAGTATTTTATTTGAAGTTTAACTTCTTCCTTCCTTTGGCTTTGGGAGGCTACAGACAGGAAAGGATGTTATAGTTGTTGGCTTCTATGTTCTTTAATCTCCTGGCACTTCCCTCACATCTCACTAGCTGTACCACTAACACCTCCAGAATAGCAAAACGGAGAGAAGCAGAAGTGCTATGTGTATATGAAGTAGCTTCCTAACAGGCACTTTTTATGAACTGGCTTCAGAGATCCCTGGGCTGGAGAGCTGTGAAAGCTGACTCTTGTTCTCATGCTAACTTGTATATGCTTTTTTTGAGACTGACTTTAATAACTATCACACACAGTTCTCTTGATTAAGAAGAATGTATCACTTCTGGGTACTTTGAGTTCCTCACTTAGCACCTGGGTATTTGGGACTACTACTGGATCCCTTTCCATTGAGTGATGCTAAGTCCTGACAGAGTCCTCGAGGACACGACTTTAAAATAACTTCTGTTTCCAATGCTTGTGTTTCATATATGATGCAGCGAAAATGAAGTCTTTGACTTGCCACCTGTAGGAATGTATCAATATTCAAATGCAGCCTTTCTGTCTAGTTGACATAGTTTTCAGGAATGACTTTTCATCCCCACGGGGTAAGGTTGAGGAATCCAGGGGTGGCACACTTGGCACACCAACAACATTCTCAAAAATATATTTCTAGAATACCCAACTGACCTTTTCAACCCTACCACTGTATGTTTGTAATATGAGTAAGTAACTGAGTCCCATTCTTAAAAGGGTGGCTTGGCACCTTACTTTGAAATGTGGTTGAGTCTTCCAGTTTTAAGACTCAGAATGCAATACCAATTAAACAATTCCCTTTTATCATCTCATTAACCTAGCCAGGCTTTTATCACAAATATGTCTATCTTCTATCTCCTATATATCTTCTACTCTCATTGAAAACTGACTGAGATACATAGTAGTCATATATATATATATATATACACACACATATATGTGTATATATATTTAAAAATTTTTTTTCAACAATAGAAACATTCCTCCTAAAACGTAATTCAATAATACTTTATATACATTTATTTTATCACAATTATTTTACTTTTATAGTAATTCATTTAATGTAATCTTTCTCTCTTGTAGATCACTAGATTCTTTAAGATGCAGGTCATGTAAAATATCTGCTTTCTCATTATCCTTCTGTACTAGGGCATTTTTGCATTGCTATTGCTATAAAGAAATAGCTGAGGCTGGGTGATTTATAAGATGAAAAGTTTAATTGACTCATGGTTCTGCAGGCTGTAAAGGAAGCATAGCGCCAGCATCTACTTCTGGGGAGGCCTCAGGAAGCTTACAATCATGGCAGAAGGCAAAAGGGGAGTAAGCATCTCACAGGGCAGGAGTGGTAGCAAGGGGAAGGGGAGGTGCCACATACTTTTAAACACTCACATCTAGCAAGAACTCACTCACTATCATGAGAACAGCACCAAGCCATGAGGGATCTGTCCCTATAACCCAGTCACCTCCTACCAGGCCCCACCTCCAACATTGAGGGTTACATTTCAACATGAGACGTGGGGGGACAAATATCTAAACCATACCCCATCACATTGTCTAACATGTCACAAATGTTTACTGAGAAATTTGAATGTTGAAGTCCTTTCATTTCTTTAAATGGTATATAACAAGATTATGTGCTTGCTATTGTGTTTCACTCAAAAATGTAATTATAGCTGAATATAGTGTAAGGTGGGCATTCAAAAAAAACTTGAATGGAATTTAGTTAGTTATATCTGAGTAAAAGTTTCTTTTGAATTTTACTAATATTTTTATTCCTTTTATTTAAACAGATGATTACATGCTGACCATTCGTCAAGCTCACTCTAGTGAGTCATCAAAGTTTATTAGAAAAGGAAATTATCTACTGCTTTTTGTTGTTTCTATCCTAGAAAGGCAAGTTCTTTTCCTAAAGCAAATTGACAAGGGCTAAAGCAGAGTATCAATATTGGCAGTTCACTATCCTCTAGAGAGCTTGAGTCAGCAGACAAATATTCCCAAACACACTCATTCTTATTGCAAAAGAAATAAGCTGTAGGAGACTCTTGATTGCAAATAACTCTAGTTTACTAAAGAAAGACTGTGGCCATTAGTGAGCATGTTTTATTGAAACCGTCATTATGTGGAAGGAGACATTCTGTTTTAAAAAATTCAACTCAGATGTTAATGTTTCCTAAAGACTTTTTAGAAGTCAAAACGAATCTAGAAAAAATAATCAATTTCTGTTCATGATTTATAAAATCGTGTCTTTCTGAAGGACTACAGAACATTAGTTTAATATTCTGCCTCAGATAGCTTCTAAAACAATTCTGTAGTTCTCTATTTATTTCAAACTCAATTTCTTAAACAAGTAGTATTTATTACATTCCTTTTAAATAAAAACAAAAATTCCATTGAAATATAGAGGCAATAAGATGAAATATAAAATAAAATATTTACCCTTGAGAACTCTCAATTGTGGAAAAAATATGTAAATGCATACAATAATTAAAGTGAAATTAAGTAGGTGATTAAGCACTTAATAGGAAAGTTACAGGTATAAAGAGAGATTCAATATGAAATAGAATAGTAAACAAAGAAAGACTTTGATAACTACGTAAAAATTGAGCTAGAAAGATAATAACTTTATTAGAAAAATAAGAAGGGTGAGGTATATGTTGCATATAATCATAAAATATTTTAATTATCCAATATACACATTATATTTAAAGGAAAATTAATTTCTAGAGAGGTTGGATAGTTTATAACACAGGTAACTGGTAAAATTTTAACTTTTGGCAATGAAAAATTTGTTTAACTTTGTAGTTTAAAAAAATCTCACACGGTCCATATCACAGCACTTGTTCACAGCCTTTATTATCAGAATTCTAGCACCACCATCTTGCCTGTCATGGCAACAAGCCTCCTAAAGAAAGCTGTTCCCCCACAGCCCTTGCTGCAGCTACAAGCCCCTAGGCTCTGAATGATATCCATTTTATGGTCTTCATTTCTCCTACCTTCTCACTAATTACAATTTACGTGAGCATAGAAGGGCATCTGATCCAAGGGCAGCTAATACAGATTTATGACTTGCATTGCTGTGAAAAGCTGCAACTGGGGTTTTGGTTATTACTGAAACAATATTGTTTCCTCTCTTAAAAGATTTGTGAAGAGAATTGGCTGGTATCTATAAAGAAGTGAATTAATCAGAGAAGTCTAGAAAACAAAGTTGAGTTGAAACTGCAGAGCATCTGATTGAATCCTTGTATATTTCTGTCACTTGGTCTCTGGTCCTAACTTGGGTCATGGATGATGCTTCTTCATGACCACAATCATGCATGTTTCACGACCAATGAAGTCTGCCTACGATGATTCCTATGCTTGGATTTCCATGAATTTACAGTTCACTTACTTCCAGGTGTGAAGTAAGCCTTATAACATCTCTTATATGCTGGCCTTATAACATCTCTTAGTTACAGTCAAAGGGTTTATTAAAGCATGTACCAGAGGGCCTTGAGGGCCTTTCTATGTGGTTCTCCTTCTGCTTGAAATACTTCCTGCTTTCCTTATTTTACCTTAAACTTGATAATATGTACTTATTTATCATTTAAGACTTAGTTCACATACACATTCCTGGTGAAGCCTTTCTAACCACTCCAGAGATGCTTAATATACCCTCTTTCAGACTCCTATTTCACCCTAGGTCATTTCTTTCCCATCGCATTTATCATCATCTATTTTATGAGTTGGTAAATTTCTTTGTGCTGTAGAAAGTAAGCTTTTTGAGAACAAGTACAATATTAGAGTTATGTTTATATCTCTGGGGCTGATAGAACAGTATCTGGCTCATTGTAGACACTTAAAAATTACTGGGTGAATAAAAATGGCAATGCCTTTAAGCATTTAAATATTTGAAAGCTAGGAAGTAAGTTACAAAACATGACAAACATTGTTTTGACACAGCTGGAGAGATTACTTACCTTGATCTAGAGGAATTTGACCAACATAATGCAAAGAGTAATTAAAACCAACATAAATTAAAATTATTAAAATGATTCATCTTGTGAAGTTCATCACATGAGTATTGAGTTAAGGTGGGAGATAACATGAGTTGCTCAAATAACTAGAATAAATTCAGTAATATACAGTTAATGTGATGAAGAAGGTATTTTGAGTTATGTTTTGAAGAATAGAATGTGAACTATCACTACAAGTTTACATTCTGCCAGAACTTATGAAAATATAATGTATATTTATGACAGGAAAAGGATAATAGATTCACTAGATTCTCCCAAATAATACATATATCTTTTGCTCATTTCTAAATGGCTCTAAAAATCACATATTTCTGAACCACAGTCTTAAACTATTATATTTTTTAAAATCTTATGAAAATATTAAGACAGTTTAAATTGTTTCTGTGGCTGAAGTATCCATTTTATAAAGAGAAAGAGATTGTTTTAAAAATTTTTTTAAATCATATTTAATGTCAAATGTATTCTTTATGACTACGTATAGTAGAGAATTGTGTGGTCTCTTGGGTTTTTTTTTTTTAAACTTAAGAAACCAAAATACTGAATAGTGAGGTTAACATGTGCCTAAAATTCCTTAACTGCTCAGCCCCTTGTAATACTCTCAAAAGCCTTCTTCCTATAACCCTGTCTCATATTTCATTTCCATGCTTGCCAATCAGTTACAGTCTTTGGCCCTATGTCACTTTCATCCCATTGGATGACTGTCATGGGAGCTGCCCAATGGTGCGCTGCTAATAAGGCAGCTTAAAGAGCAGCTGGGGATGTGCAATTGCTGGATTAGGGTCAAGGCCAAGAGAGAAAACGGATGAGAGAGATAGAGCCTGAATGACTGCCAGTAAGCAGGGGTTCTATTATCCTGCTGAAGCAGGATATTCATTACCATCTATTGTAACATAATTTGGACTTAGTCAAGCTGTCTCTCCCTCTTTTTGGATTTACAATTCATAAACCACAAATGGTCCAAAGGGTGCATTGTCCCTTGTGGCCATGTAACCCTGGGCCAGGGGGAGGCCTGGCAGAAATGAATGAGCTATGAAGTTCCTGGTGTGAACACCATCAGGGCTGACACCTTGTTTCTTGGAGTTGTGACATAAGTTGTAGGCACAATGCTGAAATAGTTTTGCATCTCTCTGGAGCCAGTTTGCTCATTAAGCAATGATAAAATAAGAAGTCCTTGTTTATCCTTTGCAAAAATCAAATCCTAATGCTAACAGCCGGTATTTCCATGCTAATTTCCTCTAGTCACTGGTGAGATTACTGCACAGGAACAGAAGTGAAGTTTGTTTTTTCCACAAGCATACAAATGCTTGCTTTTTTTAGGTCAAGTTCTTCCAAGTCCCAGAAAATTATCTGTTCTATTTCTTAGTAGGTTTGTGGTGTTTCAACACATGAAAAATGTAGAAAATTGTCTCATGTCTCTTTTATCGCAAAGCTTCCTTTGAAACAGGATAAATGTGTCTCTCCTTCCTCTTCCCTTCTCCTTGGGCCCCTACTGATCTTTTCAATTATACCGTTTATTATCTTTTGGATTCAGTGCTAAAACCCACCTGCCATCTGAACTAATGCAACCATAGTGTTATTGTCTACGTGCTGCACTCAATTAGGAAGGCAAATGAGTTTGGTGAAAAGCTAGCAAGCACAGAAGCTCGGAGAGAAAAGGATTCAAGGCACAGTGAAAATAGTTAATCACTGTAGTAAAGCAAGGAAAAGAGAACAGATGCATCATCTTTGCTTCAGCCCGGTTGATGAGAAACTACGTAACTCAGTTTATGTAGCAGGTGGACCTTGCAGGGCAGCCTCACACTCATACCAAAAGGCCAGCTCTACAAGTCACAGATGAAAGTACTGGAAGTACAACTGTAGTTTTTATAGACTTTATTAATACGACTTTAACACAGCTGAGTTTTAAATGATGCCTGCATTTTCTGAGGTCTGCATGATTCAATCCACATTGGCTTTCCTTTCTCAGGTACTAAAGTTTCCCCTTATATATATATGACTATCTCACATGCCCTACATGCCATCTTCGCCTGATATAAATTTGTTACAATTTATTTTCCAATCATTTCCATTTATGCTTCACAGTAAGATTGTTTTATTATTAATTTGAGATTCCAGTGTTTTGACTTTCAATGCTCCACTAGCATAAGTATTTCAAACTGCCCATACACACCATAGTAAATGATCTATTCACAAAATCTGCCTTTAATTCTTGCAAGAAATCACTTTATACATGTGTTTACAAAATTCAAAATATACATTACCTTGTTTAACTCTTAGAAACAGAGAGAATGGCTTCTAATGAACTTAAGTCATTTAATATTATGGCTTAACATATTATCACAATACCTAACAGTAAAAAAATACTGATCAACAATTTCTGCAAACTCTTAACAAAGTCATCTTTACTGAATGCATAAAGGGCTAAAGACTGAAGGTTTTTGTGTTTGAAAACATATTAAATGTATTAGTATTCCTGGTAGTTTAAGATAGTTGATTGATTGTAGCAATTTTCTTTTGCTTAAGATAATATGCTTGTTCTGTGTATCACTGATCTAATAAAATGCCTATTTTTGATGCTACCACAACCTAGGTTTTCATTATAAGGTGTTTACTCATGAATGTGTTAAGTAGATCTTTTGAGGATGTGAACACTAGTTCCTTTACTCAAATTTGTGAAATTTAACCCTATGACATCTTGATTAATACACATGGCTATTAGTAATAATGTTTTTCTCTATTTTAGAAATACAGTAGTACTTGTTTCAAAATTACAAAAATTGCTTTACTGAGTGAAGTTTTCCATTTTCAATTTGTTCATGAAACGAATTCCTACTCTGACTCATGTTTAATTGTTTTTGTAAGATATAATGTGGTCTATGAATTAAAGGTTGAGGAAATAATGATATTCTTAGAAAATATTTGCTTAAAGTAATTGAATAGAAATAGGAAGGAAGGGAGGGAGGGAGGGAGGGAGAGAGATTCTTATAATTCCTAAAGGCTTTTGCCATTGGAACATTCTTTTGCTGAAGTGCAATGATTGGTAAGGAATGAGAACATTTAAAGGTTGAATCTAGGTCTGGTCTTAATTACCCAGCATGATGATGATGGGGAGGAGATCCTGGGTCTCTAGGAGTAAATTCAAAGGGAAGGACAAAGTTGCCAAAATTGCCAGCCTTTCCTGGAGAAAAGGTTTAAAAATGAGGCTTTGATAAAACGTAAGCAGAATTTTTTAATATGATTCCCCCACAGGACCCTTAAAATATTTATTAAAATTATGAAATCTATGATATGCTTAGTAAATGTATAGACTCTGAGTGCAGTAACATGCCCTAAGACACCACCTTTTACATGTAACCAAACCAAACACTTAATACATGATTGGCTGCTGTCCACATGTTGGATGTTTGTCACAGACCATTATGTTTTGGTAATAATAATAGTAATAATAATAATGGCTCATTATTTTTTATGGAACAAGTATTATGCTATTTCTCACACTTAATCTCCAGCACATATCTCTTCTGTAAGGAAAGTATTTTCCCATTATTTTTCCAAAGAGAAAACTAAACTTTAAACATAGTTTAAGTGACTTGCCTTAAATCACCTACCCGTTAAGTTGTGGAGCTGAAATTCAAATCCAGGCAGTCTGGCTCTACAACCCTTGCTCATAACCAACCACTGAACTAACCTAGCAGGGAAGGGAACGTGAATGTGCCCCACTGAGCATTGCATTTCTGCCAGGGAGTGACTTTAATTCCAGGAGAGAATTGATCTTTTGGAATGACGCCCTGAGGGATAAAGAACAAATAGAAACTTTCAAATAAAAAGAACAATGACTACAAATAAAAGCATGTGTTACCATTATAATTCTTTCATCAAATATGTTTACCCACTTAGCTTCTAGGAGAGTGACAGTACTACTTTATGGATTCCTGAAAAATTAGCACACTTACTAATTTAGCATATGTTTAAACTAATCTAATCCCATTTTCCATCCCTTTTACTCACCGATTTCTAGTGGATTATCAGGAAATACATACATTCATAGACAAATTATTTTTCTGTACATTATGGAATCTTCTAGAAATTAACGGTAAGATTTTTCCAGC
This sequence comes from Hylobates moloch, assembly GCF_009828535.3. Taxonomy (NCBI): domain Eukaryota; kingdom Metazoa; phylum Chordata; class Mammalia; order Primates; family Hylobatidae; genus Hylobates; species Hylobates moloch. Next base: position 77,000,286 of record NW_026652277.1, read on the forward strand.
CTGTAAGTGGCTACATATCAAATACCTCTTCATATCAAACTTACTTACATGCAGATACAGGTATGAATCAAATATTGTTCCTTAAAATCATAATTTAATATTATGGTTTAGATGATATTTAATGGATCAGGAACAAAAAAGGGTGTATACACATGTACTGTTATCTATATCACCATTCCACTTCCCTCAACTATGCATGCAATGATCATTTTTTTTGTAGGTAAATGCAAATTTTTTATTTTGAAGATAGTTATAAATAATTGGAAAAAGCCATTAACCCCCAATAGCTTAGAAAACATGCCTTTTATTTCTGTTAGTGAAAAAAATTTGTGTTATTTTAATAACTGTGTTTCTTCTTAGCTCATTATAATATATTCCTGGAATTTTCCAGAATACATTTCATATTTGCAAGTCCCTAAAAACCCTTCACAAATGGTAACATTAGTGGCACTGGTAATCAGAGCTGGAATGGAGAATGTAACTGACAAGTGCTATGTAAATCAGCTTTGATATTGTTCTGTGGCTTTTATCTGTCCACTGTGAGTTGGGTTCATTGCTGCAAGAGCTCATCCTGGCCAGATAGAAACTACAATCAAGTTGCAGACCAAAACAAATGGCACTCACAGGAGTGCCAAAATGGAAACTGTGGAGACTTCCACAGATTGCCTACTTGTGCAAGTCCAAAATTCGCAGTCACATCCTTGATGGCTTGTACAGGTTTGGTTTGATAAATCCTAGGTCTATACTGCAATCCAGCATCCTCCTGAAATAACAGGCACTCATCAAGTTAATGCTAACATCCTCTGGTTGGCTTGATTCACTGAATTATTTCCTTACTTGTTCACAGGGTTTGGCTCCAATAGCTTATTGTTTCCCTCTTGTTCTTGAAAAGTTTCTTAGGGGTAAGAATGTGGAAAGATTATCAAAATCCTTAACAGAAAAGCATCTTGAACAAAAAGCTAAAAGAATATGTAACATCTATTTCTTGAACCATCATATCACAAAGCCCATGTTTGTTTGTTTTTTTTTAAGCAATGGAATGAACATGTTCCTTAGGGATTAACCTGCTTTTTTGTAAAATATGCAAATAGTTATAATGTGTATATAAATATATATATATAGCTGCAATTATTCTCTTTCAATAATAATCTTAACTGAAGAATTTAAAATAGTATTTATTTCTGAATTTGTGTATGATATTTTGTATTTATACATTGAATACTAATAAAATAGCTTACTGGCATTTATTTGACAATTATTTAGATATAGAGAAAGATTAAAATGGATATTCGTAAAGAAGAAATACCATTATTTCTATTTTTATATGAGTGAAACAAGACTTAAAGAATTAGAGAAACTGCTAAAGCCTCACAATGACCTAAGATCTAGCTGTCTGAGTCTAAAGCTTGTGTTCTTCCCCACCATGCTAAAGTGACACAGAATGTATACAAGTCTGGTTGACTGAGGAATTTTATTCAGATTAGAACAGTCAGGAAAATAGTCAATAAAAAAGCAATTACACCATTTGTTTTACTTAACGGATTTCTTACATGGAATTAACCAATAAATTAAGACCTAACAGTCAGTCTTATAGCTCTACGTACTGACAAAGCAAATTATTTCTTCTTCAGAATTTGGTTAAGGCAAGGATGAAATGCCAAGCAAAACAAAACAAAAAGTGTCAGCATTTATAATTTTCATTGTTGTTTTGGATCTTGGTCTTCATCTGAGATGATTCGTCAATTCAAAATGGGGATAATATTTCTGAATGAACTCGTTAAGAAATATTTGTTGAGCACCTGTTGTGTGGTCAGCATCAGATTAAAATACAGAAATATTAAGACATGAAGATATGACAACCACTTTAACTTCTAAGTGGATAGTATGAAGGGGGCTTTGAAAAATAGGTAACTATTTACTATAACAGGTAAATTTCAAGGGTGAAGCGTACAGAGTAAGTTGCTGTGATGCTATTGCTGTAATTTGAGTGTGAGGTAGTAAAGGGCCTGGCATAGAATAGTGATAGTGCTATTGTTCTTGTTTGATTCCTTATTCTGTTTAGTTTTATTGTATTGTGCTTTTTAAAAATGTTAGGCTTTTTACTATTTCTACTCTTACTTTGTTATTTAATTCAGTTGTAGAAAGCAAAACAGGACATTTGATTGTAAATTACCCAATCTAATTCTAATTGAAGCTTTGGTACTAATTTGTATAGCTTGAGAAGAAACATTGTATGTTCTCTGAGTCAGGTTTCTTAGCTTTCCAATGAAGACGTAGAAATTCCTTACATGCTGCAAAGGGTCTTCATACATATCAAATAAAATTATTAAATTAATTCCTATATTTACCATCTTGCTCTTCTAACACTGGCAAGAAAATACCTCTACTTTTCATTATTTGCCAGTTATTGATTATTGTTTATTTGTTAAAGATTTGCTTGGCAATTCACCAAGTGCTTTTACATGCAGTTCTCTTCAAAACCCTTGCAAGCACACCATGGTGAAGATATATTTCCTCCATTTTCTAGATGAATCTTAATTTTCTTATCTGTTAGCATTTGCTGCTGCCTCACTAGTTTTTAAGAATGTGGAGTAAATTTGTCATGCTTGTGACACATGTAGTCCAGAGCTTGAGGAACCATGCAGACTTATAAAGCAGTTAGTGAGTAAAATATATATATGATACAGTTTCCAAGAACAGATTGAACCAGAAAAAAAGTAAGTACTAGATATACAGGATAATTAACACCAGAATACTTAAATAATTGCCCCCCCAAAACATTCGTCTTTGACCTCTTTCTTTTTCTCACTGCACTATACTCAACCACTTTTTGCTGGTATTATCCTAAATGCCCTTTATACCTGCCTATTCTTTTATACCATTCCCACAACTACAACTCAAATTAAGACTTGCACCTACTACCATAGTCATATTATTCGCCTTATAAGTTTCAATGTATTTTCATTAAGAACAGAGTTCAAACTCCTAATGAAATTTAATCACCTCCATAGTCTGATCTCAGGATTGTGTTCTATGGAGTCATGAAGACAATGGGAGTCATGAAGACAATGGAGTCATGAAGACAACGGGAGTCATGAAGACGATGGGGTCATGAAGACAACGGGAGTCATGAAGACAACGGGGGTCATGAAGACAATGGAGTCATGAAGACAACGGGGGTCATGAAGACAATGTGGTCATGAAGACAATGGGGTCATGAAGACAACGGGAGTCATGAAGACAATGGGGTCATGAAGACAACAGGAGTCATGAAGACAACGGGGGTCATGAAGACAATGGAGTCATGAAGACAACGGGGGTCATGAAGACAATGGGGTCATGAAGACAACGGGAGTCATGAAGACAACGGGAGTCGTGAAGACAATGGATTCATGAAGACAATGGGGTCATGAAGAAATGGGGTCATGAAGACAATGGGAATCATGAAGACAATGGGGTCATGAAGACAATGGAGTCATGAAGACAATGGGGTCATGAAGACAATGGAGTCATGAAGACCATGGGGTCATGAAGACAATGGGGTCATGAAGACAATGGAATCATGAAGATAATGGAGTCATGAAGACAATGGGGTCATGAAGACAATGGGGTCATGAAGACAATGGAGTCATGAAGACAATGGGGTCATGAAGACAATGGGGTCATGAAGACAATGGAGTCATGAAGACAATGGGGTCAAGAAGACAATGGGGTCATGAAGACAATGGAGTCATGAAGACAATGGGGTCATGAAGACAATGGGGTCATGAAGACAATGGGGTCATGAAGACAATGGGGTCATGAAGACAATGGAGTCATGAAGACAATGGGGTCATGAAGACAATGGGGTCATGAAGACAATGGAGTCATGAAGACAATGGGGTCATGAAGACAATGGAGTCATGAAGACAATGGGGTCATGAAGACAACGGGCAGGTAGAAGAACTCACTATGCACTCTCTTCCTCCATGTGCAATGATATCATGTTGGTAGCCTGAAATCTGCCATGATAGGAATATTTATACCAATAAATTCATCAAGCATTACAAATCAGGTTTTCATTCACCAGGGACCCTGGCATTAAACATTCATCTGCATTGCACTGTCTCTGTTCCAAATTCCACTATTACTATGTTTCTTTACACACATATGATACTTTCTAAGGTTGTCCTAAGCATGGCCTCCTACATCATCCTGTAATAGTGATGTAATTCCAGCCCTTTTAACTAGGTAAAAAAAATCATGAGGCTTAATGATATGACAATATATTTGATAAATTTTTTCTGTTCTTGAGTTTTGTTGAGGAGCATGTCTCAAACCTCTACTAAAAGTGAGACCTATTTTTCTCAGGCTTGATTGTAATGCCATCTCCTCCCAATACATGCCTTGTTTTTCACAACTGAAAAATAATGCCACTGTCCTCTGTGCTCTGATAAGGTTTTATTTACATATATTTGCTTTATAAAATTTAACATCTCACATAGTATACATTTTATGAGGGCAAAGTTTGCATTTTGTTCCTATTTATCCCTGCATTGTTTCATTTAATATGTGGCAAACAAAAGGGGCTCTATAAATCATGTTACATAGGTAAAAGCATTGAACATTTAGCCTCATATTTCCTTAGTTCTTCCATTTTTTTTCCATCAAATATGCTAACTTTTATTATAGAGGTATTCAAAAGGCCTTTGAAAGAGAAATAAAAATATGCTCCACTTATTGTCACTTCATGATTAAATATAAGTATATTAAATGCCAAATGAGTCATAAGCCTTGTGTTAGAATGACACTTAGGAAGGCATTGAATTGAGAACAAAATGCTAAAAAAGCTATTGAATTTCAGTTATTTTTTCGAAAGAAAATAATGCAAACCAGCATAATTTTTAGGCAAGTGCCCTTAAATGTCAATAGGACAGAAAACACCACTTGGGAAAACATGTTCCCTAGGAATATTTACTTAAATGTTATTTTTGTGGGGGGAAGTATTTGCATGATAAAATTTCTTTATTAACAGCATACTGGGCCTCAATTTCTTGGTTTGAAACAGAGCCAAATGATCCCAATACTATTTTCCTCTTGTTTTGTTTTCTTACTGACATAAATGTAGACTACTTTAGAATTTGATGAAAAAGTCTATTCCTGCTACACACACTTAAATACATTTCCTCAGATTTGGGACGCTATCCGAGTCAGCTCAGATCAGCAGTTGTAAAGTCACAAAATATTTATCCTCATCCATTGTTTCCTTCTGCAAGAAAATTTTGTCACTTCCAACATCTTAATTTCCTTAAAAGATTCCATAGACATTTTCAATCAGCGGCCAATTGAAAAAACTGATTCAGTGGGCAGGAGAGCAGGTGTCACCGACTTCCCATTTGAAAGCAGCTGGTTATTTTATTTCAAATGAGCTTTGTTATTTCCAGTGTGAAATAGTCTGCCAGGGGTACAATGGGCAAGGCTTTGATGTCTCCCTGTTTTGTCCTGTTCCCTGACCACATATTATCCTTAACTTCCATAAGTTATATACATTACACAGGCTCTTCATGACAAAGAAAATTAAGTGAGGGAGATTCTTAGCTGGATCAACACCAAAACCCCCACACAACTGAAACCTGAAGAAAAAAAGGTAGTCTGAAATGTATGCATATCATACAATTGTATTTTGTAACACTATCCTTGTATATGAAGGACAGTAGTGTTAACACTTATGATTTTCCATAATTAACATGAATAGACCAAAAATATGCTGTGGGTTGCTTTTAGGAGAAGGGGAAGTAGATTTTTAAATTTAGACCAAAAGTGTTGGTGATATTTGGTTGATGTAACTGCAGAAGAAAAGAAGTTCTAGACACCTGCTCTTTTACTGAAAGGAACAGTCTCCTTAATACTGTCCCAGATTATAAGAGTCACCAGATATTACCTCTGTCTTGTGGAAAAGTTCATTTCCCTACAACGATGCAAAGCAGAAAATAATCTGTAGAATTAAACAGAGAGAATAGTTTAGGTAATTTATATTCTGCATTCTGTTCGACAGTTTGATGCTGATCATTCCAATTAGATTATTTAGCTTAAATATAAATATACATAAGAAATTATATGTGTGTGTGTGTGTGTGTGTATATATATATACTTTGTATATAAGAATATATGACCAATAGGAAGAAGCAATTCTATAAATTAAAAGTACCAACACGTTATCCATTAATAGGATGTATAATACTCTGAAAGTAATTATTATAACAACTATAAAATCAATGATAATAGCAGTAGCTAAATTTTTTGAAGACCTTTATATCAGGCATTTTCTATACATTATTACAATTAATACATGTAAACATGTAAAGATGTAATGTTTCTTCTATTTTCTTATTTAATTCTCAGAACTACTACACAGAAATAGACATTTCTTCAATTATATAACTAAGGAAATCAAGGCTCAGTGAGACTTAGTACATTTATCAAAATCCCACAACTTGTAACTAGTGTCACCAGCACTTAAACAGGACTTTCCACCTCTAGAGCTTTGCTTTTTTGGCCACTACACCAAATTAAATGTGGTAAAATATCAAGAAAGTTAAATTACATTAAAATATTTGTAAGATTATAAATATATCCATGCATTTAAGCAATAAGGACAGTCACTTTTTTCATTTAGACATTTGAATATTTAGAACAAAATTTTTCAGAAGGTGCTCCATTAAATAGTAAGTGGGCATGTTATTAATACATTTGACAAGAAATCTTTTAAAATAGTCAAATGAGTCTGGGTTAGACAAATTTAAATCTAGTTATCTTATTGCAGGATTCCCTCTCAGATCGCAATGTGCATTTTGATTCTCTAGAAAGCGAAAGGAAATCATGACTGTTTACCAATGTTTATTGCCTGCTTACCACGTTTCAGGCATAAGCATTACTGCATTTAAGTCTAACAGGCTTATGAATTTAGTTTATTATTTTTATTTAACCGATAAAAAGCAGATGATTATAAATGTGAAATAAATTGTCCGAGATCCAAAACTAGATTGAAACTTAAGTCCAACCCCAGACCCTCGCTATCTTAGCTGCTATGACAGGCAATGTTGTTGTCTTTTCTATTGCGAGTTCTTTACAATTTTTTAAAATCTAGAATACATTTGGAATCACCGATTAAGATAGTTAAACCATAGCCTTGAAACTCCTAACACATTATGTATAATTCATATTTTGTCAAAATCTGCTTCCCCTCACCCTCTGGTTTGTGGGCTTCTTGGAGGTGAAATTTATCATATTTGTACTCTCAGTTCCTAAGAAGAGTGTCTGATACATAATAGGCATTCAATAAATATTTGTTGAGTACATTAATTTGTCTGTAGATTGACTTTATTCTTGAATTGCTAAATCTACATAGACAATGTTGTTAATCCTCAGGGTCAACCCTTAGTTTTGGAAATGAGAAAGCAGGTAAAAGTAAAAGAAAATCACAGTGCTGTTAGATCCAGAATACTGAGAATATATTTAGTAGGCTACAATGATTAGCAAATATGTAAACAGGGATTACAGAAAAATATGCATTGCCATTCCTAACAATAACTTATTTCAAAATTATGCTTATGGTCAAAATAATTGAATCAATATTTATTACTTAGCAATGTGAGAAAGTGAGGAGGCCATGATCAGCTTGAGGTTAATTATGGCAGGTTGGTATTCTGCCACTTCAAATTTACCTCTTTGGCAATTGTTCACAGTCCTGAGGCTTCACTTTACTGATTTCTAAATGGTTCTGTTACCTTTATTGCAGGATGTTGCAAAAATTAAATGAGATAAACCACCCAAGATAGTGTCTGGAACATAAGCATCAACAGATAAATAGTAACAATTATGTTTTCTTCAGCTGACTTTAAAATCAACTCAGATTGTTGATTTTTGATGAACTAATTTACTTGTAAGGGAATTGGATCTCTGTAAATAAATCTAGTCATAATCTGCTACATGAAGTTTACTTCTGAACCTGCCCATTTCTAAGATGTTCATTTCTCATTTTTAAAACCTGCTGATGTTAGAAAGAAAAGTGGTTGCAGTTTGAGACAGTACTATGGTACACTGACCATTCATCAAGACACTCACTAACTTCTCTAACAATCTAAAAATTGACTCCAGAAGTTTCCTTCATCTAGATATAAATTTAAGCAGGTTGAGATGTATTAGATTGTCATATATGGGACAAAAGAGACTAGCAATTCTGCATAAACCAGATAAATGCTGGAATAAATCTGCTGCTATTTCTAATAGAGCATAGGCCTTTCTGACATGTCATTGCTAAATGTTCTACTTTACAAGATTGAAACTGTCTGAAGTCACTCACTATTCTAAACAGGATCAATACTAACAGGGATTTACTACCCAGCTCAGTGCATAAATCTTCTGTGATTAAATTTAGTACTAGAGAATACTAACACTGGAAATTTTCCTTTTGTTCTTCAGAGGAAATAATGAAATACATTCATTTTAAGGGTGACATAGAAAATAATTTGTTTTTTCATCATGACTATCAATGTTATTCACTCATTTATTTATTCATTGATTCATTGCTCAAATATGCATTGAGTGTTCACTATGTACAAGTCACTTTGGGAGCTGCAAGTTTAGCTTATACATGAATTTTTCCCTTGGGGAGCTTACAGTCTATCAGAAAAAGATAAATATGAACATAAATTAATTTTAGTGTTGAAACTGTTAGGTGTAATAAGTGCATTAAGACAGAGTTTTAGAGAGAACCCACGTTTGGCTTAAAAGTAATCAAAAACACATTATAGAAGTTTCCTACACTTGAATGGGGTCTTGAAGAATGCATATAATTTAAATGTGTAGACATGGAATAGAATCTACATATTTCACATTTTTCACTATACGTCTTAAACTTTCACAATAGAATAAGCGATAGTAGACAGTCATCAAATATTGGCATTAAATCATTTAGCTAGATTTTTCTAGCAAAACACAATGTGAATGTCAACTGCAAGACTGGTATACATTTCCCAAACATCTCAATCACTTCCTAGTGTAAATATTTTGAGAAATGAGAATTTTCTCTGGTGTACAGGGAAACATTTATGCATCTTCTGTCAAAGAGTAGCCCACATACTCAGATCACAGCATTGTAACTATTTTATTCTTGAGTTTATCTCTTGCTTATTAATATGGATGAATATTAAAATTTTAACAACTTCCATGTGGCATCTGGTTAGAGTATAAAAACATAATTATATGAGAAAGTATAATTAATATTTGTATATTTAGAAATAAGTGTATAAATAACCCATAGAGGCAGGAAATGGTATTTAAGGCATTTTAAACATTTCCCATTAGTAAATAATGTCTATGATGAAAACTATGAGAAATACTATCACCTTGGTAATTTTAACACTTTGTATTCTGGAAAACTTTACTTCTGTAGGATACTAAGACGTTTTACTGCCCTTCTACAAAGATTATATTGTCAAGTAAGTGTGGGTTAAAACAAAGTTAACCAAGCTTCTTTATTGTAGGGTTTTGCTCTAGAGTCTTACATACGTTAAAGTGTAACATGAATTCCTCACATAATACCTAGAAAACAATATCTCACAAACTAAATGTAAATGAAACACCATTTTTTAAAAGGCCTTAGCTCATCATTTCTGCGTATTTGATTCCAATACTTGAAATAGATTATTCCACTAAAGATGAAACTTTAATGAATATTGGACATACTGATTTGTACATTTATTCAATTCAATAAAGAAAAAAAAGTGTCTTGAGTCCCTAGAAATAAGGGCCTATGTTAGAGAAACAACAAAGCATAGTGCTAAGAACACAAGGTGTGGAGACAGGCTGTGTGTATATTCTGAGCCAATTGCTGATTAACAAGTTTCTTAACCACTCTGTGCCTTCTTCTTTTCTCATCAGTAATGGAGATGAGAATGTAACAGCATCTACTCCACGAAGTTGTTATGAGGACAAAATAATTGAATAAACAAATTGTTAAAGTAGTTCCAGCCACATAGTATTATACATGTATTAGCTAATATAATAATTACCATTATAAATATAAGTAAAAATTTTCAAACATTACCTTTGGCTTCTCATAAGCTAAATATTGATTAAACATATGTGAGGTTGTAATCATGATTTCATTATTTGACAGCTATATCTCTTTGAGTGAGTTATTTGAATTCTCTGTGCCTTAGTTTCCTAATCTGTTATTGGCTGGTGGGGAAGGTGATAATGATTGCATCATGTTGGTAACACTACCTCTGCTTTTCCCACTACCTCCCTTTAAAACACAAGCACATTTCTCAATGAAAGTGACACTTTAGTCCTTCCTATTAGACACAGCCTTCAGAGGAATTTATGACAGCCTTGTCAAATCTGATAAATGCATAAGATTATTTCATGCTGAGTCTCAGAATCAAGATCATATGAACCCACACTAGAAGGACAAATATTTGAAATCATTTTTTCTTGTGTTTTTCTAAATAGGAAAAATTAAACCAAGTCAAAAATGTTGACTGCTAGACCATTTTTTAAATAACAACTTTATTGAGCTATAATTGTCAGAACGACTAACTCCTTTGAAGTGTAAAAATCAAAGGATTTAAGTATATTCACAGAGTTGTGTAACCGTCACCACTATGTAATTTAGGCCATTTTCATCACTCCAAAAGAAACCCCATACCCATTAACAGTCACATGTTATTTCACCCTTTCCCAAGCCCTGGCAACCACTCATCTATCAGAGAGACCGACATCTCTATGGATTTGTCTATTCTGGAAATGTTATATGAATGAAATCATAAAATATGTGTTCTTTGTGACTGGCTGTTACTTAGCACAGCATTTTCAGGCATCAATCATGTTGTAGTATATATCAATAATTCACTCCTTTTTCCTGCCAGATAATATTCCATTGTATGGATCTACTATATTGAGTTTATCTATCCATGGGCATTTGAGTCGTTTTCACTTTTGGGCTACTATTAATAATTCTGCTATAAACATATATATATATATACAAATGTTTGTGTGAGTATATGTTTTCACATCTCTTGGGTGTATACCTGGGAGTGAGATGGCTGGTTATGTGGTAACTCTATGTTTAATATCTTGAGGAACTACCAAGTTACTTTCCAATGTGGCTGTGCCATTTTACAATTCCACTGGCAATGCACGAAGGTTTCAATCTGGGTTCTCTCTACTTGTAATTGTCTGTTTTCTATATTTTAGTCATCCTAATGGGTGTGAAGTGGTCTTTTATTGTACTTTCAGACCATTTTTATAGGGTTGAAAATAGAAATGGAATTTTTTGGGGAAGCAGTAATATCATCAAATAATGTAACTCTAATATAGAATGAGAAGACAAAATAAACATCTTGTCAATCACAGGCCATGAATATATTGCCCTTTTGAAGCATGCTCAAGAATATATTCAGTTCCATGAAGACATATTTAAACCACAGATAACTAAAGAATGCTCTGAAATGGTGCCATTTTCTTTTTATTTTAAAAACTCTAGAAAAACTATAGGTCTAACTGGGCAAAAATATATATTTCAATACATTTGAAAATATGAACTTTTTAACAGGCATAATTTTATATTGGCAATAGTTTTAAAAGCAATTACATCAAATATGTCTCCAAAAAATCTCTCATGTTTACAGTTAGAAAAATTGAATTAAAGAAATGTTTGTGTCTTGGGAAGCCGAGGCGGGTAGATCACCTGAGGTCGGGAGTTTGAGACCAACCTGACCAACATGGAGAAACCCCGTCTCTACTAAAAATACAAAATTAGCCGAGCCTGGTGGCGCATGCCTGTAATCCCAGCTACTCAGGAGGCTGAGGCAGGAGAATCGCTTGAACCTGGGAGGCAGAGGTTGCCGTGAGCCGAGCTCACACCATTGCACTCTAGCCTGGCCAACAAGAGTGAAACTCCGTCTCAAAAAAAAAAAAAAAATAAAAAAAAAAGCTTGTGTCTGACTCAGCTTTAACTTATCATTTCCTCACCAAAATGCTGTAATTTTTGCATGTTAAAAATATATTTTCTGCCAGGCGCGGTGGCTCACCCCTGTAATCCCAGCACTCTGGGAGGCTGAGGTGGGTGGATCACCTGAGTTCAGGAGTTCGAGACCAGCCTGGCCAACATGGTGAAACCTCGTTTCTACTAAAAATACAAAATGAGCCAGGCGTGGTGGCGGGCACCTATAATCCCAGCTACTCGGGAGACTGAGGCAGGAGAATCGCTTGAACCCGAGAGGCAGAGGTTGCAGTGAGCTGAGGTTGCGCCATTGCACTCCAGCCTGGGCAACCAGAGCGAAACTCTGTCTCAAAAAACATATATATATATATTTTCTTAGTTTGTATAGTTACAGAATTTTATTTATCCATAATTGTATTGGTTTCTTGTGGTTGCTGTAACAAATTACCACAAATTCGGTGGCTTAAAAAAAATTAATTCTCTTCAAGTTCTGAAGCTCAGAAGCTGAAATCAGTTTCATTAAATTAATAATCAGTGTGTCATTAGAGCCACATTCCCTCCAGAGACTTTAGAGAATAATCTATTCCTTAGCTCCATCAGCATCTGGTGGCTGCCAGCATTTCTTGGCTTGTGGCCACATCTCTCTAATCTCTACTTCTGTGGCTACATTTAACTATCTACAGATCTGCTGATTCAGATACATTATTTTATAGCTAGAGATACAAATGTTGTTTTTTAAACCTAAGTGGTAATGATAAACCATTTCATATTTCTATAATACAGTTTTCTGTCTCAACAAACCTTTTGCTAGATCTTTAATAAATGTCTATAGAAGTTATTATAAACCTTTATGAAAGAGTATACAAAACTAGAGTCAGTGCTGATGACTTAAGCTCACTTGTAAGTTAGTGTCCAGTGGAGGGCCAGACATAGAAATAGGTAAGTAGACTACAATGTAACAAGCATTATAAGGAACACCTGGGTAATCTGAAAGCGGCTAAGATAGCTTGAGTAGAAATTTTAGAAGCTGGCACCTGGCCTGACACTTTGCACACAGGCAGCAAATATTTAGTGAGTGAATAAATGGAAAATTCACACTTCAAGAAAGATTCTTGAAAATTTGTCTAAAAGGAATATGATTTTGCATCACTGATAAACTTCAGGCAGAATTAAAAGAAAAAGAAAAATATTTGCAAGTTGACAATAGTTCGATTCAAATAGATGAAATAATTAGATATTTTATTTCAATCAATTAAATAGCTTTATGCAACTAAGACACCTCAAGAGCCATAACAACTATTTAGAGCCCAAAACAACCTTTGCTTTTATAGGTTATAGCTACACATATTTACTTTATTAGAAATTAAAACTAAGAACTTTAAAAAATACTTAGTCATTCGATTTTTTAAAAATAAATAATATACCCAGTGCATGTTAACATAAATAACATTTTTATTTTTAAAAGGGTTATATTTTCCAGATGAAAATAAGTTAGTGAGAAGACTGGCATTGTTTTGCTTTGGCAAATCTCTTTTACATATGACTTAAGATGGCGGAATTCTTTTTTTTGTTTCTGCATTCATTCTGCTGTGATTTTTTTACTGAAGTATGTGAAGGAAATCTAGCCTCATCCAACTACTTAGTTGGAAAATAATTCTAAAATATTATTTCATATAGTTGTGAAATTGTTGACAGCACACTAAAATGTGACAAGCAGCATTTTTTTTAAAAGATTAACTGTGAGGCTAGTGGCTAGTTCAGCTGGCGAATTAAACAAATACACAAGTGCTTTTCTTCCAGACAAGCCTTACACTTGGCTACTCAATTGAATTGCTTTGTTGTGTCCTTTCTATTTTATTATGAAGAATATTAGAAAGAAGTATATTTGACCGGGCACGGTGGCTCACGCCTGTAATGCCAGCATTCTGGGAGGCCATGGCAGGTGGATCACTTGAGGTCAGGAGTTCAAGACCAGCCTGGCCAACATGGTGAAACCCCGTCTCTACTAAAAACACAAAAATTAGCCCAGCATAGTGGCGAGCACCTGTAATCCCAACTACTTGGGAAGCTGAGGCAGGAGAATTGCTTGAACCTGGAAGGCGGAGGTTGCAGTGAGCCAAGATTGTGCCACTGCACTGCAGCATGGGCAACAGAGCAAGACTCTGTTTCAAAAAAAAAAAAAAAAAAAAAAAGCATATTTAAGAGTTGAGATTCAATAAAATGAATCATTTTCAGTACTTCATATTTTAGTGAACTAGCTTTTTATTTTCTGAAAGTGCATGGTAGTGAAGAATACAGTAACTGTTAGTACAGTATGCTGCCACATTTCTTGTATGTAAAAAGTACTTGTAGTGGCACCTCTTCTACGAAGAAAAGACTTGTTTTAACATCCCCCAAAATCTATATTGCTAGAGTAATGCCTATACTCATAGAAGAAGCCACAGAAACTTGCAATCCATTCCAGATTTAAAAAAAAATCTCCCACATACTAACAATTCAATAAATACAGTTGAATTCATGAAAATATGAAATTAGCAGGAATGTCAAATTAGAATTCAGAAATGAGCTAGTAGACAAGGCAACTGACAAAATTGTGAAATGGCATCTGATGAATCTAAAAACAGGAAAGAAACAGAAAAGCTATTTCAGAAATAGCCAAAGAATTTTAAAAGTATGGCTTATAGTCTTTTAGGTTTTATTGTAGATAGGAACTTTGTAGGACAAGTTTTATTATAGCAGAATAATCCTTATTATCACTCTGGATACCTTGTTGTCAAAAATTAATAAACATTTCCCATTGTACTGAAAATATTTTTATTTAAAATGGTTTAAATGGAAGGAAATACACATATTAGTGTTCAAAGAAATGTTTTAAAAAATGGGAAAACTCATTTTGAGGATTCAAGGTAACTGAAACATAACTTGATATCTCATTTCTCACTCTACGAATTCCCCGCATAGCCCATAACTCTGTAAGGAATTCCTCTGAAATCTGAACGTTTAGCTGTCAGTGCTATTTTACTTCTGCAGGGAAGTTTTCAGGGAAAAAAAAATCTTCATAAGTTAGTGTTTTCTTGGTATGTATTCAAACATTTGGGGCACAAAATTGTTGAACATGTGCAGGAAAAGGAAATTAGATTTTTTTCTTTATTAGAGAATTGTTTCAGTACTTTGAAATGAATCATAACTGCGTATCAAAATGTAAAATACAAAAACACGTTTAAAACCTATTGTTTCAGTACTTTGAAATGAATCATAACTGCATATCAGAATGTAAAATACAAAAACACGTTTAAAACCTATTATGTTTTATGATAACTTGTCATTTTAAAATACCGTGTCCATTCTCAAATCAACTTAATAAAAATAGTGAAAAGCTGCTATTAATAGTCTGAGGGTTGATATAAATAAAGGCCATTAAAATGACCTACCATTAAAGTCAATATTGAAACCATATTTAATTTTACAACTGAGACCCAGATCTAAGTGCAAATCATTAAACTACAAAAAGTGTCTCTGTTTGGTTTAGAGCTCAGTGGTCTTCCTTATATTATCTTAATTTAATCTACCTTCTCTGAATTATCAAAATATTTTTATATTTCCTCCCTCAATTTCTACAAGAAAAATTATTAACATGCCCATTATGGTATATATCAATATAATTTAAATTCAAATGTAATACAAACTAAATATTGAGCATTAATATTTAGAGTGTCGGCCACGCATGGTGGCTGGCACCTGTAATCCTAGCACTTTGGGAGGCCGAGGCAGGTGGATCACCTGATGTCAGGAGTTTGAGACCAGCTTGACCAACTTGGTGACACCCCATCTATACTAAAAATACAAAACATTAGCCAGGCATGGTGGCGGGCACTTGTAATCCCAGCTACTTGGGAGGCTGAGGCAGGAGAATTGCTTGAACCCGGGAGGCGGAGGTTGCAGTAAGCTGAGATCACGCCATTGCACTCCAGCCTGGGCAACAAGAGCAAAACTCTGTCTCCAACAACAACAAAAAAAAAAAGATTTAAAGCATCAATACAAATCATGTTGAAATTGCCAAATTAAGACCCAAATATCAAAAATATTAAATTAATATCTTCTAGTAAAGAAGATATTAATATCTTCTAGTAAAGAAACATTAATATCTTCTAGTAAAGAAACATACTTTTTATAGTTACTTAATATTATTTAGTTAGCATTATGAACAGGATCAATTTGGGATGACTGCAAATGCAAGAAGTATGAGCCTAGAAAAAATATTTTTTTTGGTAGAAGGGAGAGTGCTCCAAATATTATACATCAGAAAAGAGAAAACTAGGGTTCTTTGCAAAAGCTGTTACTTGAATGTTATCTGTACTATTTCACATTTCTATATATCTTCTCCCAGTTAAATTTAATTTACTGAATGTTTTCCACAAATATTTCTTAGAAATGGAACTTTTACCATTATAAATCTTCATCTCATAAAATGTGAAAGTGATAATAACAACATGACATTTCTTTCTTTCTTATGTGATGTAGATTGAATATTTTGTATGTTTACAACTAGCAGAATGAGATATTCCAGAAATTGAAAATTAATTCCAAGTCAACATTAAAATTTAACCTCCTAAACATCCCTGTGGAAAATGTGCTCAAACATTCTTTTTGGAGGACATTGAAGATAGGGCTTAGTTTTATTTAATCACGTTGGTCATAAAGAGTGTCTCATCAGCAGAATCTGATTCAAAAGTACAGTTTTCTGCAAACAGCAATTTGCAGTTTATCAGTAAGAACACTCAAGGTGACTTTCCCTGAAGAGCTTTTAGGAACATGAGAAAAGGCATGAGAATCTCTGCAAGGGTGTTTCAGCCTCAAGTATCCAATCCCTTGAAGCATATTGGAAACAATAGATACAAATATTCATTCTGGCTATTGTCTTTTCACTCCTTTTCCCCCGGTGACAACATGCCATGTTATGCCTTATTCTCTGACTCCCCAGCCCATTTGTGAGACAATATACGATCATACAAACGTGTTCTGGGTTAGCTGAGCTGGCTCATGCTTGTAATCTCAGCACTTTCGGAGGCAGAGGATGGCTGTTCATGTGAGGTCAGGAGTTCCGAGACAAGCCTGGCCAACACGGTGAAACCTCATCTCTACTAACTCTATTTAACTTTGTAAAAATACAAAAATTAGCCCGGCGTGGTGGCGCAGGCTTGTAATCCCAGCTACTCTGGAGGCTGAGGTAGGAGAATCACTTGAACTTAGGAGGGGGAGGTTGCAGTGAGCCAAGATCGTTCCATTGCACTCCAGCCTGGGCAAGAGAGCAAGACTCTGTCACAAAAAAATTAATTAATTAATTTAAAATGTGCTCTATAGCTAACAGAAACACAATAATAACAAAATTTAAGACCAGTTTAAAGGACCATAATCTTAAGAATTTTAAAATTCTTTTTTTTTTTTTTTTTTTTTTTTTTTTGGGGTGGAGGTTTTTTCTGTAGCCCAGGCTGGAGTGCAGTGGCGCAGTCTCGGCTCACTGCAAGCTCCGCCTCCCGGGTTCACGCCATTCTCCTGCCTCAGCCTCTCCGAGTAGCTGGGACTACAGGCGCCGCCACCACGCCCGGCTAATTTTTTGTATTTTTAGTAGAGACGGGGTTTCACCGTGGTCTCGATGTCCTGACCTCGTGATCCGCCCGCCTCGGCCTCCCAAAGTGCTGGGATTACAAGCGTGAGCCACCGCGCCTGGCCAAGAATTTTAAAATTCTTAAAACAAACAAACAAACAAATAAGATTTAATTTTATTCTAAAGTGCTATTGCTGCCGCTGATGATGATGCCTGGCACCGACTGAGAGTTTAAAATGTACCAGGGACTTGGTTGCTTTTATCAAATTTTCTTATCTAATCCCTAACATACACAATAATAAAAGTTAAGTGCACACTTTAATAAAAAAAAAAATTAAGCTTAGAGTTTAAACTATATGTGCAATTTCTCACAATTGACAAAATATTCCAGTGCTTAAGAATTCATGCTAAGCAATCACGGTCTGTAATGGGCCAGCATGAATTCAGTGATCTAGATCATCATGAGGAATGAAAATGATGATATATTACAAAAGTGACATAACTGTCTATGTTATGACGTAAAGCAAGTTATAATAATCTTCGATAGATAATTAACAAAACTACAGCTACAAATTGGGATTTATTAGTTAAATAGAAAAGATTGGACGCAGTGGATCACACCTGTAATCCCAAAACTGGGAGGCTGAGGCGAGCGGATCACTTAAGTTCAGGAGATCAATACCAGCCTCGCCAACATGGTAAAACCTCATCTCTCCTAAAACTACAAAATTAGCTTGACATGGTGGCACGTGCCTGTAATCCCAGCTACTCCTGCGGCTGAGGCAGGAGAATCGCTTGAACCCAAGAGGTGGAGGTTGCAGTGAGTGGAGGTCGTGCCATTGCACTGCAGTCTGGGCAACAGAATAAAACTCCATGTCGGAAAAAAAAACAAAAAGGCCAGACGCGGTGGCTCACGCCTGTAATCCCAGCACTTTGGGAGGCTGAGGCAGGGGAATCATGAGGTCAGGAGATCGAGACCATGCTGGCTAACACGGTGAAACCCCGTCTCTACTAAAAATACAAAAAATTAGCTGGGCGTGGTGGTGGGCGCCTGTAGTCCCAGCTACTGGGGAGGCTGAGGCAGGAGAATGGCGTGAACCCAGGAGGCAGAGCTTGCAGTGAGCCCAGATCGCGCCCCTGCACTCCAGCCTGGGCGACAGAGTAAGACCCCGTCTGAAAAAAAAAAAAAAAAAAAAAAAAGAAAGAGAAGATTTATTTTCTGCCAGACATAATTACTTGTTTAGAACACACTGCTAAGCAAAATATGGACAATTGTTGCATTTATGGAATTAGCTGTATAGAGCAGTCCTCAGTCCGGTGTAAACTGTAATTAAAAAGAATTTAAAAACAGATATCTGTGGATTAGTAGAAAAGGCAAGTTTAAATATTCTCCAGTGTGTTACTTTCCTGGAGCCATGTGCATTTGTATACATGGCTATTACCAATCACTAACTGCCCAAGTTTCAGTGAAGTCCTTGTGATTGAAGGGCCAGTTTTTCAATTTATATATCATGAGGGCCAATTTGTTCCTTACTCTGCAACTATCTGCCTTTAGGCGGTTTTCATGATAATGTTTACCTACAACAGAAACGAATTTGAAAGTCAACTGTCTTCTTTTTTGACAGTTCCTATGACACACTGATGGAAAAGAGAATTAAGTATATTACTTCAAAGAGTTTGAGAATTTTTAACTTTTTATACATTGTACTTATCCACATTATCCCTGTTTTTCTTGCCACCTTTAAGAAACCGTTGGATAAAGAGAAGGGGCATTCCCTATTCAAGATAAAAGACAGTCGACTTGTCCAATTCTGTGTACTCAAAAGGTCATCAAGTGAAAAATTAAGATCTAATTCCTAGCTGTATAAGCTACTCGGAAAAAAAAGGAGTGTCAGAAGAATGTCAATGGGTATAACCTGACCAATCTTGTATCACCACCCCCGCCTAAAAAAAAAAAAACCTGTGTATTATGCTCATTCAACAAAATAATGTTCACAGGGACTAATGGGTACTTAGTAGGCGCCCAGGAGGCTGTGGTAAAACCAAATCCACATTTGCGTGAAATGTTACATTTATAGTTATGACATAAAAAGTGAAAAAAAAAACCAATGAGACACAGGTGTCAGAATTTCTGTGACTCTTGCTGATTGTGTCATATTGGCATGGGTAGTGCTTAGCACTGTGCTGGTGATGAACATAGTTTATACACTATCCTATATTTAACTTGCAATTTCTTCTGTAATAGCTATAATTTTGAGTACATTGAGTGCTATTTCAGTGACAAGAGGACTGTGAGTAGAAGCCTGCACTTTTCTAAAATGATGCCAGATTCTTTTTTAACCTTTACAGTTTTCAAGTGTTTAGGAGCACACAGTGTTTATAAACCCATTGAAATAAGTTAAATGCCTTAATTGCTTCTGATA
Source organism: Hylobates moloch (assembly GCF_009828535.3). Classification (NCBI taxonomy): domain Eukaryota; kingdom Metazoa; phylum Chordata; class Mammalia; order Primates; family Hylobatidae; genus Hylobates; species Hylobates moloch. The sequence continues at coordinate 77,020,300 of NW_026652277.1, forward strand.
ACACTGCTAATGTGAAGCACCCACCAAGTCTGTTACAGGTATGCTTTCCACGATAGTTTCCTCAGCAACAATACAAAACTCTACGAGGTCTGGAGGATTAGAATGTGATAGAATCTTTGAAAAAAAGAGTCTGAAGCCAGTAAAACCTAAACGTTTTCCAGTAAAACTTTATGGCTATATCTAGGGACAAAAAGAAGACTTTCTCATGAATCTTTTCAATAGAATAATAGTATTCTCTTTCGATTTCTAAACCAACAACCTCCATCTCAAAGTAGATGTTCCACTGGTATCAGCACAATTTGGCACTTACGAGGATATTCATAATGCCTATTCAATTTTTCAACATAAACAAATTGCTTTTTGTACACTTAATTCTACTAACATTATATGGTAAAATTGCAGCAAATGGAAATTTGTTTTGTTCCTAGAAGGCATTCTTGATTCCTCCATTTCTCACATAATCTACAATCAATTTATCAAGTCCTGTCTATTCTACCTTTAAATGGTATCTCTAATCTACCTCCTTTCACCATTCCCCCCGAACCCCTAATCTAAGCCATCATTATCATACCTAGATACTTGGGTAACTTCATTGCCATCTTTTCATTCTTGCCCTGCTCTTACTCTTATTAATAAGGAGGATGATTTTGTAAAAATAAATCACATTATGCACACCTGCTTAAAGTCTTTAATATTTATCCATATACCTAGAATAAATACAAACTTTTAAGATACAAACAAAAAAAAACCCCTGCATAGTGTCACTCTAGCTTTCTGTAAAAATACTAAACTTCTATTTGATAGTCTTCGAACTCATATTCCAAACAAATAGCCTTCGAAATGTCTTAGAACAATCAACCCGTTTCATCTCTTATAGAATTGACCTATTTATCATTATATAGTGGCCCTCCTTGTCTTTCTTTTTTTTAAGGTTTTTAATTTGTAGTACATTTTGTCTCATGCATATATCTACTCCCTGTCCTCTTTTGGATTTTGGTTTCTAGTTGGAGGGTCTATCCCTTCCCACCCCTTCATTTTCCGACTATGTGCGTCTTTATAGGTGAAGTGGGTTTCCTGAAGGTAATGAACAGTTGAGTCTGGTTTATCCATTCAGCCACTGTATGTCCTTTCAAGGTATAAAACTCACTGGTAAAATTAAGAACCTCCATTCTTGAGCCTTTGAATGCCCAGCAAACAGGTTAACTCCCAGATATCTAGAACACTTTTCTCTTTAATAATTTTGGACCAATGAGGCTAAAGATTTATAACCTACTATGAAAAGAAAATCATTTAGAGTTTTCATAAAAAGTGCATACCTTGTATCATATCGGCAGTTCTTCTTTGAAATCTGATCATTTGCTGCAGAGAACTGCTGATCACATAGAAGTTAATGATGTCCACTGATATACAGAAATTATATTTTATTTCACAGAAAGTTTGAATTTTTGTTTTTACCTTCTAATTAACCTCTTCACTAATTAGCAGTACACATGCAAGAACAGATCTATATTTCTAACATAATATTAAATATCTTTCTTGAAATATGTTGGACATCAAATTACGAGTTTTTAATTTTTTTTTTTTTTTTTTTTTGAGGCAAAGTCTCACTCTGTCACCCAGGCTGGAGGGCAGTGGCACAATCTCGGCTCACTGCATGCTCTCCCTCTCGGGTTCACGCCATTCTCCTGCCTCAGCCTCTCGAGTAGCTGGGACTACAGGCGCCCATCACCATGCCTGGTTAATTTTTTGTATTTTTAGTAGAGATGGGTTTTCACCATGTTAGTCAGGATGGTCTCGATCTCCTGATCTCATGATCCACCCGCCTCGGCCTCCCAAAGTGCTGGTATTACAGGCTTGAGCCACCACGCCCAGCTAATTATTTTTTCTTTTGTGTATAGTACTCTGTGCATATTTATCATTCACACTAATAATTTTAAAGTTATAGAATAGAATAAAAATTACTGATTTTATTGTGAAACATTCTGTTTGTAGTTTTACACATTATGAATATCTGAAATATATCCAAAGGAATAATGTCCACAACTTCATAAAAGTATAAGCCCAGTTTTAAAATACCTTTATAAATAACTATAAGATATATTTCTGTGCATGACATATTGTATTGATATAACTTTTTTTTCTGGAAGACACTTTTAAAACATTGTTTTGGAATTTGAATCTACTGCCCACAATATAAAATTACAAGCGAATCATTAAAAACTACACATCCTAAATGACAACACAGGGGTGTTTTGTCATGTTATATATGTCTACTTTACAAATGAGAGGTCTTTGGGGAAATTTATTGTCAGATTTTTTTATGGAAGATTCCTCTGGACTATTTCACTCTCTGCAATAAAGTAAATTAAGATACTAATTTACTGTATCTTAATTAGCTGTGCAAAGCCCAGGTGATGATGTGACTGCACAGAGGTAACAGACTACAGTCTTTTGACATGGTTCTTCAGTTTTTGAATGAAATAAATCAATAATCATTTCTCTTTATTTAAATGCAGCTTCAAAATTAGCTATGTTTGTTCTTTAAATAAAAACACTGACAAGGTCAAATTAGTTTAAGACTAAACCCAAGACTTCAGCAAGGTCTATTTGTATCCTTGACCAGCGAGCAATCAACATGCCAGCCAGTGGTGAGGAGGTCAAAAGCAAAGAGTATTTCTGGGAAATATCTGTCTGCCATTAATGTGAAAGCAACTTTGCTTTTGCCAATAAATAAAATCAATTTTCTACCATGTCTGCCACTGGTATGGATGGAGTCATTGCATCCATTTAGTCCATCAACTGCTTATCTCATAGGAATACTGAGCTTAATGCTTTTGTTCAAAAGAAAACAAGAAATGAAAGCACAGCTACTGCTTAAAAAGTCTGAAGTTTAAAAATCCTGAATCTAGCCCTAAGCAGAACTGATAAGGAAACTCTTCAATTAGAAATATTTCTCATTGATTTAATTATTATACATAAGTCTTTCTGAAAGTTTGGAAAATCCAGCTTCTCCTTCCAATAGGGTGAATCAAACTTCACCAAATAATTTGTTTTCAAAATTCATGGAATATACATCACTTAATTTGGTGTTGCTTTAGTAATTGCTTTATGAACTCAATGCTTATTCAAGTTAGGATAAAAGTGAATACATTTTATTTCTGCTTTTTTATATTTTGAAGACATCATGCCACACAAAATAAACAATAATAATTTTTTCAATCTAATTGACTTTTTAAACAAAAGACAAAACCAGAGCTAACCTGTTTTACTCAATTATTTACGCATGTGTTTTTATTTTGTCTTTTTACTAGTTGAGTAAGAATATAAGTAAATCTGAAGAGATTTGGCCTGAAGAACTCTCACCTGTATTTCTGAGTTGCTTTGCTTCACTTATGCTTTAGTAGCCTTACAATAAACAAATATCTAGTCATAATAGATTGAGCAAATAGGGAATTCAGTACAAAGCTCAGGAAGGGTAAGAAGAAGGAATGAAGCATCATTGGAAATCAGGATAACTTTGCCTTTTATTATTGTCATTTGTGTGCTATATGATAATTTTTTTTTTCAGTTTCTTTCTATTGTCCTGTTTTCTTTTTCTAATTGAGCTGAAATTTACCCATAATCCCCCCCCCAAAATATTCTCAACACCTAAGTCTTCTTGTTAAAAGTTCAGTTACCACATGGAATTAGCTCCATGTCCTACTTATAAGTTTCCAGAAAGAGTGTCTAATTGTCTTTCAAAACTCAGGATCTTCCAGGGGGCAAAGGAATACCCCTGTCAATTGTCACCTCTCATTCAATTAGCTGTGACTATGGTGTGAACTTGAGATAGCAAAAGTGTTGACTAGAATTTTCAACCCAGATATTTATTAAATACTCTATATGGTACTGTGCAGTATGTTACAGGAGATATAACATATAAAAGGTGAACCCATCCAATAAGTATCTTACTATTATAGGGTGAGTTTAAAAATATATATATTGCATATAAAAATGGTAATACACAATAGTATTTATGACAAGATTTTGTCAGTATTTCACTTTATAATAATAAATATTTGGCTATGATATTAAAGTCATCTCTTTTGGAGGGAAAGTAAATAATGAAAGAACTTTTATTAGAAATATAAGATTGCATCTCATATACTAGTTTAAACTTCTTGTTGACCTTCCTTTATGACATGGTGTAGGCACTGGATTTCCTTAAAATTCCAAGTCTGTTATTTTACCAAGAGAATCCATTCCTACCAAAATTTAATGAACGTGCTGATATGTATGCTTAGATGGAAATATTATGTCAGACTTGCAAAAAGAGTTTAATTCTCAAATTAACCAGATAGCTGTGTGAAAGATTCTTGGGGCTCCCAAATCACTAAGCTAAAGGGAAATGTCAAGCTGGGAACTGCTTAGGGCCAACCTGCCTCTCATTCTATTCAAAGTCACCCCTCTGCTCACTGAGCTAGATGCATATCTGATGGCCTCCTTTGAAAAGACTAATCAGAAACTCAAAAGAATGCAACTATTTCTCTCACCTATCTGTAACCAGGAAGCCAGCTTCAAGTCTTCTTGCATTTGCTTCAAGTTGTCCCACCTTTCCAGACCCAACCAATGTATTTCTTACATATATTGATTGATGTCTCGTGTCTCCCTAAAATGTATAAAACTAAATGGTGCCCCAACCACCTTGGGCATATGTCGTCAGGACTTCCTGAGGCTGTGTCATGGGAGCGCATCCTCAATCTTGGCAAAATAAACTCTCTAAATTCACTGAGACCTGTCTCAAGTTTTCGGGGTTCACAACTGTAACAAGAAAATATCTTAAAGTAAAACAGTTAGAGCAAATGTATTAAAATATAACCAGACTTATGCCTGAAAATTCAGGACTTTTGGAGGCTGAGGTAGGAGGACTGCTTGAGGCCAGGAGTTCTAGACCAGCCTGGGCACCATGGCAAAATCTTGTCTCTACAAAAAAATAAGAAAGTTAGCCAGACATGGTGGCATACACCTGTAGTCCCAGCTATTTGGTGAGACCCTGTCTCAAAATAAGTAAATAAATAAAATATTTTATATAATAATATGTAATTTTGGACAAAATGTATTCTTCATAATCCTTCACAAGGATCGAAAACTTGTCTCATCTTTTCTTAATTGATATAAAAGGCATACAGTTTATTGATTTAAACTATACATAAAATTGTAGATATACTAGCTACTCAAGTGAAGCATGATGATTCTCATGCCCTGGGTCCTAAGAATAACTTTCTTGCATTCTCAGAAAACATACAAGTAATGAATATGGATGTAATGAATATCTCAAAAGATCCTCACAGTGACTATAGTAAGGAGAAACATAGGGCAGCTTCTTTTTTCACACCTCCTGCAGGAAGATGCATTATGCCAAAATACAATCTATTAAAAGCAGTTGAATTCTGGGGAAGGCAGAGAAGTAAAAGGTCCCAAGGACAAAAGATTATGGTCCCATTTTGCAGCAATACCATGTTAAAATTAAATCCAAGAATAGATATATTGTAGGGTATTAAAGAACTATTTACCAGGCCGGGCGCAGTGGCTCACGCCTGTAATCCTAGCACTTTGGGAGGCCGAGGCAGGTGGATCACGAGGTCAGGAGATCGAGACCATCCGGGCTAACACAATGAAACCCCGTCTCTACTAAAAATACAAAAAATTAGCCGGGCGTGGTGGCGGGTGCCTGTAGTCCCAGCTACTTGGGAGGCTGAGGCAGGAGAATGGCGTGAACCTGGGAGGTGGAGCTTGCAGTGAGCCCAGATCGCGCCACTGCACTCCAGCCTGGGTGACAGAGCAAGACTCAGTCTCAAAAAAAAAAAAAAAAAAGAACTATTTACCAGTTTGCTATAACTCATTGTTTATTAGCTTTTATTGTATGTAAGTGTGGTATACAAGCATCTTAGTCCATTTTGTGCTGTTTTAACAGACTACCTAAGACCAGGTAATTTATAAAGAACAGATTTATTTCCTCACAGTTCTGTGGAGTGGGAAGTCCGATATCAAGGTGCCAGCAGGTTCACTTGTCAGGTGAATGCCGAATCTTCTGAAGGGGAGGAACACTGTGGTCTCACATGTTGGAAGACAGAAGGACAGAATAGCCTAGCACTGCATGAAGCCACTACCATAAGGATCTTAATCCCATTCACAAGGGAGAAGCCCTCATGGTCTTATAACTCGTAAAGCCTCCACTGCTTACTAATACTATCACATTGGCAACACCTGTATTTTAGAGGGGACACATCCAAAGCATAGCAAGTATAATTTAGTACGCATAAATAAATTTGAGAGTTTTTCTTAGAAAAAAATACCTCTTGAGTAGACATTTTCATATTAACTGCCAAATACAGGTCCGTATTCTTCTACTGTCATGTCAACAAGGAATAGGGTTGACATATTTGATGAAAGACCAGGAGCCTGATGGCTGTGCATGCCTGGAAAGAATATCACCACATGGAGGTTGGCCCAGGTTAAAAACATGAAGTTCTTCTCTAATGTAGTTAAATGATAAATCATCAACAACCTTCTCTTCCCAAGGAAGAATACATTTCTATAACTTGTCTTACTATCATAAAAATATTCATACATAGAATATAATTTTATTTTTTACTATTAATAGATTTTCTACTAACTTTTTGTTAATATAAAAACTCACGTTACCTATGATGATCTGTTTATTCAATCAACATTTAATATGAGGGCACAGAATGTAGAAGGCTTTGTATAAGTCTCAAGGTTTGCTTATGATACAACAGAAGATAAAGAGTAATTAAATAGAATTTGCAACTATGAAATAATAAGTGTTACAGAAGCATGAAAAAGGATAGCTACTGATAAGTTACATTTATTGAGTGGCTGCTATATGTTAGAAACTATTATGTGTATTTTATGGGTATTATTTCACATAATACTTACATTTTACAGATGAAGCCAAGTATGATATGCTATATAATTTGCCCGAGGGTCTGTTAATTCTGTTTGAGAGTCCTGGTGATATTTGAAGTGATTTTGAATGCTAAAGGTGTTTGAATGTAAGGCAGAAAGTGAGATAAATCCAGGCAGAGGGAATAACAGCAGCAGAGTCATGGAGACCTAACTTCCATGGTGAGTTTATGAAACAGAATAGACACATGTTGAAGGGGCATAAGGTAATTGGCAGTAACACGATCCAAAGATGAAAGGTTCTGCAGGTCAGAGCGAGAGATTTGAGATGTTGTTGGTAAAGCAGGAAATCAAATTTTCGGCAGTGAAGTGGCAATGATGAGGCCCAAGAGAATGGGTGATATTTCTTACAGTTTTCTTCCATGTAGTTCTTTTTAAAAATTATAAAATCCTTGCTCCTAAAAATGAAAGTATATAAAATACATTATCTTCTTTGTGTGTATCAATTGTACATTCTACTACATATTTCACAAAAATGGAATAATTATATATTTGCCATTTCTTTTTAATCTCTCCCAGCCACTTAAATATATATTATAGACCCTTTAAATATGTAAAAACTTCAGCATTCTTATTTATTCTTATATTTCAAAATTGCATCCTGTTACGACTTACCATGAACTTTTCCATTCTTCACAGACATCTGGGTATTCTGGGATGATACACATGTAAGAAAAATACTTACAAATAAAATTGGTAGGTTAAAATTGGAAAATGTTAAATGTAGGTAGATACTGTCAGTTTACACTCCAATAAATAGTTTGCATTTCTACAAACAATAACAGTTTTACCACATCCTTACAATATTATTAATCTTTTAAGCTTCTGCCAAATTGTTTTGTGATAAATGTGGTATCATTTTGCATTTTTCCAACGTTTCTTCTCTTATTAATAGTGTCTTTTGCCATACAAAAGATTCACCTTTAATACCCTACCTTATTATTACAAGATATCTTGTTATATTTTATTCTCACTCACTCATAATTTTAAATCTTATATTTATACTGAACATACGACTGAAACTTATTATGATTAACAAAAGATATGAACATTTTATGATATTTTCCATATGGATACCAAATTGTATTAAAGCAATTTATTGAAGAACTATATTTCTGTGCTCTGAAACACAGGTTTTATGATATATCAAACATTCATATATGCACAATCTATATTCACATCTAATTTGTTTATCAGTCTGTTATTTCTATACTAAATAACATGTCATTTCAGTCATTGTAGTTTCCAAGTACAATTTCATATCTAGTAGAGCAGGTAGAATTTTATTAGCTACTTTCCAAAATTTGTTCTACCATGCAAGGTGTAGAAATGATTTGCCAAGTGTTTCTAGTATACTATTGAACTATTAATCAAAATTTTTAGCTGGAAAACACCATGTGTTACTTTCATTCAAGACTTGTTTTGTACTACTCAGTGTCAGCGTAGAATTATTTTATATAGTTTGTTATTCCTTTTAGAAGTCTTATAGTTTTGTTGACATTGTGAATAACTATTATATTTTAATTGGTTATTACTAAAATTTAGGAAATATTTATCACTATAAGTGGACAAATTTCTGAAACATAACTACTATTCCAGTTCATTCTGACTTTGTGGGATAAAAATAAGTTGCCTTGAAGTAATGCTATTCCGTGACTGCATTTCTAATATCTTCTCCTTGACTTATCTCATGAGTTGGACCATTAGGACAGTACCCGATAATATAGAAAAGCTTTGCTTCTACTTTGGTAATGCTTGTAGTATTTTATACTAAAATATGTTTGATGATATTTTCTAATATGTTATTAGTTAAGGAAGCTATTGTCATCATTATTGTTTTCTTTTTTAAGTCAACAGCGTATTTCAAAATTTGTTAGAACTGAATAACACCCTCTATGCCACATCTTTTTGCAGAAAATAAGTTGACCATATTTCCATTTTATTCTACAATTAGCTTATGGCATATATTATTACATAGGTCAATACTTTAAGTTATCATTTGTCAAAATTTTATAATATTTTAGGGTTATCACCACATAGTTTAACATACTTTTATGAGAATAGAATATCATGATACACTTTTTAAAAAAACCTCTGGGACTCTTGTTCTTTATAAACTTGTTTATCTTATCTAACCTCCTATCTACTTCTGTGCTGCAAACAACGACAATCATCAGACTTTACTTGGCAGGGTTAAAAAAGACAGTTTTGGATTGAAACACTGCCATTTATTAACGTGCCAACTAATATAATTTTATAACAGCAAATAAAATCTCTTCTTGACCAGTCATTGGAATTAGAACTCAAGCATCAATTTTGAAATGTTTATTACTTGTTTTCTCTAATGGCCCATTTATATCTAAAATATTTTTAGAGAAAAATGAAGTAGAGCTATGTAGAAGACTCATCAGTCAGTGGAGGATGGGTGCAGCCTCTGAGGACAATGAGAAGATTACAATCCACACAGTGTAATGAGAATGCAGTTGGTTATGTTCATACCAATTCTCATTACAATCTTTGTCACTGCAATGAATTCACGGTGTATCATTTTCCATCCTTGTTATATTCTTTGTCAGAAAAATGATACATCATTTATGCCATCTGCCTCTCTTCCTCACACCCCTCCCCTTATACTTTATTGTATTTTTCACAGATTGAATTAGAGGAATAAATTGTGTAGCTCATACAAAGTCCTTGGAAGAGTCTTGAAAAATATCAGAAAAAGTCTCAAATCATAAATCCACAGGCCATATAATGGAAGTGTAAAACAAAATAAGATAATTATAGATAAATATACAGCTCTGAAATTAAAGTATATGCAAATGTGTTTCTTGTGTAAATGACATAAACACATTTCTATAAGATACTGCAGTAGATTGGAATGGAAATAATGTGAATATAATTAGTAAATCATCCAGTTTCTATCCTCATTCCACAACTCCCCCTTTTCCAATAGGGCACACATATAGTGGGCTGATGGAGTATGCTTATGTATGTATGTATTTGATTTGGTTTTGCTTTTCTGTTTACACTTACATTAAATGGTTTTCATTGTTATCATGATGAAAGGCTATTTAAGGGCAGTTTGAAGTTCACAGAAAAATTGAGAATAAAGTTCAGAGAGTTCCCATATCCTCCTTACCCCACACATGTACAGCATCTCCCATTATCATTATCTCCATCAGAGTGGTCCATTTTTGTATAATTGATGAACTTACATAGACACATCATAATCACCCAAGTCCATGATTTGCATTAGGATTCACTTGATGTACATTCTGTGGGTTTGGACAAATGTATACAGGCATATAGGCATAATTACAGTAACATATATAGTATTCTTACTATCCTAAAAATCTTATGTGATCTGCCTATTCATTCCTCTCCCCTAATCCCTGGCAACCAGAGATCTTTTCACTGTCTCCATAGTTTTGCCTTTTCCAGAATGTCATGTAGTTGGAATAACATATGATGTGGCCTATCAAGATTGGCTTATTTTACTTAGTTGTATGCACCTACAATTCCGTCATGTAATGGCTTAAGAGCCACAAAAGTGCTGAATAATATCCCATTGTCTGGATTTAGCATAGTGTATTTATACACCTACTGAATAACATCTTGGTACTTCCAAGTTTTGGTCATTATGAATAAAGCTACTACAAACATCTATGTGCAGGTATTTGTGTGGACATATTTTTTTCACTCTTTTGGGTAAAAACAAAGGAGCTTGATTGCTGTGTCATATAGTAAGATTATGTTTAGTTTTGTAAAAAAACCACCAAGCTCTCTGCCAAAGTGGCTATACCACTTTGTATTCCCAGCAGCAATGAATGAAAGGTACTATTGTTCCACATTCTCACCAATATTTGGTGGTGTCAGTGTTCTGGATTTTGGTCATTCTAATAGGTGTATAGTGACATCTCATCATTTTGATTTGCATTTCCCTAATGATATACGATGTGGACATCTATGCCTTTTTGCCGTCTGTACATCTTCTTTGGTGATGTGTCTGGTAAGATTTTTGGACCGTTTGTTGAGTTGTTCCTTTTCTATTCTGAAGTTTTAATAGTTGTTTGTATATTTTTGGAAACAGTCCCTTATTAGACGTGTATTTTATAAATATTTTCTTCCAGTCTGTGAAGTTTGAACTTTAATGAAGTCCAGCTTAGCAATTCTTTCTCTCATGCATTGTGCCTTTGGTATTGTATTTAAACAGTTATTGCCATTCCCAAGGTCTCTCTCTCTTTTTTTTTTTCTTCAACCAAAAGACTAAATCTGACAATTCTGAGGAGTTTGAGGGGAAAAAAATCTTTACTTCTACTCTCTTCTGATCTCCAGATGGACCTGAGAATTAATTTGGCATAAAATAGACTAATAGGTGAGATGCACACAGATTTTTACATCTACATAGGTGCCTCCAGTGGAAAATAAATACCCCAAAATCTGGCCAAACTGCAATGCTTTTATGCTAAGTTGAACCAAGAAAGACAATTGTGGAAAACTAAAATATACTGGGAGGCTAAATGGTGATAAAAATGACTTTAAGAAGGTCTCTTTATACAGAATTATCTTGGTCTTAACACTGTCCTTGATAAGAATGCTTCTTTTCTCCTCGTATGGGGAAGGAAGCACTGACATGGGAACTTCATCTCGTCTTTAAGAAAAAAAGGGGAATCAGAATGTTCTTCTTACACCTTTTCTTTTTCCAATAGTTAATATGCCACAGCAACATACTTTTGGGGTGGCATGTTCTGAAAACTTTCAAACCTTACAGTTACCTCTAAAATCTTGATATGCTAAACACAATAGAGAAAACATATTTTCTTTGCATTTCCCAACAACAACAAAACAATTCAATGAAAATTTACAACATTGCAATATTCTGATTTTCTCCTAAAGTTTCCGTTCGAAATCTATTTTCCAAGGAAATCCCAAAGTTTGCAAGAAGAATTACATTTTACCTGTTACCTTGGCATAATTGTTTTCTATCTACTCTCTTAGCAATTTAAATATATATTGTTATTAAATATGACATCATAATGTACAATAGATCTCTTGAACTTATTTTTCTGTTAAACTGATATTTTGTGTCCTTGACCAACATCTCCCCAATTCCTCACTCTTCCCAGGCTTCTGGTAACTACCATTCTACACTGTTTTTAGGAGTTTAACTTTTTCAGATTTCACATAGAAGTCGGATCATGCAGTATTTGTCTTTTTGTGTCTGACTCATTTTATTTAACATAATGTTCCCTAGATTCATCCATGTTGTCACAAATAACAGAATTCTCTTCTATTTTAAGGCTGAATAGGACTATGTTGTTTACACATGCCACATTTTTTTAATCCGTTTATTCGGTGATGAACACTTAGGTTGTTTCCATTGTTTGGCTACTGTGAATACTACTGCAATGAATGCGGGAGTACAGATCTTTTATCACTATACAAATTTCATGTATGTGGATACGTACCCACCAGCTGAATCATATGGCAGGTTCCATTTTTAATTTGGGGAACCTCTATGCTGTTTTCCATACGGCTGTACTAATTTACATTCCCACCAATGATTTATAAAAGTTCTGTTTTCTCCATATCATCTCCAACATTTGTTACCTTTCATCTTTTTGATAAGGGGTTAGTATCCAAAATATTTAAGGATCTCAAGCAAATTAATGGTAAGTAAAGAAATTACTCAATTGGAGAACAAAGGATGTGAATATTTTTAAAGAGAAGACATTTAAATGGTCAATGGGAACTTTTTTTAAAAAAGCTCAGCAGGGAGCAGTGGCTTACGCCTGTAATCCCAGCACTTTGGGCGGCCAAGGTGGGCGTATCACTTGAGGTCAGTCGTTCAAGAATAGCCTGGCCAACATGATGGAACCCTGTCTCTACTAAAAATACAAAAAAAATGAGCCAGGCGTGGTGGCTGGTACTTGTAGTCCCAGCTACTTGGGAGGCTAAAGCAGGAGAATTGCTTTAACCCAGGAGGTGGAGGTTGCAGTGAGTCGAGATCACGCCACTGCACTCCAGCCTGGGTGACAGAATGAGACTCCATCTCAAACAAAAAAAAAATAGAAAAACATAATAAGATATCACCCCACATCTGTTAGAACAGCTATTATAAAAAAAACTGACATTAATAGTACTCCTTCCATTTTCATAAATGTTCTTGATGGCACTATCAATTAGACAATTATATAGTCATTTTATTTTTAGGTGCTTACGAGCCACCTCCCCCCATAAGAAAAATCTACTACCCTATTCAAAACATCTTTTATATTCACACTCACAGTGCCTTTCTTAGGCTAATTGTTACAATGTGGCTGCTCCAGGTGTCTCAGGCTCATCTTAATGATAAGAGAGTAGAAATCCAGTACTTCAAGTTTCTCTGTGGTCAGTCCAGACACTGCAATTCTTAATACTAGTTTGCAATAATAGGACCCACCATGAATATTATTTTGATTATGACAATTATTTATATTAACTTTATCTGTAGTTGAATTTTCTTAAAAACTATTTATACCTATTGCTTTTGCTATTTGTAATTGTTTTTATATTTCTACCCACCCCTCCCACCCCTCTCTTCAACCTACAATTTGGGAAGCTTAGTAATAAACTAGAAACCAGATAATGTTTTGTTACTTTGAGATATAAGCATGTTACTCTAAGGTAAACATGTCTTTGATCAAATAAGGTCAAATGTGTTCCTTCTTAAAGTTTTAGAATGAGTTTTAAAATATTAAAGTGTAGGCCGGGCACGGTGGCTCACGTAATCCCACGTAATCCCAGCACTTTGGGAGGCTGAGGCAGGTGGATCACAAGGTCAAGAGATCAAGACCATCCTGGCCAACACGGTGAAGCCCCGTCTCTACTAAAAATACAAAAATTAGCTGGGCGTGGTGGCATGCACCTGTAGTCCCAAATACTCAGGAGGCTGAGGCAGGAGAATCACTTGAACCCAGGAGGTAAAGATTGTAGTGAGTCGAGGTCACGCCACTGCACTCCAGCCTGGCTACAGAGTGGGACTCCATCTCAAAAAAAAATGATAATAATAATGTGTAAGTGAACCCCTTTAGTAAAGTCTTTAGTAAAGTGACTTCTTCAATTTTGTTTAATCCAGTAGTTCTCAAAATTACTTTATTATGAAGAAATGTGTTACATTACACCTTTTAACAACCCACAGATCAGGACATTGAAGCATAGTTTTGAAAATGCCATTAAATTGTATTTATTCTGATACATATGTTTACAAAGAAATTGAAGATCTATTAATGGAAATAAAATTCATAAACTAAATTGTCCCTATGGTTCGCCTTTGTTTGATGCTTTTTATTAAAAAAACAAACAACAAGGCAATAGGTACCTTTCATGTCACAGAGGACATTTTCAACTCAACGAAGTCTACACAATGTGAAATTTTTTTGCAGCAGCCTCAGATAGGAGTATGCATTAGAACTAGGTCAGTGACAAAATTTCCCAAAGATTTGGGACAACCAAGGAAAAGTCCTGTTTGGAAATGAATTTTTGTGTTGTTTAAGGCAGAATGAAGAACTCTCATAGGCCCTAAAACCAAAACAAAATTATTAAAGAAAATGAATATGAGCTGTATAGGTTGACCCTGTATTTCTATAAAAACAAATAAAATCCCATTGTTACCAAGGAGTTCATCCAGAATAGAAGTTGATGCTGCATAAATGTGGTTATCAAATTGAGGGCATACTTTTTTCTCAACAATCTAAAGTTGGTTTTTAAAGAAGCCACTAAATTTAAGGAAAATTAGTAGTTTTTACTGGACTCGTGTGCCATGAGATGATGTACAATTTCTTACTGTAAATATATTTTTAATACAAAGGTTTAAGGTATGTTTTATGTTCATTATAACATATTAATAAATCTAATTTTGCTTCAAGTTATCATTTAGCAAGATGGCAAACTAGATAACCAGCACAACTGTAGAACCTTTTAAAATAATATACACTGCTGATCTAGAACAACAGAAAAAATCTGCAGAGAATAAAATGAGGAGGAAACAAAAAACACTCCAGATAAATACAAAAGCACAAAAGCAAGCTTTCATCCTAAAGGTTTAAGCCACAGTGTGAAGTAACTGAATATCTTCTGTGATAGTTACACAGGATTTGAGAGCAAGAGAGAACACAGGACCTTCCCACAGTGAGGAGCCTAATGAGAGACTTCTGCGTGAACTTGGGACACAAAAAGGAGAAAGTAAAGAGAGATATTGGTCTTATTCTTGGCTTTGGTAGACTGGGAAAATGTTTCTTTCAAATATCTTCAAAGAAGATAATGTGAAATACATATTTAATTAAAAACATAATTCTATACTAAACATCAATATAAAATGCAATTATAATAAGAATTGAAAAGTAAGAATAAATAAAAATGAAATCTACATATTGAAATGTGTGGATGTTTCTAATGTGGTAGAAGAGAGGCATAAATACAATAAAAACAAAAGGCTTAAAATGCATCCAAATCTGGAGGATGAAGTACAATGAATAAAAAAAGAAGTAAAATAAAATAAATAATAAATATTCAATCATAAATCAATCTAATTACAGAATCAAAAAATATAGAATAAAGATAAAATTAAAATATCAAAAAATTAACAGTGGGTTCTCTGAGGAAACTACAAAACAATCGAAGCTCTAGGAAAATTTTAAAAATGAGGAAAACACAGATAAATTAAGATGGAAATAAGAAAACTAACTATATGTTGAGGAAAATAAATAGAAAATAAGAAAATATTCTAATAAATTTAAGTTATTTAAAAATTTAAAGGAATTGCATAATATCTAGAAATATATAATTTCTCAAATGGATATAAGAAACTGAAAACTTCAATAGTCATAAAATCATTAAACTATTTGAATCAGTTTTCAAATCTTTCTGCAGAGAAAACAGTAGGCTAAAGTGGATCTATAGAAAAAAAAACTTATGAAGTACTTAAAAAAACAAATAATTTTAAACGTTTATGTGGTAATTTTCTAAAGAAAAGTAAAAATGAAAATGCTCTCCATTATATTTTATTACTCTAGCATAGTTTCATATAAGAGCATAAAAACAAAAATTAGAGACCACTGTCATGCACGAACAGATACTTTTAAAATTGTATAAAATTATTAGCAAACTTAATCCAACAATGTTTTAAAATTATTATGACCATATAGCATTTATTTCAGGAATACCTGAATGGTTTAATATTATAAAATTTATTAATGTAACTCACATGTTTTTAAAAGTATGTTACTATATGCAGGAAAGGCATTTGATAAGTTTCAATATGCAAGGGAAAAATAAAACACTTGTTAAATTTACAGAGGATAACTCTTGTCCTAATAAATTATATCTATAAAAACTTTCATCATGGTGGATCATGGTGGCTCATGCCTATAATCCCAGTGCTTTGGGAAGCCAAGGTTGGAGGAATACTTGAAGTCAGAAGTTCAAGGCCAGCTTGGACAACATGGCAAGACACAATCTCTATTTTAAAAAAATTAAAAATTAGTTGGGTGTGGTGACACACCTCTGTAGTCCTAGCTTACTCCAGGAGGCTAAGGTGAGAGGATTGCTTAAGCCTAGGAGTTCAATGTTACAGTGATCTATGATTGCACCACTGCACTCCGGCCTGGATGACATAACAAGATCCTGTCTCAAAACAAACCAAAACAGAATTACAGAAGATAAAATACTAAGAATTTCCCGTTTGGATAAAGCACAAGTGGAGGCATTGTTACATAGTGGACTTACAAGTCAGATGTCTCAATTTGAATCTTAATTCTTTCATTTACTAATGAAGTAAACTTGAGACCACTTGGTAAAGTGTCTGTGTTTCATTTTCCTCATCTATTAAATATCAGCATAACAGTAATGCCCAACTCAAGGAATTTACGACAATAAAGTTAGCTAAAATTGTAAGGTTTAGAACACTTCTTGGTTTATAGTAAGCATGATAAAAAATGTGTGTTATGTGAATAGAAAAATTCCCCATTCATCACTCTTTTTCAATATTGTACTGAAGGACCAGTACACTCTTGCAGTAAGACAAAAATAGTACACACACAGTCACATACTCACACGTAGACAAATTCATCCATATAAATTTCAAGAAGCAAGATTCTCATTATTTGCAGACAGTATGATTATCTGCATAGAAAAATCATTTTCAATAGCAAAATAGAATATAAAGTATCAAGGGATATATCTAAAATAAGGATGTGCAAGGATTTTATCAGGCAACTCATAAAACTTTACTGGCTGACTATAAAGAACACATACTGACACTAGGGTCTTAAACAGAAAGTCTCAATATCATGAAGATAAAAGTTATCCCAAAAGCAATTTATGTAGTCAATGTATTCCTAGTAAAAATTTCAGTATGTTTGTTGTCTTCTGTGGAAGTCAATTAATAAATTGATCAAAAGACATAGATATAAGAGCAGTAATCACAAGGCATATATCTTAGAACAGAAGGACAAAGTTGGAATACATTTTTGCTAAAACGTATCTACCCTTCATATTTTAGCTATGGTAATTAAAACAATATGGTAGTGTGAAAAGTTAGACACACCAACTAACAAGAGGAAATAGAGAGACCAGAAACATACCTTCTGATGTAGAAATGATTTACGATAAACCTGGCATTACAAATCAGTAGGAAATGAAACAATTTGATAGCGATACTGGGCCAATTGGTTATTTATGTTGAAAACGTTTAAAAGGATACCCACCACACATCATACCAATAAAGAGATTCTAAGTGGATTCAAAACTTAATGCAGGAAAGACCTTAAATATTTATAAAATATAATATATGATATTTTTATGACACTGGGTTTATATTGACCATAAAGTAACAATTGATAAATTTGAATATTTCAGATTTAAGAAAATATATTTATCAAAAGTGGTGCTTATTAATCTTTTTCTGATTATCACTGCCCTAAGGATAAAATTTACTACCATTTATCAAGATAAATTAAACAACAAAGAACCAGATTTTGCCATGCAGGATTGAATTTTGAATGTTCAGAAACCACTGCATTATCTAAGATTTTTTTTATCTCTAAAGAAGAAAAACATTGAGAAGGAGAGTAACCTCCCTAACTCCCTACAAAGCCAGTATCATCTTGTTACCAAAGCCAAGAAAAGATACACACAGACACACACAAACACACACACTATAGGCCAATATTCCTGATGAACATAGGCTCCAAAAATCCTCAACAAAATACTAGCAAACCGAATCCTACAACATCTCAAAAAGATAATACACCACAATCAAGTGGGTTTTATTCAAGGAATGTAAGGATGGTTCAACATTTGCAAATCAGTAAGTGTGATTCACCACATAAACAGAATTAAATACAAAATTATATGATAATCTCCGTGAATTCAGAGAAAGGACTCAATAAAATACAGTCTCCCTTCATGAAGAAAACCCTCAAACTAAGCATAGAAGGGACACACCTCAAAATAATAAAGGCAATGACAAACTCACAACCAACCTCCTATTGCACAGGGAAAAGTTGAAAGCAGTCCCCTGAAGAACTGGAACATGACAAGTATGTCAATTTTCACTACTCATATTCAACATAGTACTGAAAGTCCTAGATAGATCAGATAAGAGAAAGAAATAAAACACACCAGAATTGGAAAAGAGGATACAAATTATCTCTGTTTGCTGGTGATATACCTGGAAAAATCGAAGGACCCCTCCAAAAGACTCCTGGACTTGATAAATAGCTTCAACAAAGTTTCAGAATACAAAAATCAACATATAAAATCAGTAGCATTTCTATACACCAATAAAGTTCAAGCTGAGAACCAAATCAAGAACTCAATCCTATTTACAATTGCAGCAAAAATTAAAATACCTAGGAACCAATTTAACTAAGGGGGTAAAAGATCTATACAAGGAGAACTACGAAACACTGATGAAAAAAATCATAGATGGCACAAACAAATAGAAAAACATCCCATGTTCTTGACTGGAAGAATCAATATTGTTAAAATGACCACACTACTCAAAGCAAGCTCCAGATTCAATGCAGTCTCCATCAAATTATCAATGTCATTTTTTTCACAGAATTAGAAAATACAATTCTAAGGTTCATACAGAATGAAGAAAAAAAAGCCTAAGTAGACAAAGCAATGCTATGCAAAAGGAAGAAGGTGGGAAACATTGCATTACCCAACTTCAATATATACTACAGGCTATAGCAACCAAAACACATGATATTGGTATAAAAACAGACACATAAATCAATGCAATAGAATAGAGAACCCAAAAATAAAGTCACCTACCTACACCAACTGATCATTAGTAAAGTCGACAAAAATACATAGTGGAAAGGACACACTATTCAATAAATAATTCTCAGAAAACTGTATAGCCACATGCAGAAGAATAAAACTGGACTCCTATCTCTCACCATTACAAAAGTTAGGTCAACATGGATTAAAGACAACTATAAGTTCTAAAACTATAAAACTCCTGAAAGAAAACCTAGGAAAAACTTCTGTGGGCATTGGCATAGGCAAAAAAATTTCTGAGTAAGACGTCATAAGCAAATGCAAATCAAACCAAAAATAGACAAAAGAAACTTAATTAAACCAAACATCTTCTGCACAGCAACAGAAGTAATCAACAGAGTAAAAAGAAAACCTACAGAATGGAAGAAAATATTTGCAAACTATGGATCCATCAGAGAACTAATATCCAGAATCTACAAGGAACTAAAAAAACTCAAGATAAAAAAATAACCCCATCAAAATTGTGCAAAAGACATGAACAGACATTTTTCAAAAGAAGATATAGAAGCAGACAATAAATATGAAAAAGTGCTCTACATTGCCAAAGAAATGCAAATCAAATCCAAATGAGACACCATCTTACACCAGTCAGAATGGCTATTATTAAAAAGTAAAAAACAACGGATGTTAAAGAGAAAAGGGAGCACTTATACACTGTTGGTGGGAATGCAAAATTAGTACAAACTCTATGGAAAGAGTATGGAGATTTCTCAAAAAGATAAAAATAGAACTACCATTGGATCTAGCAATTCTACTACTGAATATATATCCAAATGAAAACAAATTATTATATTTTTTAAAAAAGGCATCTTCCCTTATATATTGATAGCATCGCAATTCACAATACCAAAGTCATGTAATCAATCTGTGTTCATCAACAGATGATCTGATAAAGAAAATGTAGTGTAGTGTGTATATATGTACATATGTGAGTATGTGAGTATATATGTATATATACATATATAATATACATATATGCATATATACATATATAATATACATATATGCATATATACATATATAATATACATATATGCATATATACATATATATGTACATGTACATATATAATATACATATATATGTATATATACATTTATAATATACATATATGCA
>NW_026652277.1:77041114-77118972 GCF_009828535.3 Hylobates moloch
ATGTACATATATACTATACGTATAGTATATATACATATATACTATACGTATAGTATATATACATATATACTAGTATATATACATATATACTATACGTATATGTATATATATATACACACACATACCATGGAATACTACTCATTCATAAAAATGAATGAAATCATGCATTTTGCATCAACATGGATGGAACTAGAAGCCATTATCCTAAGTGAAATAATTCAGACAGAAAGCCAAATACCACGTTCTCACAAATGGGAACTAAACAATGGGTACAGGACATGTAAAATGGAATAACTGACCTGGAAGACTCCAAAAGGTAGGAAGTCGAAGGGGATGAGTGATGAAAAATTACCTGTTGGGTACAATGTACACTATTTGAGTGATGGGTACACTAAAATCCCAGAGTGATGGGTACACTAAAATCCCAGACTTTGCCACTACACAATATATCCATGTAACAAAACTGTACTTGTACCCCCTAAATTTATAAAAATAAATAAATAAAGGTACCTTAAAGATAGCATAAACAGGGGCCAAGCACAATGGCTCACGCCTGTAATCCCAACACTTTGGGAGGCCAAGGCGGGCAGATCACAAGGTCAGGAGTTCGACCCCAGCCTGGCCAATACTGTGAAATCCTGTCTCTACTAAAAATACAAAAATTAGCTGGGCGTGGTGGTGGACATCTGTAATTCCAGCCACTCAGGAGGCTGAGGCAGGAGAATCGCTTGAACCCAGGAGGCGGAGGTTGCGGTGAGCCAAGATAGCACCACTGCACTCCATCCTGGGTGACAGAGAGGCTGAGACTCTGTCTCAAAAAAAAAAAAAAAATCATGAACAGACAAATTGTGGTTTCAGCACATAAAACCAACAAATTTACATAAATGATTCCTATGAGTCGATAAAAAGTAACCCAATAGAAAAATTGTAAAAGCATATGAAGAGGCATCACACAGAAGAAACATAAATGGTGCCCAAACTTATGAGTGCTCAGAGTAATACATATTAAAACCATTAAAAAATATTTCATACCCGGTAGTTTGAATTAACACGTAGTAAAACTATACATGTGATATAAATCCAGATAGAATATATGTATATGTATTTATGTGTATATGTACACATAGATATGCATATACACACAAACATGTGGACACAGACCTCTATGTGTACCTAATATATGCTAGGGAATTAATACATAACTCAAGAGAGAATGCAATCAGTGTGGGGCACCAAAGGCCTACTTGCCAAGGTAGTTAGCTCCCAAGAACTGTACTAGTCACCTCGTCAAGAATAACTGAGCTGGGAGGTGACATGGGGAGAATGAGCAAGAGGGGGATTGTTGTTCAATTCAAAACTTTATAGAATTAGAAACATGGCATTTAACATACAGATAAAATGAGTTATTCATCATGCCTCATTTTCCTTGCCAGTAAATATCTTCTAAGGACCAATTATATATATTACATACTGATCCATATAATTGCACACATACCCTACTTTCCATGATGTGTCTGATCCTACACCAACAAACTACAAAATATCAACTAAAAATAAGAAACTTATAAGTCATCAATCAGATAACATTCAACATGATTATACTTTAGAAATATATACCACACAGCTGCATTTTCAGTGATTTGATTTCATTTTCCCTATGTATCGGAATTTGCATTAGTCCGTTCTCACACTGCTGTAAAAAACTACCTGAGACTGGGTAATTTATGAAGAGAAGAGGTTTAATTGACTCACAGTACCTCAGGCTTAACAGCAAGTGTGACTCGGAGGCCTCAGGAAACTTACAGTCACGGCAGAAGGGGAAGGGGAAACAGGTACCATCTTCACATGGTGGAGAAGGAAAGAGAGAGGGCAAGGGGGAAAAAATGCCATACACTTTTAAACCATCAGCTCTCATGAGAACTCACTCATGATGAAGAGATCAGCATGGGGAAACTGTCCCCAGGATCCAATCACCTTCCACCAGGTCGCTCCCCCAACACCTAGGGATTACAATTTGTCCTGATATTTGCGTAGGGACACAAAGACAAGCTATATCTGCCTATAAAACCAAAACTTCTAATTTCTGTAATAGAATTATTCCCAAATAAGACAGAAATATTTTCCACATATGTGTAATCTTGGGGATATACACAATAAGAAAATTTCCCATGTATTACAACTCTTAATATTTGAGATGGTTAAAGTTAAATGGGTGTCTGGACTTCTTTATTGTTTTGATGCAACAATTTTAACTGTTAGACCTCCAGTCCCAATATGACATAAAATTTATTTAAAATTTAGAACTGAGGCAAAATAAGATTGGAAGCATGTCCATTAAAAGAAAGGTAGGGACAATGGCCATTCGAAAGTTATGTAAGGAAAATATGAAGTTCTTAAGTTATACCCATTATTAAATGTTCTAAACTTGGTAAAATTATTTGTTAACTTACAGACTATTTTATGATAAAGATATACATGATTTCTGTGTGGAACACATAAACCCAAAGGCTTATGGCTCTTTTAATCAGTTTTGATTCTAACTCAGCAATTTTCTTGTTTTATAAATATGCTAGTTTCTCAAATACTTTTTGAACCAGTTACAAATTTCTACTTGTTTCCTCATCTATTAATAAATTGAATGAAATCTTTGCCATGTCTTTGTTTTATATTTCCATGAGAGTTATAATTTTACTCTTTTGAAAATTATATTTTTACAAAGACCAAGTTTGTCAAGGACTGTGGTCTTCTACCTGAGTCTGTTGTATTATGTCAGGTAGTCTTCTTCCACCACTAAGTTCTCAAGATGTCTGGATAAACTGTTTTCCCTTGATCTGGGCTCATTTTGAGTAGGTGGACTTAATACCAAGTATTTTTAAAGCATCTATATGTAAGGCATTGGGAAAAGAGTAATAGGCCATATGTCATACCCAGAGGGAACTTAAAGTCTTAAAAGAAGCAAAGATATTTAAGGCATAACTTATTTTTAGATGACTCAACTTGTTGATAGTACAAATTTTAAAATATAATAATTTGGAACTATAAAGATACACTACTATGATATCCTGCTCTAGGAAAAAGCATTGATTGACTGCCCCACCGGATCCATCACCATGTTTTCAATAATGCCTCACCTCCCTCCAGGTTTCTCCCAGTTGATAATTGAGCATGGTTGAGGATACTAGTGTAGGGCCATTACTGCAGTATGTGGAAATCCCCTAACAGGAAACTTTTGTTAAAGGACTTCCCAGCAGGCTTACAACACTTTCTTTGGAATGATGCCACAGTCTAAGACTTCCCACTCGTTTCTTCTCACATGTATCATGCCTGAAATGTGGTCTGGAAGCTCACACTGCCTATTTATCTTCTTCACAAACATTCCTCCCAATAAGTTGCTGGTGCATATAATCCTGTCTTGACTCTGCTTCTTCAAGTACTTAAATTGGCAGGAAACTGAGCTGCAATTTTCCTGACTTCAAAGGCTTTGTTTCTGTCCCTATACAGTTACACCTTTCTGGAAGGGAGGTTGTGTTATAACAGTATCCCATTAATTATTTCTGAAGAAAAGAAGCTACCATTAAAGACAGAAAAAATGGTAATTTCACAGTAGCTTAATATGGTCAATGTCAATATGATTCTGACTTAATGAATAATTGCTAAGCAAGACATTGATTGACCATTACGTAGAGAACACCTCAGAGATTTTGTTCTGATGTGGACCGCTGAAAATTTGGTACTGTGTCATTCAACCATAAAATTCACTGCTATGGTCTGAATGTTTGACTTGCTCCAAATTTCATTTTGAAACCTAATCTTCATTATGGTGGTATTAAGAAATTTAGGAAGTGATTAGGTATGGGGGCTCTGTCTTCATGAATGAGATCAGTAACCTTATAAAAGAGATTTCAGGGAGCTTCTTGCCCCTTCTGATTAGACAGATCCAGTGAGAGGTGCCATTTCTGAAATGGAGTAAGCGTTCACTGGACATCAAATCTGCTGGCACCTGAATCTTGAATTTCCCAGCCTCCAGAACTATAAGCAATACATTTTTATTTTTAAAAAATTACCCAAACTAAGGCTGTTTCTTTTTTCAGAGAGAGAGTCTCATCATGCTGCTCAGGCTGGCCTCAAACTCCTGGGCTCAAATGATCCTTCCACCTCAGGCTCACAACTAGCTGGGACTACATGTACATTCCATCACACCTGACTTAAGGTATTTTGTCGTAACCGTGGAAATGGACAAAGACATTGACTATCTTAATGTATTTAGTTGGGGTTCTGAATAGTTCTCCATCTTCTTATCCTCCTTTCATATACTCTAAGTTCAAAAGACATTCAGCAGCTTGAACAAAGTAAAATGAAAGTAGGTAATAACAACACCTTTCTTTCTATTGATTGTAGAAAAGAGAAAAGGCCAGATTGACAAAGAATTGCAGAGACCAAGTCAAGTCGCAGACAGGAAAAGCAGTGCGAACATTTCAACATTTCTGGCACCATCAATCACTGAAAATATGTTATCAGAACAAGGTCATATTTAACTGACAATGCTATAACCGTAATAGGTTGTTTAGGTAGGGGAACCAGTGTATCAGCTAATATAGCCATTACCACTCATTTTCAGATTTCAAGGGAAAAAATACCAGGAAACCAGGGCACAAATTTATTTTGCAATCAGTTTTTCTTCCTGAATGTAATTTTAGTCTCCTAATTTAACCAGTTGAAATTCTTCTTTACTATTAGTAAATTTAAGATAGTTTGTTAAATGTGAAATCTATATTCCATAAAAATATGGAACATTTCTCCAAATAGGGTTTTCCCCTACAGTAAAATCTGTATTATTATTATTATTATTTAAATCAACAAGTTGAGTGGTATGAAAAGTGAGTACACTGGAAACAGGAAAGGCATAACTTGACTTCTATACCACTGGTATAACTGTAGCAAGGAACCCTACAGAAACTGAATTATACCATTTTAAATTATGAAATGGAGCTAGCATACTGAAATATACTTTCAAGCTGGCAGTCTAGAAATTACCCTATATATTCTCCTTAGCTATCTGTCAAGCACCCACACATAATTCTGTAGAAACAAGTAATAGTAGTTTGGATTTAATGAGTACTTAAGGTTAGATGTTAAAGTATAGAGCCAAGCTTTACTCCCTGAGACATCCGTTTGCATACAAAAATTTCAGCAGGGGCTTAGTTATTACCTGGTTGAAATGAGATAGGAATTCTGCATTCTGGTCTCGGAAGTTCAACAAATGTCAAACAGATTGGTGACACTCAAGGTCCTGATAGCTGGGAAGAATAACCAGAGACTCTGAGAAGAAAATAGAAAACCAGAGATAATTGACTGGACGTGCAAATGCCAAGACTGAAACACTTTGGAGAAATAGCGTTAGATAATTTTGCTTTAAAATACTGACCTTGACATAGTGAAGCTGTATCAGCAGGAGTCAGGGGTCAGCAGAATAAGGTGACCCAATAAGGCCTTAAGAGGCCAAGACAGCCCAGGTTTCAGCATGGCTTTCAATGGATTTCAATAACATCACTGCTTCCACAGTGAAACCTTGTGGCTGCCCAAAGGCTCCCATCCTCAAAGACGTACCTGTACCTATGTGTGTTCTGTCTTGCCAGGCAGAGAACAGAAAATAAGCCACAGAAAAGACTGAGTCATAAAAAAGTGTAAAATCCCTGAAATTGTTCATAAATAAAGTTGCGGGAGATAAATATAGCCAGAAAGTGGGAAATTTTAAAGAAAATTTTAAGTACAAACATGAAAGGTAATTCTGTAAAACAAACTTGTTCAAAATCTTAAATCCCTTTTGTTCCCTTCACCTGTCGTATGTTTTGTTTCAAGATTAATATTACCTTGCTGAAAAAAATGTGAACCTTTGTTTCACTTCTTCACCCACTTTTTATTGTAATATGCTAGTGTCTCATTTTATTCATTTGCAATTTCTTTCATTTGTCCATTACTAACAACAAAACAATCCTTGCCATTACAAATTGAAAAAAGATTATTGATGTCATAAATATTTCATAACACCTAGTACATGCTTTGCAAACATAGGCATGCAGATAGCTAAATTTTATATTTCTTATTAAGTAGATCAACATTAGATTTTATATTGGGAGCTCGTTAATTTGAATATTGATAATTCTGATGTTCTATGTTCAGTGTCTCAATCGTTCAACCTCTAAAATCATAGAACTATTTCCCATTTCCATTTTCCATCCTCATAGGTATGTTTTTAGAACTAATGAGATAACATTTATAATCTGAGGGACTAGATTACTTTCTTTCTCAAGATATTAGTGTGCAATTTAGTGCTTATGAAGAAGCAATTTATTGAATGGCACCCTAGTGGTATAAGAAATATTTCAAGGACTATTCCATTTCGAGAAAGTGAAAAATTGGTGGATTCTGCTTAGCAGAGCTCGACAAAATGTGTAAGTTAAAAAGTTTTCAATGATTTAAAAAACAAAAACAAAAACGAATCAGGGTTGTGTACAGTGGCTGATACCTGTAATCCCAGCAATTTGGCAGGTCGAGGCAGGTGGATCACCTGAGTTCAGGAGTTCCAGACCAGCCTGGCCAACATGATGAAATCCAGTCTCTACAAAAACGCAAAAATTAGCCAGGCGTCGTGGCGCACTCCTGCAGTCTCAGCTGCTCAGGATGCTGAGGCAGGACAATCGCTTGAACCCAGGAGGCAGAGGTTGCAGTGAGCCAAGATCGCGCCACTGCACTCCAGCCTGTGTGACAGAGTGTGACTCTGTGTCAATAAATAAATAAACAAGCAAAACTGATCAGCATGCCTTCTGTCATATTTTTCTTGATTTTATATTTTCCTAATTAGTTTTCATTTCTCCTGAAGACAAATGTTTCCTTTTACTTAACTCATAATTTTTCCTGTACTCTTCATCTTTCTCAAATGTTTTCATTATTAATATTATCCTGTGAAAAATGTCAGTTTTTAAGTTTTACATTTAACTCATTCTGGTTTTTATATCTTACTGCTTCATCTCATCCATTTATCATTTTTTCTCAAATGCCCACTATTACTATAAAATGCAGACATATGTATATTTTTAAAAATATTTAATATGAGAAAAGATTTTAAATACAGAACCATGACTAAACACATATTATTCATTGAGAATATTTGAAAACCAAAAAGAATAAATTTTCTCAATGAAAATTATCATGATGACAAATTTTCACTTGCCTGTGCCACAAACACCCTGGGGCACTTAGGGTTTATATTGTGATTATTTACTGTGAATCTTCTTAGTTTTTATTTTAAAATTCTTTGTTTATCTATGCAACATATTTTCAATCTTCATTTTAAAAAGCAGAAAAAAAATAGGAAAAAGAAAGAGCCATGTATTTTATTTAGTTGAATAATTGTAATAAGAAAAAGAACTATACTGGCTCTGCTGCATGGTGGCAAAGGAATAGGGTGTATGAAATAATGTGTCTGGAGTTGGTGGGTTCTTGGTCTCACTCGCTTCAAGAATGAAGCCGTGGACCCTCTTGGTGAGTGTTACAGCTCTTAAGGCAGCACGTCTGGAGTTGTTTGTTCCTTCTGATGTTCGGATATGTTCAGAGTTTCTTCCTCCTGGTGGGTTCCTGGTCTCGCTGGCTCAGGAGTGAAGCTGGAGACTTTCGCGGTGAGTGTTACAGCTCATAAAAGCAGCATGGACCCGGAGAGTGAGCAGTAGCAACATTTATTGCAAAGAGCAAAAGAACAAAGCTTCCACACTGTGGAAGGGGACCCGAGCGTGTTGCCACTGCTGGCTCGGGCAGCCTGCTTTTATTCTCTTATCTGGCCCCACCCGCATCCCGCTGATTGGTAGAGCGGAGTGGTCTGTTTTGACAGGGCACTGATTGGTGCGTTTACCATCCCTGAGCCAGACATAAAGGTTCTCCACGTCCCCATCAGATCAATTAGATACAGAGTGTGGACACAAAGGTTCTCCAAGGCCCCAGCAGAGCAGCTAGATACAGAGTGTCGATTGGTGCATTCACAGACCCTGAGCTAGACAGAGGGTGCTGATTGGTGTATTTACAATCCCTGAGCTAGACATAAAGGTTCTCCACGTCTCCACCAGACTCAGGAGCCCAGCTGGCTTCACTCAGTGGATCTCGCACCGGGGCTGCAGGTGGAGCTGCCTGCCAGTCCCGCGCGTGCGCTCGCACTCCTCAGCCCTTGGGTGGTTAATGGGACTGGGCGCCGTGGAGCAGAGGGCGGTGCTCGTCAGGGACGCTCCGGCCGCACAGGAGCCCATGGAGGAAGTGGGAGGCTCAGGCATGACGGCTGCAGGTCCCGAGTCTTGCCCGGCGGGAAGACAGGTAAGGTCCGGTGAGAAATCGAGCGCAGCGCCGGTGGGTCGGCACTGCTGGGGGACCCGGTACACCCTCCGCAGCCGCTGGCCCGGGTGCTAAGCCTCTCACGGCCCGGGGCCGGCAGGGCCGACCGGCTGCTCTGAGTGAGGGGCCCGCCAAGCCCACGCCCACCCGGAACTCCAGCTGGCCCGCGAGTGCCGCGCACAGCCCCGGTTTCCGCTCGCGCCTCTCCCTCCACACTCCCCGCAAGCTGAGGGAGCGGCTCCCGCCTTGGCCAGCCCGGAAACGGGCCCCCACGGTGCAGCGGTGGCTGAAGGGCTCCTCAAGTGCCACCAAAGTGGGAGCCCGGGCATAGGAGGTGCCGAGAACAAGCGAGGGCCGTGAGGACTGCCAGCATGCTGTCACCTCTCAATAATACAATTCTGAAATAATTTTTAATGACTAACATGTACAATTAAATTATTAGAAAGGATACTATTAGCTGTCACATGAAATTTGGGAGCAAGAAGTTCTTTGCAAACCAGAAAATGGAAAATAGAAATTTCATATCTAAGAGCAAAAAATTATTGACAATGCCAATCTACTTAAGCTGATTTAATGTAATAAGTATTTGGATAAAGTTCAATAAATACAAAATTCCTAGGAGTCAGAATTAAACACACCTCAGAAGATCTACTAGCACCTCAGAGATGTTGGTGTTTGTATTTTTCACTCAACAGAGTTTCATTGCTTAGTGTGTTAACTCTAAAAAGGGGAAATGTAATTCCAGAATACCAAAAGAAAGGTAAAGAAGAGACTAATTATTCAATTGTTTTAGGGCTGGAATAATGCTTTCTATTTTCTCTAGCCTTCATAAATGCCTTCAAAAAGAGGTGTTTACAAAATATTCAATGAATGGATAAATACATAATTCTATCACTAACCTTGCGTAAAAGTAACAACTTTCTTTAAAGGCCCCCAGTGTTTACCTAAACACCGTAAAACAGATTTATTTCTGCATATATTACTCAACTCTAAATTGTGCTCATATGCTTCTTAGATTGAAATTGGACCCTGGTTTTCTGTTTTTAAAATAAGCCAAATTAGTTGTGCACATATAAATGTTTCAACTCTTCCACAAGTTTTACAAGCAATGTGGACCTGCATAACGTTCCCATGAAGACTTTTAGACCAATGAAATAAGAGAGGGAATTAACAACTTTGAATAAACGTGAAATTTATATGCCTATATTTGGGTAGAAATGCCTAATTGTTTTATTATTCTCCTACTGAGATATCCTTTATCCACGGAAGGCAGTAAAGCACAGTAGTTAAGATTGCAGGCTCCAGACTCAACGCTTGGATTTGTGCCTAGCTTCTCAACAAACTACAACCTATAAAGTCTCAATTTACACATGAATAAAATGTATGTGATGATAGTTCCCATTCCATAAATGCATTGTGTTAAATGAGATAATAAAGGTAAAATATTTTATCTAGCACATAGTAAGTGCTTAAAAATTAACTGATAATTATAACTATCCATCTGCTGTATTTGAGGCAGCAAAGTTAGAATATATAATAAAAGATAAACTTTGCTTGTTTTAGAATAAAATGTTGCAGTTGAAAACATGCAGTTCTGTTTTTACTATGTTCAGTTTCTCTGCCTCCATATCTTATATCTTTCCCCCATTTTAGTTTGACATTTTTGGTGGTTGTATTTTTTAATTTTGAGGGGACAGAAAATTGATAATTAAATTCACTTATTTTTAAATTCATTCACTCATTATTCTAACCAGCTTTCTTTCTAAACATATTTATAGCATTTTATAATTAGAATACACATACAATAAAAGCAGTGTTTAGATACAAAAGTATTTTTAAAAATTTACTCTTAAGTATGAAAATCAGAATTGCAATTGCTAAAAAGTGTTGCTTTCTTTTCCCTTAATTCCAGTAGAAGAGGTTGTCAATTACTGACTCTCATTTGAAACTTTCTTTCTCTTTTTCATTTTAATTTTTAATTCTTTTTTTTTTTTTTTTGTAGAGATGAGGGGGTGTCTCACTTTGCTGCACAGACTGGTCTTGAACTCCTCACTTCAAGCAATCTTCCCATTGTGGCCTCCCAAAATGCTGAGACTACAGGTATGAGCCACCGTGCTCACCCCTTCTTGTTTTTTATGCCTAAGCAGTGATGAGATGAGCCCATGTAATACAATGTTTAGGAAAAAAAAAAAAAAAACAGACTATATTGGTGGGGCACTCAGTACAGAAAAAAACGATTGTGCTGCCCTCCAGTAATTGATGCAAATGTTTGAGAGATAAAAAAAAAAAAGAGTCCATTTTTTTTTTTTTTTTAATTATACTTCAGGTTTTAGGGTACATGTGCACAATGTGCAGGTTTGTTACATATGTATCCATGTGCCATGTTGATTTCCTGCACCCATTAACTCGTCATTTAGCATTAGGTATATCTCCTAATGCTGTCCCTCCCCCCTCCGCCAACCCCACAACAGTCCCCGGAGTGTGATGTTCCCCTTCCTGTGTCCATGAGTTCTCATTGTTCAGTTCCCACCTATGAGTGAGAACATGTGGTGTTTGGTTTTTTGTCCTTGCGATAGTTTACTGAGAATGATGTTTTCCAGTTTCATCCATGTCCCTACAAAGGACATGAACTCATCAATTTTATGGCTGCATAGTATTCCATGGTGTATATGTGCCACATTTTCTTAATCCAGTCTATCGTTGTTGGACATTTGGCTTGGTTCCAACTCTTTGCTATTGTGAATAGTGCCGCAATAAACATACGTGTGCATGTGTCTTTATAGCAGCATGATTTATAGTGCTTTGGGTATATACCCAGTAATGGGATGGCTGGGTCAAATGGTATTTCTAGTTCTAGATCCCCGAGGAATTGCCACACTGACTTCCACAATGGTTGAACTAGTTTACAGTCCCACCAACAGTGTAAAAGTGTTCCTATGTCTCCACATCCTCTCCAGCACCTGTTGTTTCCTGACTTTTTAATGATGGCCATTCTAACTGGTGTGAGATGGTATCTCACTGTGGTTTTGATTTGCATTTCTCTGATGGCCAGTGATGATGAGCATTTCTTCATGTGTTTTTTGGCTGCATAAATGTCTTCTTTTGAGAAGTGTCTGTTCATGTCCTTTGCCCACTTTTTGATGGGGTTGTTTGTTTTTTTCTTGTAAATTTGTTTGAGTTCATTGTAGATTCTGGATATTAGCCCTTTGTCAGATGAGTAAGTTGCAAAAATTTTCTCCCATTCTGTAGGTTGCCTGTTCACTCCGATGGTAGTTTCTTTTGCTGTGCAGAAGCTCTTTAATTAGATCCCATTTGTCAATTTTGGCTTTTGTTGCCATTGCTTTTGGTGTTTTAGACATGAAGTCCTTGCCCACGCCTATGTCCTGAATGGTATTGCCTAGGTTTTCTTGTAGGATTTTAATGGTTTTAGGTTTAACATTTAAGTCTTTAATCCATCTTGAATTAATTTTTGTATAAGGTGTAAGGAAGGGATCCAGTTTCAGCTTTCTACATATGGCTAGCCAGTTTTCCCAGCACCATTTATTAAATAGGGAATCCTTTCCCCATTTCTTGTTTTTGTCAGGTTTGTCAAAGATCAGATGGTTGTAGATATGCGGCATCATTTCTGAGGGCTGTGTTCTGTTCCATTGATCTATGTCTCTGTTGTGGTACCAGTACCATGCTGTTTTGGTTACTGTAGCCTTGTAGTATAGTTTGAAGTCAGGTAGCATAATGCCTCTGAGCCAAGAGTCCATTTTTTATTACTTTCTATATTTTATATTTTTCATGATTGTGTGCATGACTTTCAGGGAATAATAGCCATGTCTACCTGAGTTTTACAAAAATTACAGAGAAAAGCCTTAAGACGTCACTAGGTAGGTAGATACTCCTCTATATCTACAAACAGTTCTGTGATATGTAATTGTTAAAAGGTATAGAATATGTTGCCCTCTAGTGATTCATATGAACATAGAAAAAGTCATGTAGACTGTCTCAGCTATCCAGATCTGTATATGGATTTCTTATGTCATCATGCAAAATCTGTATACTGTTTTCCATTATTTCATTATTTAGATTCTTTAATAGCCTTGGTGTTACATTTTGGTTTATTATTGCACAAGTCCAAGTCAAACTCTGTTCTCTATTCTTTATAAAAACAAGCAAGCAAAAACAAACCTTAACAAAATGTAATAATATGTGAAATTCTTAAATGAGAAAAAGAAATATTTCACTTTATTTTAGTTACTTGTAACTATATTTTTGTGGAGTGCTTTTAACCAAAGAAGTCATTAATCTAAATGTGTGTCTATTAAAAGTTAATCAACTTTTCTTAACTTAGTATTTACTGAATATAAGAAGTGACAAGTGAAATTGAATACATCATGAAAAGGTCTAAAATAATACATACTGGTAATATACAGTTACTATATCTAGCAGAATTGCCAGAGATGTTTGCTAAACGCATCTTTGTCCCCAAATCTGACTCAGGATATCTGGGAATGATAACAAGTAGGGTACATTTTTATTTGGTTCCCAAGGGATTCTTGACCATTTCAAATACTGCCCTGCTCTGGGCCTTTCCAATGCCTTTTCACGTCATCTCACATTTCCCTTTGCTAGGTTAGTATTTCCTGTCTTTAGACATCACAGTTTTTTATGTATGGCCTTCAAGTGAAAATACTTTGAACATATAATTTTATCACCGTTCATGATTTTTCTTAGGCAACATTGTCTCTTAGAATTTTATCTTAATTTTATGTAACAATTTAGGCTCTACGTTAGTGAGATTTCATTCAAAGTAATTAGGTTTCTAAAGAAACAGGAGGGCTTCTTAACTTACAGTGTATCACAAAGAAAAAATGTTCTACCATATCAAGCTATTGAAGATAATATTTATAAAGATTTAAAAGTTATAATTATTTCTTGGTTGGCACTAGAGAAATGAAAGATGCAAAATATTTCAGGGTAAAGTTTCATTTAAAATTATTTCAATAGTATCTACTTTTATGTTTGATAAATTATTTTGAAAGCATGATTGATAAAGTTGCTGACCTACAAAAATCAAAGCCTAACAAATATTTACTTGTCATTTAAATTAGGAATAAAATGCTGTAAGAAACCTGTAAAACCTTAGTTTTAGATAAGAGCTTACTAAAATCAGAGCCGGAATTAAATACTGTATTTGGAAATTGTTAAGGTGAAATAAAAAAAGAAAAATGAATCATATTTCCCATGGCATTGTTGCCAGTTTTCCTATGATGGTCTTAAAATATCTTCTATTATAAAATAACATAGTAAGAGGAAACATTTTAAAACCAAGTCTAAAATTTAACTTGAAATTCCCATTCTATACATGGGAAATTATAAAGTACTGAAGGTATCTTGTGACTGAATAAGCTTGGCAATTTTGTCTCAAAGTGAGGCTCCATCTGCGGATGCTAAAACAAGCCATTTATGACATTTATAAGCAATTAATTCGATGAAAACCTAATCATTTACGTTAGAAGCTAGTAAACCAATAAACCATAGCTAATCTTACTAAAATGTTGTTTTCTCACACTGCTCATGCAAAAATCAACACAACTAGCAGAAGCAGTCCTCATTATAAACTCCAGTAGGACAGTTTTGTTAGCACCTCCTAACTTTCTTACTACACACCCTCAGGCCCTCTGAAAGACCAGTTTACTCTCTTTCCCTCACATCATAACACAAACATACTGAATACCTGCTAAGTATGGGAGAACTCTGCATGACTCTGCAGTAGATACCAAGGTAATACATATATTAGCCTCAGGTCCTCAAAAAATTTTCAACCTCAGATGAGAAGTGACAAAATAAAAGACCTAAATATAATAGAAAACCAAAAAATAAAGAGTACTGAGAAGGAGAAAATAATATTTTTGATAGTTTGAAAAGAGGCGTATCACCATTTTGTTAAAATGATTAGAGATGATTCCATAAAAAGATAACATTTGAATGAATTGACAAAGAATAATTGGATATTGACAACTAGAGATATAGAGAAAGCTTTCAGGATGTTCTTGAGAAACATCAATATAGTTACGGAGTCAGGAATGTGAGGGAAGGGCCCAGGAAAAGTATTCTAGTTTGTTCCTTTAAGTCTTAGTGTTGTGGGTTTACTTCCCTCGCTTTACTTCATGCCTTTGTTTGCTTGTACTGCTATAACAACAACAAAAAAAACACGAAAAAGAAACAACAACAACAAAAAAAATGGAGACTGGGTAATTTATAAAGAACTGAGCTTTAATTTCTCATGGTTCTAAAGGCTGGGAAGTCAAAGATCAAGGTGCTGACATGTTTGGTGTCTGGTGAGAGCTGCTCTGCTTCCAAGATAGCAATTTGAAAGCTGCTCCCTCTGCAGGGAGTTAAGCTGTATCTTCACATGGCCGAGATCTCATGAAACACCTCCTAAAAGAGGTTTCACCTCCCAACGTTGTTGCATTGGCTATTAAGTTTGCAACACATGAATTTTGGGAGACACATTCAGACCATAACACTTGACATCTGGTACCTGTACGGTCTCTTGATTTACCCACTTTGGTTCCTTCTCAGTATTTATTACTCTTCTTTTGCTCCTTTGATGTTGGAGCTCCCCAGAGCTCTCTGATCCTGTGTGTTCAATGTATATTATCTCCATCTATAATTTCAATTATTTATGGTTTCACCTACTGTCTATATGATCCTGTTTACCAACTCTAAATCTTTAAACCTCAAAAACGATAAGTATCCAGAGTAGATACTGGGCTGTGCCATTGAGATCCCTCTTTGAGGACTGAGGAACTAATTCACCCAGCTGCTTGGAGTGTTGTAGCTCTCATCTAAATTCTTTCCAAGAATTACATTCATTAGAAAAAAATCTGCTTTGTCCCAAGTCATACTTGTTCCCTGGGGAAGCCTGCCTCCAACAACTTCTGAATACAGAAATACAAAGGTCTATCTTATTATTGGCAATATTGGACAATTCCAAAGAGCCATTCCAAATCCAGAGCTTTCCTGAGATGGGGTAAGGTCTATTTTGAAAATGTACCTCAGTTCGATAACTCCAACTGCATAACTTTACTTCCTTCAACCCCTTAGTATATGTTGATCCCAAGGGTATTCCCTGATAATTTGTCTGCATGCAAACCTTCACCTCAGAGTCCACATTGGAGAGAATCTGACCTTTTGCAATGTCTCATTGTACTAGATCCCCTTCTACTTCGATAACATAAGGGCTTATTAAAATTAAGATACTAAAAATTAAGCTCGTTATCTATTTCCCTAAAATATTCTTACCCATTTGTTTTGTTTTTGAATATTATGTACCATACATGCCAGTGGTGCCATCCTCATGTATACCCTTGTTTTTAAAACATCTACTTTATCTACAGTCTGAAAGGGGCTGTCCTACGTACTCCAAGGACTGACATTAATTCAACCAGGAGTAGTCACCCGATTCAATCAATCAGGAATTTGAGATAGAACATAAGACAGAGACACTGGGTTCATCGAATACTGTTTGGCTCTAGAGTGTAAGTAACATTGGAGACAGATTTTATTTCACACCAAGCCCAAATCAAAAAACATCTAACTTTATAGAAGAGACAATAATATAAACCTTGCTGAAGAAGCCAGACTACAAAGAGAACAATAAAATAAATTGGTGGAGGAAACATAAATGAGAACGCACTTAACCTAAGAAATAGTGATGGGTAAGATAGAAGCCTGATTAAAGCTCCTCTGTATGCAGACTTACTTTTTAGAAATTGGTTTTCTAAAATTACCCTGAAACCTTACAATACATTTCCCATCAAATAAAGCATTATAAGACATATCCCCTGCTTGGTAAACAGCACCACAATCTATCCATTTGTTTCAATCAGAAATCTGAGAGGGATTGAGGCCCTTTACTTATAACCCAGAGCAGAATAGCTGAAAAAAAAAAAAATCCTTACATTTTTGTTGCCACTGTTCTGTCTCTTTCTCTCAAATCCTACTACAACTACCTAAGCTCAGAATTTTCCTATTCTTTATCTGACAGTACAAGTACACTGCCTAAGATTCTGATTCTAGCCCTGACCTTCTCCAATTCATCCTTCATATTTATGAGTGTTTTCACTTACATAGTAATCTGATGGTGTCATTCCCTTATTATAATAAAAGAAATTCTTTCAACTTCGTCTCTGAGATAAAACACAAACTGCTGTTAATAGTTTACAATGCACTTTCTTATGTGGCTCTATCCTGCCTGCCTAGCAACATCTCCTATTACAAAGATTGCTTGAATTTCTAATCCACCATTAGCCATTCCATAGTTTCAAAAACTTGCCATACTTTCTCAAGTTTTCCTTCCTTGTGCATTCTTCCCACTGCTCAGAACATTCTCCATCATGCTTGTGGAAAACTTCTATTTATCCTTAATCTGTCCAATTAAATGTTATTTCATTTTTTTAGCCAACTAGGAATCGTGCTGACCTTTTAGTCACTGCTGCCTCTGCACATAGCACAGTACGATAAGTATAGCAGATCTATATCTTGTTTTATGAATTAACTGAAGCATCTTTTGCGTCATGTAGACAGATTTGGGTATTGATTTTTATTTTGCAGCTTTTTGTGCATAATTCCATTATTGCAATTAATTTATTGCATTGTCATTTTTATCTGCATAACTCTCTTGAACAAGAATGAAAATGTTTTGAGGATACAGTCCATAAACTTTCATATTGACAAATGTTCCCCAGGAACTAACAAAGTATTTGGCATACTTAACTCAGAAATATTTGCCACATGAATGAGTGAATGCTCATAGGGTAGCAATAGAAGATAAGGCTCCACATTTTGACAAAGCTTTTAGCTCTCAATAGGAAGGCAAAACTTCTGAGCAATAAAATCTCAAAATTCCTTCTTTAGAAGAACAGAAACAATGTGCATGGGTTAAGGGTGAGAATTTCCCCTGAAACCAGATTGTATGAAGAAGTGTGGACCACCACAACAAGCTATGTTTACAGAAAGCAGTCTGTTCATTCAGGAGGAGGGAGTGAAAGACACTGCATTATCAGCAGCTGTGCTGCTAAACAGGGGGCCAGGAGTAAGGAAATGCTAAAAGAATGTCCTCTCACACTCAGTGCTGCTCCATGAAAATTGTTCCTGCAAGCTGGAAGTAGAGTTCTGATTCCTCCTTCTCTAACCAACTCCCACAACCCTCCTTCCCCCACATAAACAACACCTTCTACAAACAACAGGCTCAAGAGGAAATAAAGAATCAGCAATGATAAAAAAGGAAAAGGCAAAGAATCTATGCAAAACATTGCAAAAAGAATAAAAGAAGCAGGCAAAACAAGAGGCAGATGAAGACAACATAGAAAAAAATAGTTCAAAAACATTGTGATGACGTCAAACTTAATGAAACAACCAATTTCATAAGAGCTCAAAAGGGAAGCATACCAGCTCAGGAAGAGTATAATAAGAAAAAAATCAGAATGTGAGCTAGAGAAAATTTAAAAAAAAACTAGATAAAGAAAATTACCACAGAAAAACCATATTAGCTGCAGCAGAAACACACAGCTTGAAACAGTATGTTTCAAACCCAGAAACAAATAGTTTTAAATGTAATTTAAAAATATATTTTAATAGGAAGAAAAATAAGCAGACAATATTATGGATTCCATATTAAAGATTTCTCAGAAAGTCAAATAAAAAAGTGAATAGATAAAATGTATTCTGGAAATCAGATTACAAAATAAACAAAAGTGAATGGCGAGTTAAGAAATCTAATTTGAAAAAAAGTGTTACTTCTATCTTAGTTGCAGGCTGGAATGTTCTGAAATGCTATTTTCTTCATTGCAAAGGATATGAAGCATGGTTCCTCCCTAAGGATTCTTACCACATAGGAGTGACACTAAAATAATTTTACTATACAGTTATTTATAAGCCTAAAGAAGGCAGTATGGAATGGCAGCCAATGGTCTTACCCACAAGACTATGAGAATGTATTGTTATAATGCCCAGTGGACCTGGCAGTGTCTGAAATTACATAGGTAAACAATAAATGTTAACTTTCAACTATGCTGAGGGAGTGCTTTTAATTTTGCTAGTGTATATGCAATACATGTACACTTAAATATATGTAAATATGTAATGTCCATGTGTCCATGATTGCATTTTGATACAGAGTATTGGTTAATGACGTTGATTGCAAGCAACAGAATCATTATGATTAATTTAAGCAGAATAATAATTTATTAAATGATTTAGCCAACTCATAGAATCATTGAGGTCTGGAAAAAGATTCTGGAGGTAAGCCTTACAGAGATATAATCACACTCTAGAATTTGTGTAGCAAAGAAACTGTTGGCCCCGGTCGGTGGCTCACGCCTTTAATCCCAGCACTTTGGGAGGCCGAGGCAGGCGGATCACGAGGTCAGGAGATGGAGACCATCCTGGCTATGGTGAAACCCTGTCTCTACTAAAAATACAAAAAATTAGCTGTGGGCTTGGTGGCGAGTGCCTGTGGTCTCAGCTACTCAGGAGGCTGAGGCAGGAGAATGGCGTGAACCTGGGAGACGGAGCTTCCAGTGAGCCGAGATCGCGCCACTGCACTCCAGCCTGGGAGACAGAGCAAGACTCCATCTCAACAACAACAACAAAAAAAAATTGTTTGTACAGATTAAGGTCTCCCTATGTTGCCCAGGCCGGTCTTGAACTCCTGGGCTCAAGCGATCCTCCCACCTCCGCCTTCCAAAGTGCAGGGATTACTGGCCTGAGCCACTGCACCCAGCCAAGGTGCTTGAGCACTTTCTAATGTTGAGAATTCACCACATATAGAAAGGCAATAAAAAAATAGTAGCCAGTGTTTGACAAGTGTCCACTATATGCATGCATACCCATCCTCTAGTTTTCTCCTAATGTTATGTTAATAACTAACTCACAGGGTTGCTGTAAATATTACAATATATTTTATATGTAGTCTTTAGAAGTGTGCTCTGCACATAAATACTACCTAATTGTTTACTATCTTTCTTTCCATCTGCTTCCTTTTCTTTCTTTTCGCTTGGATAAAGTAAACAGGTCAACGTTAATGCTGTTATTAAGAAAAATATTGAATGAGAATTATAATTGAGGTTTTCTAACCTGCTGCATCTTATAGATCATCTTCAGCTTTATGTCCATTTGGCATTGGTTTCTCTTTAAATTGTTGACATCAAAATCTAACAATGAGCCAAACAGTGTTTCAGAATGAGGCAAATTCAACTTTCTTTTTCTTACCAGATGCTTACAGAAACTCTAGACAAATGTTTTATTATAGTTTATTGGAAAATAAAACTCTATACTGAGAGTATAAAAGTCCTCTCATTTCTACCAGACAAACAACAACAACAACAACAACAAAAACCCACAAAACAAACACAAAGTCCTAATTCAATTAAGGTTCTCATCAAACACTACTCCAGGCACAGTGTAACTAACATGCTTTGGAACTTGAGAGTAGGGGTTACCCTGCTGTCATAAATACTAGCATTGCTACTCTGAGCAGTTATCTAACTCTCCATCTCAGTGTGCTTGAGGGTAAAATTTGATTCATAAAACCTTGCAGATAAATAAAAATGCAGACAATATATGATACTCACAGAGTGGCTGACTTCGTGACCTCTTTTATCAAAAGCATAATGACATTGGTTTCATGTACTGTTATTTTCATAATATTCTACACCACTATTTGCTTCATGAAGTTCATTAGAATTATTTCAGATGTTACTGCAGAGAAATATCATCTCTAGAAAAGTCAACAGTATTTAAAGAAATGGTCAGAGCTTCCACAAGTAAGAATTCAATAGCAAACTGTCTTGCTAAGTGGCAATGACAAACCATAAGTTCATAGAGTCAGGAGGGACCTTCAAATGTGTCACAAATCCTCCACTTTTCACAAATGATGATTCAGAAGATAGAGTTTTTACAAGTATAAACCTTAGACTAAACTCCAGATCCACAATTTTCACAATAGTGTTATTTCCATTCTTACTCTCTAGATTTTTGTTATAAATCAGGGAGAATCTCAGATAGAATCGTTTTTCCCTTACTTTGTATTCAGGCATACCTCTGAAACATTTGGGATTGATTCCAGGCCACAGCAACAAAGCAAATTTGCAATAGAATCACACGAACTTTTTGGTTTTCTAACACATATGAAAGTTATGTTTACATTATATTATAGCCTATTAAGTATGCAATAGAATTATGTCTACAAAATGTACAGGGCTTAATTTAAAAAGTAGTTGATTGCTAAAAAATGCTAACTGTCACCTGGGCCTTCAGCGAGTTAATCTTTTTGCTGGTGGAGTGTCGTGCCTCAGTATTGACGGCTGCTGACTGATCAGGGTAGTAGTTGCTAGAGGCTGGGGTGACTGTGGCAATTTCTTAACATAAAATAACAAGTTTGCCACATCAATTGATTCTTCCTTTCATGAAAGATTTCTCTACAGCATGCAATGCTGTTTTATGGCATCGTGTCCACAGTAGAACTTCTTTCAAAATTAGAATCAAGCCTCTCAAATTCTGCTATTGCTTTACCAACTAAATTTATGTAATATTCTGAGTTCTTTATTGTCATTTCAAAAATGCTTATAGCATCTTCACCATTAATGATTCTATCTCAAGACTTCACTTTCTCTGCTTTTCCATAAGA
The DNA here is from genome assembly GCF_009828535.3 of Hylobates moloch. NCBI lineage: Eukaryota > Metazoa > Chordata > Mammalia > Primates > Hylobatidae > Hylobates > Hylobates moloch. The sequence goes on from NW_026652277.1 coordinate 77,062,173, forward strand.
AGCAACTCCTCAACTGTTCGTTTTATTATGAAATTGCAGCAGTTCAGTCACGTCTTCAGGCTACACTTTTAGTTCTCATTCTCCTGCTATTTCCACATCTGCAGTTACTCCACTGGGCCTTGACTCCCTCAAAGTCATCCAAGATGTTTGGAACTTCTTCCAAACTGCTATTAATTGTTGATATTTTGACCTTCTTTCATGAATTATGAATGTTTTTAATGACATCTATAATATTGAATCTTTCCAGAATATTTTTCCTTACCTAGATTCATGAGGGAATCACTATTTATGACACCTATAGTCTTCCGAAATGTATTTCCTAAATAAGACTTGAAAGTTTAAATGACTCTTTGATCCATGGGCTGCAGAATGAGTACTGTGTTAGCAGGCATGAAAATAACATTAATCTCCTTGCAAATCTCCATCAAGGCTCTTGGGTGATCAGGTGCATTGCCAATGAACAGTGATGTTTTAAAAGGAATCTTTTATTCCTGAATAGTAGGTCTTAACAGTGAACTTAAAATACACAGTAGACTATGTTATAAATAGATGTGCTGTCATCCAGGTTTTGTTATTCCAGGCATAGGCGGAGTATATTTACTATAATTATGAAAAGCTTTAAGGTTTTCAGAATGGTAAATGAACATTGGCTTCAACTTAAAGATACTAGCTGCACCAGTCCTATGAAGAGAGTCAGCCTGTCCTTTGAAGCTTTGAAGCCACGCATTGACTTCTCCTCTCCAGCTATAAAAATCCTAGATAGCATCTTCTTCCAATAGAAGCATATTTTGTCTACGTTGACAACCTGTTGTGAAGTGTCACCACTTTCAACTATCTTAGCTCAGTCTGTATACGTTGCTGCAGTTTCTACATCATACTTGCTGCCTCACCATACACTTTTGTGTTCTGGAAACAGCTTCTTTCCTTAAACCTCATAAACTAACCTCTGCTAGCTTTCAACTTTTCATCTATCTTGGCGTTCATGAAATTGAAGAGAGTTGGGATCTTGCTCTGGATTAGGCTTTGGCTTAAGAAAATGTGTGGCTGGTTTGACCTTCTATCTATACCACTCAAACTTTCTCCATATCAGCAATGAGGCCATTTTATTTACCATTTATGTGTTCACTGAAATGCCACTTTTAATTTCCTTAAAAAACTTCTTTGCATTTACAACTTAGCTAACTGTTGGTGCAAGAGGCCCAGATTTTTGCCTGTTTCTTGTTGTGACATACCTTTTTCATTACGTTTAATCATTTCTAGCTTTTAATGTAATGTGAGATACATGTGACTCTTCCTTTCAATTGAACAGTTGGCCATCGTAAGGTTATTAATTGGCCTAACTTGAATATGGTTGTGTCTCAGGGAATAAGGAAGCCCTGGAAAAGGGAGAGAGATGGGGAAGTTGGTCAATGGTGAAGTCAGAACACACACACAATCTTTACTGATTAACTTTGCCATCTTGAATGGGTGTGGTTTGTGATGTCCCAAAAACTATGATGACAATAACAAAGACCACTGATCCAGGATCACCATAACAGATATAATAATGAAAACATTTTAAATATTGTGATAATTGGGAAAATGTGACATAGAGACAAAAAGTGAGCACATGCTGCTGGAAAAATGGTGCTGATAGGCTTACTCAATGCAGGGTTGTCACAAACCTATTTGAAAAAATACACTCCATGCTGCACAGTAAAGCGAAGCACAACAAAATGATGCATGACAGTAGTCTATGCACACATTTTCCAGGGCTTTATTGAAATTCTGTACATGCCTGCAGTTAGAAAGAAACAAAGTAGTGTGATTCTTAAGCTTACCAACCAATAGTTAATATAACACGGTTAAAGAAAAACAATAATGCAAACCGAATTTCATTAATTACAACATTGAGGGAAGATGTAAGATAACCTGTTACAAATTCTCTTCTAAAAATTCTCATAACTAATTTTATTAAATATGATTGTGAATGTATTAACAGTAAATATATTTTCAAATATGTTTTGTACTTTAACTTGTGACATTTTAACTCTAGACCTTTTAATCTTACTTACACATTTCCCTATTGTAAAGTTTCACAACATTTACATTAATTATATTGTTTCTACCTCCACATATGCTAACATATGTGCTAGAAGATCACATGCTTTAGAGACTTATAGTAACTTCATTTTGAATGAGTAGTACCAACTAAAAAACTCCTTGATGGAGTAGAGTAATAAATGCATATACAAAAAATTATATGTTTCCTTTCTTTTAAGGCACAAATATACCCACAGGTGTTCCTGAACTTTTATTTACTTTTGAATGAAGAACAGAAAATGCACTAAATGTTTCCTCTAAGCAAAAATTTAATTCAATAAGATAAAGATACATGGCTTAGAAGATGACAATAGATATATAACCAAAAATTATTGATAATAATGATAATCTTTTACCCTTCAAAACTGGATATACTATGTGAATTTTTAAAACATCTATTTCATAAATAAAAATGACCTATAAGAATATCTGTTTGGTTAGGTATATACTGACCATAAATAAGTATTACAGTGAAAAAATAAAGTAGTTCGGTATTACACTAATTTACCATAAAGTTAGGGTCATTAGAAATTCCTTTGCAATTTTGGGGAAAAATACTTATTGCTTATATATCCTAACATGCATAGAATTGTGGTATAATATTGATACAGTATTTATATTTACCTAATCCACAAAAGATCTTTTGCTGTCTGGCCATGTTATATGTAACAAGAAGGCATCCTTCATATGTATAAAAAACTTACAATACTAAGCTAGCACTTACTCAATTATTTATAAGTACCCATTTCTCCTTTGTGTTGGAGGAAAAAAGTCTTGCATTTATTTTGACAAGAAGGCCTATCATTTTCATTTGTTCAAAAGAAAAGCCATTATAATCTGACACTGAAATCAAGGGCACTTCCATCAGGACAGGTTTGAAAATTTACTTCCGAGTTGCAACATCAGTGCATAATTTCTGTTTCTTTTCAATTTGGCATACACTATGCTAAAATGTTGACCTCTGCTTCTTTGAATCCTATGAAATATTTCTCTGATTTTATTATTTCCTTCCCATTTCCTTTAAAGACAATGCCATTTTAAGACAATTGTCTTACTTTTCCTTAAAACTTGGTCTTTTCAGTCTTTCTTTCTTTCCTTATTCCTCTTTCTTCTTTCTTACTCATTTGTTTATTCATTCCCAAAAATATCATACTTTTTCTGTACTGCAGCACCAAAACTATGGTAGATGCTCAGAATGGGTGTGGTTGGTAGGAGAAAAAGAGCTTAGCCTTATAGCTTAGAGTCTTCTCAGGGTACAGAAAGGTAAGCACACATCACTAACCTATGATACGGCTGGAATACTACTGTGTGCAATGGGAGCTCACAGGGTTTCTTAACTCAGATGCAAGTGTGTTTCAGGGGCCTGGGGTGTTATGCAATACACATCAGCTGAAATAACATTTAAATGGATCATTGAAGCATGAAGGAGGGTTCAGTAAAGAAATGAACAAACAATATCCAGAAGAGATAAATTATTATTTGTGACTACTCAAAGGTGAGAGACAACATAGTGTATTGGATTAACAAATAGAAATAGAAAATAACACATAGAAAATAAATACTTCAGAAAGGCTAAAGAGGCTCATATGATTAAGGATCAAGAATGGGGCTGGTGTTGGATTTGCTGCTTGGAGTGAGTATTGGTGTGAAATGAGACAGGAGGCACAGTAGGGTCAGATCAATATGGGATGCTGTAAAATATATTAAAAGATATGCTTTTATACAAAGAAAAGTGAGCGTCCATTTTGCCCTTTATGCAGGAGCCATAAAATGATGACACTCATGTGTACAACCCTGAGAACAGTTCCTTTAACCTATGTCTCCTTCTCAAAACTCTCTTTAACTCTGCATCCTTACATCCACTATCCTAAGAAACTATCTTACTGGCAAGCCCCACACACATCTCTGTATTAACATGTCCAGATGTGTCTTCATCTTTCTCATACCACAAAACCCACTCTTTCTTGTGTACTAAACTCCATACCTTAGGGAAGACAATAATCTTTCACATACATACCAAAGTCAGAAAAATGAAAGTGCTCTTTAACATTTGCATTTCTCTTAGCCTCACACTTAATCACTTGTTAAGTGCTATTAATTTTGCTTCCTTAAAGTATTAAAAAAAGTGTCCACTCTTTATTATCTCAACAGCAATTACTTTTAGGTAAGAACATGAGTATTTTTTCACGTTGGTTATCCCAATAGCCTCTAACTGATGTCCGTGTCTTTTGACTTTTCTTGCGTTAGTGCATCCTTCACATTCCCACAGAGTAACCCTTCAAAAAAAAGTAAACCAAATTGTGCCAGGTCAGAATCATGGTTAAGCAAGCTGTCTCTTGAATCAGATGGTCTGGCTTCTAGGACTGTGTAAACATTTTAAGTCTCTCTCTTTATAGATAGGTAGGTAGATAGATATATCTACATATATATATATATAGAGAGAGAGAGAGAGATAAATGATAGATAGATAGATAGATAGATAGATAGATAGATAGATAGATAGATATGCAAAATAGAAAAAAAACACCCAGTAGCAACTACTTTATAAAACTAATTAAATGAGGCAATATATGTAAAGTTCTTCTTATAGAGCCTGGAACATATTATTACTCTCAAGACCACTTAAAATAGTTCAACTGTTTTCATTTACAGACCAAAACTATGGTATATGAGGTACTTCATAATTTCAAAATAGTCTCATTAGACTCTATTCCCACATGGGCTGCAGCAATGCAAACAGATGACAGCTCTCTAAATACACCGTGCTTGTTTCTACCTGTGTGCCTTCACATACAGTTCTCTGTGCTTGGATTAAAATACATCCCTGCTCTCCTTCTCTTCCTGGTTGACTTCTAATTATCCTTATTTATTCAGATTAGGAATCACCATTTCTAAGCAGCCTACCATACATCTCCATCATAGCCCAAGGAGAACAGGTACCTCTCCACTGGAGTTCCATAGACCCCTATCATAGAACTTATCACACTGCAGCCATGTATTATGGTTTCCAGTCTGTGATCTTGATACTCAGCAGAGTTACTGACGTATAACAAGTGTTTTATAAATGCTCATGAAAGAAAGGCAGGAAGGAAGTACAGACTGCGTCTTTCATCATGTAAGTAACTCATTGTTTAAGAAGCTGTTTCTGCTGATCATGTGCCAGGTCTCCCTGCCACAAAATACTTTATCATTATAACTCAGTAATTAAAAGTCCTATATAAAGTTTAGTTTAAAGGATCATATTTTAAAATTCTGTTAAATGCACTCATGTGACTCATATTCTATGTTCTCATCATTCTGATGTACTGGAATTCTCTGAACACACCCCGTTATTACTCCTCATCTTTACATATATCCTTCCTTGTGATGAACAATATCATTCACCTGAAATATAACCTCTTTCTCTCCCTCTGCTTTTCTCAACACCCCACCTCTCTCCCCCCCCAAATCATTCCAACTTCCACAGGGGTCATTTTCTAGATTTCAAATGGGCTCTTACTGTGGTCTCTTATAGCACACTGTACTTCCTTTATCACTTAAGTTATTCCTTTGTCTGGCTCTGTATCAAGCCACCTGGTACAATAAACCATGTTCTTGCTCCTTCGTCATAGGCCATAAGAAATTCTCTCTGTGGGTGAAGTGTTTCTTTGTAGTTGTAACAAATCACAGGAGAGATGCTAAAGAAAGCTGATTATACATCCCAGAATACCTCAATATTCTTTTCATACATTTGTATGTATTCCTTCTACTTATTAAAAAAAAAACTTAACTGTAAAACAGCCTCAGGCAGGTGCTTCAGGAGACATTCCTGAAGAAAGCATTGTTATCATAGGAGATGACAACTCTAAGCATGTTATTGTCCGAAAGACCTTTCAGCGGCACAGAGGTGGAGGTGGAAGACAGTGATATTGATGATCCTGACCCTGTGTAGGCTGAGTCTAATGTGTGTGTTCATGTCTTCATTTTTAATGAAAAATTTTAAAAAGTAAAAAGAAAATTAAAAATAGAAAAAGCTTATAGGATAATAAAAGTATTTATGTACAGCTCTATATATTTGTGTTTTAATGTGTTATTACAAAAGTGAAAAAAATTAAAACGTTTGTAAAGTAAAAGTTACAGTAGGCTAAGATTAATTCATTATTGAAGGGAAAATATTTTATTAATTTACTGTAGCCTAGGTGTACAGTGTCTTTAAAGTCTATAGCAGCATACGGTAATGTCCTATTGACTCACCACTCACTCATTGACTCACTCAGACCAACTTTCAGTCCTGCAACCTCCACGCATAGTAAGTGCTATTTAGAGGTGTACCTTTTAAAAAATGTGTTAGACCATATTTTTACTATACTTTTTCTGTGTTTAGATATGTTTAGATACACAAATACTTACCATTGTGTTACAATTGCTTACAGAATTCAGTATAGTAACATCCTGTAGAGGTTTGCAGTCTAAGAGTAATAGGCAATACCATATAGCCTAAATGTGTAGTAGGCTATACATCTAGATCTGTGTAAGTACACTCTGCAACATTTGCACAACAATGAAATCACCTAACAATGTATGTCCCAGAATGAATCCATATTATTAAGCTACATATGATCAGATTAACTCAACTATATTCTAGATTTTAGGCTCTGTAGAGACACACATTTGTTTTATTGCTACTATTCTCTCGTTGTAAAATAAAGATCTTCACAGAAAATAAATGCCTGGTACATACTGACTCAGGGAATAAATAAATATCTTATTTAGAATCAATTATAATATTTATATCAATTATTCCTTAGTTGAAAGACAATACATTGAAGAAATATCTAGAGGAAAGAAACTTTTTCTTACTTTACAATATCACTTAGATACTTCTCCGTGACCCTATAGAACACTCTTGTTTCTACTTGAGCTTATGTTGTGAATATCTTCCATGAGCCCCATCCAGAACCAGAGTTCACTCTTCTTTATCAGTTCTGTGCCCCAGGAGGCTCATCACATGGACTTCATGAACACTTTGGCTTCTGGTTGAGTTCAGCCATGAGACTCATGGCAGGAAATATAGAGGAAGGATTAGATTGAAGTCAAAGTAAATATTCCCCCAGCTCCCTCTGTGCCAAATGGTATAGGCTGGTTGGATTTTGCACCAACACCACCACTCTGGTGGTCCTGGTAATAGATACTACATTTTGTCTCATTATTGCCCTTTTCATGTTATCCCTGTGGGTGATAAAAGCTTCCTGCTGTTACTAGCCATGAGGGTACAGTACTGTCACACCTTGATAATCATTTATTAACTCTAGAAGTACTGAATTTGAGTGTGTTATTTAATTTCTGCCAAGCGTCTGAATAAGCACAGTTACACTTGATAATCATTTATTAACTCTAGCAGTGCTGAAGTTGAATGTGTTATTTAATTTCTGCCAAGTGTCTGAATAAGCACAGTACTATTCCCATCATACTATGAGCTTGAACTTCTCTCCCCCTACCTTGGCTCTAAGTATCTTAGGGGAAGTAACTTTCATAAGGACTTTTAGAAACATATCTAATCCTTCTCATCTATTCTTCCTGGCAATTAAGTGTGGCCTTGCTCTTAAGTTCCAACCCAACAGAATGTGACCAAAAGTGATGAGTGCCTCTTCGGGATCTGAACCATTGAAACCTCCCACAAACATGTTTTCATTCCATTTTCCACTTCCACAGACTAATGGAGATGAGTCCCAGGGAGATCTTGAATATACATGTTGAAAGTGACAATGCATCAAGGATCGCTTAGCAAATTAGAAAATTCTATTGCATTCAAGCCATTATGCATTTTATTCCTCTTAATAATATAGAAATCATGCTTGATTTGACTGGAATAGTGTTGGGAACATAGGACTTATCTACAGTCAAATTGAATATGAACTGCACATGATTGTCATATTCACCTACATGTTCATTTATTTTAAAAATTTTGTTATGTTTCTATTGCATGCCAGGCATTGTTCTGTAAATTGGAAATAAATCACTGAACGAAAGACAAATCCCTTATCCTCATGGATCTTACATTCTAGTAGGGGAAACAGATTTTCAAAATGTAGATACATAAGATAGTGCTGCACAATAAGTATTGTGAAAAAAATAGAAGGAATGGAAAGAAATAGAAAGTGCCAGGTGGTCAGGAAATGGTTCACCAGAAAGAAGAAATTTGAGTACAGTGAACACTTGCTCATCAGGAAACACACTGTCTGGATTTCATGGTCTAATTTGGCCAACTTGCCAAAAGTTATCTAACCTTAGGCAGGTAACCTCTTATGGTCTTAGTTTTCTCATGGTAGAAAGATTATAGCAGTGCCTACAATATTTTGCCAATGTGAAGATTACATTAAATAAATTTAAGTTATTTAGCATATTTATTAGTATATTATAAAGTCATATTTTAAAAAAGTAGTTCTTTTTGTACTATTGTTAAAGGCTCAGAAGCCAGAAACAAGCATGAAGACCCTACGAACTTGAAAATTCTTCAAAATGAGAAAAAGAGGTAGCTACTGATAAGGTAAAAAAAAAAAATAACAAAGAGAAATTTCCCATAATAAGTTTGCCTCAGGGTAGGCAATGCCTTTCTTAAGCTATTTTCTTTAGAGCTTCTAATTCAATAGAAGAAAAATTTTCTGTTGATAATTCTGGAATGGATGGGCTCCACAAGAGCCATTTCTCACTTTTTTTAAAAAAAGCAACAGCGAACAAACAAATAAGCAAACAAGACCAGATCAACAATTTAGATTATTTATAGGAAGGGAAGCAAATAATGTGGACCTTCCCAAGAGTGTAGCTTGGAATTGGACATGGTATAAGAATTAACACTCATTAGCTCACAAGTAACTGATACCACTGGTGCTTTTATTTACTATTAGTCTATGACTTTCCTGTTGCTGCCACAACAAATGACCACAAGTTTAGCAGCTTAAAACAACACAAGTTTATTATCTTACAGTCCTGTAGGTCAGAAGTCTTACATGGGTCTTACTGGGCTCAAATTAAGTTGTCAACAGGGCTAGATTTTTTCTGGAGGCTCTCAGGGAGAATCCATTTGCTTACTCATTCAGGTTGTTGACAATTTAATGCTTTGCAGTGGTAAGACTGGGATCCTTTTTCCTCACTGGCTGTCAGCTAACGCCTGTTCCTAGATTGTAGGGGATGCTTGCACTCCTTGGCTCAGGTCCCTACTTCCATCTTCAAAATTAGCAACAATGTATTGAATCTCTCCTTTCTTCTTCTATCCTCCCATTTGATTGACTCTCCTATCTCTTCCACTTTTAAGAATCTATGTAGTTAAATTAGCACCCCTGGATAATCTGGAGTAATCTCCCTGTTGTATAATCCTTGATCTTAATTCCATCTGTAAGTTACTTTTGCCATTAAGTTAATATATTCTCAGATTACAAAGGTTAGGGTGTGGGTATCTTTGGAAACCATCCTTCTGCCTACCACAGATTACATATTAAATAATATTTTTCAGCTGACTTTGAAAATTAATCGGAGTCAGTTTAATTAATATTTTAATTTGTGACTTTAATAACGAATTTAAAGAATTTACCTTTCAACATAACCAGAGATGTTTTTGTATTTTTACTTGTAATTTCTGAACTTTACTCAGCTAAATTTTGAACCTTAATTCATGTGTATTATTAATTAAATTACATAATTACATCACTTAATTAATTAATATAATATTATACATTACCCAATGAATTTGTGTTTTATTCATTATTGAATTCTAACTAAGGAAGAAAGTTATAGACTATTTAATGAAAATTATGATGCCCACTGGTTTAATATATAGATACATTTTAAAGTAATGTAAATAAAACGTAACTTCTATTTGTTTTATTTTTGACACATATATATTTTATATTCGATAGACCTTGTTTCTGAGCATAAGAAATAAGCGTAATATAGTTTTTTATTTATAAGCAAGTGTGATAGTAGCTGTTGTAAAATAAATTCTATCAATCTCTTGGGAGGGTGTTTCAGTCCCACTAAAACTTGCCCTTTCACTGTCAAGATATTGAGCAAATAGTAATTATTGAAATTCTAAGCAGAATTGTTGAGCACAGGAATGGGTGTCAAGGAAAAATAATTTCATGTCCCCTATATAGCCATTAGCCTCCAAGGTTCTTAGTACCTTTACTCATGGAAAATCAGGAGGTTACCTTGTATAAACACTGTTAAATTTATATGACTATGATTGCTTTCAAGTCATTTCTTTAATGAATATCTAGCTACAGGTGAAATGAAGAGATAAAGATATTAACGAAATTGTTCCCATTATGGAAAGAAAAAATACACAAGAAAAGAATCTCATAAGTTTAATAAGTGATGACAATTTATTTCATCTAAATATGTTGTTTATAGTGAAGTTAACTCCTAGAGACTGACTCTAAATCTTATACTGTGCAGAAGTTGCTTGGTGTTACGGTTTGTCTGCATTCATTTGATGCTTGCTTTTCCTATTATTTTTTTTCCACATGGGCTATTTTATTGATAAATCAAAAGAAAAAGGATCAAATAGACAAAGCGACAAAGCAGTAAAGTGCTCACTTCAGGGTTGTAGCTAATCTAATTAATTTTTCATTTGGTTCTCATGTCTTGGGCACCAATCAATTTGGGATTATGTTTACAGAGTTATAAAAAGAGTCCCTCAATTTGTTGTCTAGGCTGTCCAAATTAGTCAGTTAAATGATCCTGGGGGACATTATAAACTGTATGAATAGTTTCTTGTAAGTACTTTTCTTTTAATTACAGACCAAGTCGTCAACATTTCTTGCAGATCTCGACTCTGATAGGAAAAGTTTTAAAACCAAACAATGGGGTTTTAGTGTTTAGGGTATTTTTGTTTCATTTTTCCTGACATATTTTAGTTGAAATGTCTTTAGAGGAGAACAATTTTAGCATATGAGGAGATTTGGAGTGCAGGAACTGACTATCACTCAGTGGAGGGTTTTCTGTCAGATAAAAAGTGATATTAAGATTAATGACTTTATTCAGTAAGAATTTGTTACTGGTTGGGATATACTGAATCACTGCAAAAAAAATGAATTGTATGAAATAATGAGAAGGAGCATTATATTTCATGGAAATAATCCCCACCCCAAAATGGGGTATTCTGGAATAGGAATGCTAAGGTGGAATAAAAATAAAATTATGTGTTGATAAAAGTTTGTGGCACACCTGTGCAAAGTTTGAGGTACATCAATAAGCTCTGAAACCACTGTTTAAAACAAAGCACTGCTCTAGCATTTGGCAGTTTAAGGCAATTGACAATACTTAGCAACTTTTGGAATCCTTCTTACATTCTATCTCTCTGTATATTCAAGTGATCACCAAGTCCCTACAGGTCTGCCTTCCAAATCTGTTTGCACTGATTCTGCATCATTGCTCATCTGGCTGATTGCAATGTATTCTAACCATTTTAGCTTACTCCAGTCAGAACTATTTTAATACCTCCTGTCCTGTGTTGACACATCCTCTAAACAACCATTAAGGTTACTTCCAAAAATATAATCATACTCTACTCCTATAAACTCTTATATTTTTATAACTCAAAAAATGTGACTGTTGGCCATGCGCTGTGGCTCACGCCTGTAATCCCAGCACTTTGGGAAGCCCAGGCGGGTGGATCACGAGGTCAGGAGATCAAGACCATCCCAGCTAACACGGTGAAACCCTGTCTCTACTAAAAAAAATACAAAAAATTAGCCGGGCGTGGTGGTGGGCGCCTGTAGTCCCAGCTACTCAGGAGGCTGAGGCAGGAGAATGGCGTGAACCCGGCAGGCGGAGCTTGCAGTGAGCCGAGATCGTGCCACTGCCCTCCAGCCTGGGCGACAGAGTGAGACTCCATCCCCCCCCAAAAAATAAAATAAAAAGTGACTGTTTCTGTGAAAGTCTTTGGAAACCTCATTCCCTTCTACTCAAGAAATTAGAAAATATCATATAAATAGTCACTTCACACCATAAGCTGACAGTAAATATCTGTAACTATTCAGACTCCTGAAATCCCTGGCCCCATTCTCAGTCTTTCGCTTAGAAGACCCTCATAGATTTTAGTGCAATACCTCATTAGACTACTGTGTGTCAGAAATATTTGATATAAAGAAATAGATACTAGAGGAGAGAAATGGTGAAATGAGAATCCAAAAATATATAAGTATGTTTTGTGCAGCACCTCAGGCTTTTGTAGAACCCAAAAGCCACTAAGAAGCCCTAGTCCTTTACGTGATATAAGACAAATTTTTGTAACTTCATAAGTGACAATTTTATTTAAAACTCAGTCAATGCATAGTTTTACAAGAGACAAGAACCTTCTCCATTTTTTAACAAGAACTTTTTTAAATGTAAAAAGTCTTGGAAAAGGAAATGAACTGTCTCGTACTACAAAACCAGATAGATTCACTGCAGAAAAACATAACTTCTAAGGTTCCTTTACAATATTCTGAGATTTCAGCTCATTTTGGAGATTAGTTGGGGCAGGATACTCTTTATCTCTAAGCACACAATGACCTGAAATTCATGACTCCATTAGGAGGCAGTTTGAAAACTAGATCAGCGTTGAATCCTTTCAGAGCCTCATGAGAATTCCTATTATTTTATTCTCACTGGGATTTTATGGTTTAATTAGTACTCCGTTAAAAGTCAAGTGAAAGAATTTGGTTTTCATTTCTTATTCTAAAATTCTTTAACTGAATGTTTCCTAACTTCTGTGAGATGGTTGTTTTTATTTGACTAAAAAGTTTATTCCAGTTTTAAGTTTGTCAAAGACTAAGATAATTAAAGAGATTTCTGTATTAAACTAGGCTTACTAAGGTATCATTTATATATAACAAAGTTCACCTTCTTCAGTTACAAAGTTCAATGAGTTTAGACAAATATATACTGTCTCATAACTACCATCACAGATAAGATATCATATCGCACTGCGGCCTGGAACACCGGGGCTCAAGGGATCCTCCCGCCTCAGCCTCCCAAGTAGCAGGGACTAAGATGCATGCCACTGCACCTTGCTAATTTTTTTTTTCTTTTTTGTCTAAACAAATCTTGCTTTGTTGCCCAGCTGGTCTCAGACTCCCAGCTTCAAGTGATCCTCCACCTCAGTCTCCCAAACTACTGGGATTACAGGCCTATGCCACCATACCTGGCCAAAATATAGATCATTTCAATCACCCTAGAAAACTCCTCATTATGCTTTGCAATTAATCTTCTCCCTCTATCCCCAGCCTCTGGCAATCTTGAACTGATTTTTGTCCCCTTTTCTACTTTTGCCTTTTTTAGAATATCCTATAAATGAAAACATACTATATGTTACTTTTTGTGTCTAATTTAATTTTTGCATTAATGATTTTGAGATTCATACATGTCACTGTATTTCTCAGTACTTTTTAACTCTTTTTGAGAAGTACTCATTGTATGGGTATACCACAATCGAGTTACTTAGCAGATGATGGATATTTGAGTTGTTTTCAAGGCTAAACCATTTACCAAAGCAACCACGTCATTTTGTATCCCCATCACCATCCTGTTTCAGAACTTCAGAATCAGAATTATTGAGGTAGATATTATGAATCAGCATTTAAAAACAAAAACCAGAATGGAGTTCAAGATAGCTGAATAGAAACAGCTCTGGTCTGCAGCTCCCTGTGAGATTGACGCAGAAGGAGGGTGATCTCTGCATTTCCAACTGAGGTACTCAGTTCATCTCACTGGGACTGGTTGGACACTGGGTGCAGCCCACAGAGGGCAAGCCGAAGCAGGGTGGGATGTTGCCTCAGTGGGAAAGCACAAGGGGTCAAGGAATTCTCTCTCCTACCCAAGGGAAGCCGTGAGGGACGTGCCTTAAGAAACAGTGCACTTTGGCCCAGATACTGTGCTTTTTCCACAGTCTTTACAACCTGCAGACCAGGGGATTCCCTCCGGTGCCTACACCAACAGGGCCCTGAATTTCAAGCACAAAACTGGGCGGCTGTTTGGGCAGACACTGAGCTAGCCGCAGGAGTATTTTTTTTTTCCATACTCCATTAGTACCTGGAATGCCAGTGAGACAGAACCTTTCACTCCCCTGGAAAGCGGGTTGAAGCCAGGTTGCCAAGTGGTCTGGCTCTGTGGGTCCCACCCCCAGGGAGCCCAGTAAGCTGAGATCCATCGACTTGAAATTTTCACTGCCAGCACAGCAGTCTGAGGTTGACCTGGGATGCTCAAGCTTGCTGAGGGGAGGGGTGTTCACCATTGTTGAGGCTTGAGTAGGCAGTTTTACCCTCACAGTGTAAACAAAGCCGCCAGGAAGGTTGAACTGGGCAGAGCCTGCCGCAGCACAGCAAGGCCGCTGTGGCCAGAAGGCCTCTCTAGATTCCTCCTCTCTTGGCAGGGCATCTCTGAAAAAAAAAAAGGCAGCAGCCCCAGTCAGGGGCTTATAGATAAAACCTCCATCTCTCTGGGACAGAGCACCAGGGGGGAAGGGGCGACTGTGGGTGCAGCTTCAGCAGACTTAAATGTCCCCGACTGACAGCTCTGAAGAGAGCAGCGGTTCTCCCAGCACAGCAATCAAGCTCTGCTAAGGGTCAGAATGTCTCAAGTGGGTCCTGCAACCCCGTGTATCCTGACTGGGAAACACCTCCCAGCAGGGACCCACAGGAGAGAGGTCCACATACAGGAGAGCTCTGGCTGGCATCTGGGACGAAGCTTCCAGAGGAAGGAACAGGAAGCAATCTTTATTGTTCTGCAGCCTCTGCTAGTGATGCCCAGGCAAAGAGGATCTGGAGTGGAGCTCCAGCAAACTCCAGCAGACCTGCAACAGAGGGGCCTGTTAGAAGGAAAACTAACAAACAAAAAGGAAAGGCATCGATATCAACAAAAAGGATGTCCACTCAGAGACCCCATCTGAAGGTCACCACATCAAATACCAAAGGTAGATAAATCCACGAAGATGGGGAGAAACCAGTGCAAAAAGGCTGAGAATTCCAAAAACCAGAACGCCTCTTCTCCTCCAAAGGATCAAAACTCCTCACCAGCAAAGGAACAAAACTGGATGGAGAATGAGTTTGACAAATTGACAGAAGTAGGCTTCAGAAGGTGGGTAATAACAAACTCCTCTGAGCTAAAGGAGCATGTTCTAACCCAATGCAAGGAAGCTAAAAGCCTTGAAAAAAGGTTAGATAAATTGCTAACTAGAATAACCAGTTTAGAGAAGAACTTAAATGACCTGATGCAGCTGAAAAACATAGCACAAGAAATTTGTGAAGCATACAAAAGTATCAATAGCCGAATCTATCAAGCAGAAGAAAGGATATCAGAGATTGAAGATCAGCTTAATGAAATAAAACAAGAAGAAAAGATTAGACAAAAAAGAATAAAAGGGAAGGAACAAAGCCTCCATGGAATATGGGACTATGTGAAAAGACCAAATCTAAGTTTGATTGATGTACCTAAAAGTGACGGAGAGAATGGAACCAAGATGGAAAACACTCTTCAGGATATTATCCAGGAGAACTTCCCCAACCTAGGAAGACAGGCATACATTCAAATTCAGGAAATATGGAGAACATCACAGAGATACTCCTCGAGAAGAGCAACCCCATGACTAATAATAATCAGATTCACCAAGGTGGAAATGAAGGAAAAAATGTTAAAAGCAACCAGAGAAAGGTCGGGTTACCCACAATGGGAAGCCCATCAGACTAACAGTGGATCTCTCTGCAGAAACCCTACAAGCCAGAAGAGAGTGGGCGCCAATATTCAACATTCTTAAAGAAAAGAATTTTCAACCCAGAATTTCATATCCAGCCAAACTAAGTTTCATAAGCGAAGGAGAAATAAAATCCTTTACAGACAAGCAAATGCTGAGAGATTTTTTCACCACCAGGCCTGCCTTGCAAGAGCTCCTGAAGGAAGCACTAAACATGGAAAGGAACAACTGGTACCAGACACTGCAAAAAATACCAAATTGTAAAGGCCATCGACACTATGAAGAAACTGCATCAACTAATGGGCAAAATAACCAGCTAGCATCATAATGACAGGATCAAATTCACACATAACAATATTAACCTTAAATGTAAACAGGCAAAATGCCCCAGTTGAAAGACACAGACTGGCAAACTGGATAAAGAGTCAAGACCCATTGGTGTGTTGTATTCAGGAGACCCATCTCATCTGCAAAGATACACGTTGGCTCAAAATGGAGGGATGGAGGAATATTTACCAAAGAAATGGAAAGCAAAAAAAAAGCAGGGGTTGTAATCACAGTCTCTGATAAAACAGACTTAAAACCAACAAAGATCAAAAGAGACAAAGAAGGACATTATATAATGGTAAAGAGATCAATGCAACAAGAAGAACTAACTATCCTAAATATATATGCACCCAATACAGGAGCACCCAGATTCATAAAGCAAGTTCTTAGATACCTAAAAAGAGACTTAGACTCCTACACAATAAATAGTGGGAGACTTTAAAACCCCACTGTCAATATTAGACAGATCAACAAGACAGAAAATTAACAAGGATATTCAGGACTTGAACTCAGCTCTGGACCAAGCAGACCTAATAGACAGCTACAGAACTCTTCACCCCAAATCAACAGACTATACATTCTTCTCAGCACCTCATTGCACTTATTCTAAAATTGACCACCTAATTGGAAGTAAAACAGTCCCCAGCAAATGCAAAAGAATGGTATCATAACAAACCGTCCCTCAGACCACGGTGCAATCAAATTAGATCTCAAGATTAAGAAACTCACTTAAAACTACACAACTACATGGAAACTGCACAACTTGCTCCTGATGACTACTGGGTAAATAACGAAATTAAGGCAGAAATAAAGATGTTCTTTGAAACCAATGAAAACAAAGACACAACGTACCAGAATCTCTGGGACACATTCAAAGCAGTGTTTAGAAGCAAATTTATAGCACTAAATGCCCACAAGAGAAAACCTGAAAGATCTAAAATCGATACCCTAACATCACAATTTAAAGAACTAGAGAAGCAAGAGCAAACAAATTCAAAAGCTAGCAGAAGACAATAAATAACTAAGATCAGAGCAGAACTGAAGGAGATAGGGACACAAAAAAACCCTTCAAAAAATCAATGAACCCAGAAACTGTTTTTTTGAAAAGATCAACAAAATAGATAGACCACTAGCCAGACTAATAAAGAAGAGAGAAGAATCAAATACAAGCAATAAAAAATGATAAAAGGCATATAACCACTGATCCCACAGAAATACAAACTACCATCAGAGAATACTATAAACACCTCTATGCAAATAAACTAGAAAATCTAGAAAAAGTGGATAAATTCCTGGACACATACACCCTCCCAAGGATAAACCAGGAAGAAGTTGAATCCCTGAATAGACCAATAACAAGTTCTGAAATTGAGACAGTAATTAATAGCCCACCAAACAAAAAAATCCAGGACGAGAATGATTTACAGCCAAATTCTACCAGAGGTACAGAGAGAAGCTGTTACCATTCCTTCTGAAACTATTCCAAACAATAGAAAAAGAGAGAATCCTCCCTAACTCATTTTATGAGGCCAACATCATCCTGATACCAAAACGTGGCAGAGACACAACAAAAAAAGAAAATTTCAGGCCAATATCCTTGATGAACATTGATGCGAAAATCCTCAGTAAAATACTGGCAAACCGAATCCAGCAGCACATCAAAAAGCTTATCCACCATGATCAACTTGTCTTCATCCCTGGGATGCAAGGCTGGTTCAACATACACAAATCCATAAACGTAATCTATCACATAAACAGAATCAATGACAAAAAACATAATTATTTCAATAGATGCAGAAAAGTGTTGAACCCCTTCATGCTAAAAAGTGTCAATAAACTAGGTATTGATGGAACATATCTCAAAATAATAAGAGCTATTTATGACAAACCCACAGCCAATATCGTACTGAATGGGCAAAAACTGGAAGCATTCCCTTTGAAAACCGGCACAAGACAAGGATGCCCTCTCACACTACTCCTATTCAGCATAGTATTGGAAGTTCTGGACAGGGAAATCAGGCAAGATAAAGAAATAAAAGTGTATTCAAATAGGAAAAGAGGAAGTAAAATTGTTTCTGTTTGCAGATGACATGATTGTATATTTAGAAAACCACATTATCTCAGCCCAGAATCTCTTTAAACTGACAAGCAACTTCAGCAAAGTCTCGGGATACAAAATTAATGTGCAAAAATCACAAGCATTCCTATACACCAATAATAGACAGAGAGCCAAATCATGAGTGAACTCATATTCACAATTGCTACAAAGAGAATAAAATACCTAGGAATACAACTTACAAGGGATGTGAAGGACCTCTTCAAGGAGAACTACAAACCACTGCTCAAGGAAATAAGAAAGGACACAAATAAATAGAAAAACATTCCATGCTCATGGATAGGAAGAATCAATATCATGAAAATGGCCATACTGCCCAAAGTAATTTATAGACTCAATGCTATCCCCATCAAGCTACCACTGACTTTCTCAACAGAATTGGAAAAAACTACTTTAAAATTCTTATGGAACCAATAAAGAGTCCGCATAACTAAGACAATCCTAAGCAAAAAGAACAAAGCCACGCTACCTGACTTCAAACTATACTGCAAGTCCACAGTAACCAAAACCGCATGGTACTGGTACCAAAACAGATATATAGACCAATGGAACCGAACAGAGGCCTCAGAAATAACACCACACATCTGCAACCATCTAATCTTCGACAAACCTGATAGAAACAAGCAATGGGGAAAAGATTCCCTATTTAATAAATGGTGTTGGGAAAACTGGCTAGGCATATGCAGAAAACTGAAACTGGATCCCTTCCTTACACCTTATACAAAAATTAACTCAAGATGGATTAAAGATTTAAACGTAAGACCTACAACCATAACAACCCTAGAAGAAAACCTAGGCCATAGCATTCAGGGCATAGGCATAGGCAAAGAGTTCATGACTAAAACATCAAAAGCAATGGCAACAAAAGCCAAAATTGACAAATGGGATCTAATTAAACTAAAGAGCTTCTGCACAGCAAAAGAAACTATCATCAGAGTGAAGAGGCAACCTACAGAATGGGAGAAAATTTTTCAATCTATCCACCTGACAAAGGGCTAACATCCAGAATCTACAAAGAAATTAAACAAATTTATAGGAAAAAACACCCCCATCAAAAAGTGGGTGAAGGATATGAACAGACACTTCTCAAAAGAAGACATTTATGCAGCCACCAAACATGAAAAAAAGCTCATCATCACTGGTCATTAGAGAAATGTAAATCAAAACCACAATGAGATACCATCTCATGCCAGTTAGAATGGCCATCATTAAAAAGTCAGGAAACCACAGATGCTGCAGAGATGTGGAGAAATAGGAACACTTTTACACTGTTGGTGGGAGTGTAAATTAGTTCAACCATTGTAGAAGACAGTGTGGCAATTCCTCAAGGATCTAGAACCAGAAATACCATTTGACCCAGCGATCCCATTACTGTGTATATACCCAAAGGATTATAAATCATGCTACTATAAAGACACATGCACACGTATGTTTATTGTGGCACTATTCATAATAGCAAAGACTTGGAACCAACCCAAATGCCAATCAATTATAGACTGGATAAACAAAATATGGCACATATACACTATGGAACACTGTGCAGCCATGAAAAAAGGATGATTTCATGTCGTTTGCAGGGACATGGGTGAATCTGGAAACCATCATTCTCAGCAAACTAACACAGGAACAGAAAACCGAACACCGCGTATTTTCATTTAAGTGGGAGTTGAACAATGGGAACACATGGACACAGGGAGGAGAACATTACACACTGGGGCCTGTCAGGGGGCGGGGAGGCTAGGGGAGGGATAGTATTAGGAGAAATACCTAATGTAGATGACAGGTTGATGGGTGCAGCAAACCACCATGGCACATGTGTATCTATGTAACGAAACTGCACGTTCTGCACATGTACCCCAGAACTTAAAGTATAAAAAAAAGAAAGAAAAAAGAAAAAAAAAACAAGTTGACTTTTGTGCACAAAAAGTGTCAGATGCCAGGTCTCCTAACTCCAAATCTGATACTGTTTGTCTTAACTACAACTATCATAATAATTAATATGCACTGTAACAAATTATCACCAACTTGTTGGCTTAAAACATAAAATTGTATTTAGGAATTTTGCAGTTTAGAAGCCCAACACAGGTTTCCCTAGGCTAAAATTAAGGTGCTGACAGGTTTATCATCCTTCCTGGATGCTTTAAGAGTCTGTTTCTGTACCTTTTCCAGCTTCTAGAAGCTGCCTACATTTCTTGGATCATAACTCTGTTCCCCCAACTTTAGCCCAGAAATCTTGCATCTCTCTGACTACTACTTCATATTCGTAGTTCCTTCTGACCACAGCTTGCAAAAGTTCTCTTCTTTTAAGAACTCATGTGATTAGATGGGGCCCACTTATATAATCCAAACTACTCTCTCTACTCTCCAGGTCTTTAACTTATTTCCATCTGCAAAATCCTTTTTGCCATACAAAGTATTAATAACATATTCACAGGTTTCAGGGATTAGGATGTGTACCTTTTGGGGGGCCATTTTTTCTACCTACTATAGACCACAAGCTTCTGATGATATTAGAAATCATTGACAGTTTTGCTTTCTTCCTGAAAGTATAGATTTTGTTTCCATTTCATTTATTTAATAAAATTTGGAGTAAATTACCTAACCTCTTTAAATTTCTGTTTTGGCCAGGCACGGTAGCTCATGCCTGTAATCCCAGCACTTTGGGAGGCAGAGGTGGGCAGAGCACTTGAGGTCAGGAGTTTGAGACCACCCTGGCCAACACAGCAAAGCCTCTTCTCTACTAAAAATACAAAAATGATCCAGGTGTGGTGGTGTGTGCCTGTAATCTCAGCTACTTGGGAGGCTGAGGCGGGATAACTGCTTGAACCTGGAGGCAGAGGTTGCAGTGAGCTGAGATCATTCCACCACACTCCAGCCTAGGTGACAGAGTGAGACTCCATCTCAAGAAAAAAAAAAAAAAGAATTTCTATTACATCTACAATGAATAAATAACAAAAGATGTTTTTAATCTCAAAACGTCGATGACCATAAATATGAAATAATCTCAGAAACTTTGTATTTGCAAATATTAGGAATAAAAATGTTTGCATTATTGTCTACTTTTTACTTGTGGACTGGTGTCAGTACAGAGGAAACAAAATCAATCAACTGATCAGGCTTGGAGTCATGCAGTGAGGAGATAGCGTATCTGCATCTGGTCTCATTACCTAAATGCAAATTGTCACTTATTTTAAGATATAGTATATTCCTAGTTAAGAAACACAGTATACATTTTACCCCTTTTCTCAAAGTATTCAGTGTTCATACATGTTTCCTAAACAATTTGCTGAACATGAAAATATCTTTTCGTTAAGAAGATGCTTTAGAATATGAAATACCAAAATTGGTTGAATTAATTCCTCTTAATTTAAAAGTTCTTGTCTTTATATTAATTTAGAAGTTTAATAAAAGCAAAAAATCTGAGGTTTGAATTTTAAAAATTCAGGTTTTAATCCTGGATCTATCGCGTACTGAGAGACTTGAAATAAGCGTGTAACCACTTTAAACCTAGGTTTCCTCATCTGAAAAATGTAAATAATGATATTTCCTCCAAAGGAAATATGGGTCAAATGAGAACATGAGTAAAAGAACATTGCTTGTCAAAACTAGAATCATCATCAGTATTATCATTATTTGTATCGTACCTACCTCACAGTGTTTTGGGATCATAAAATGCAATATTATATATAAATCATTCAAGACTACAACCTGAAAATGTAAACCTGTCAATAAATGTCATCATCTTTATCATTGCCAACATAGCTAAAAGGCTTAAGTTCCCACTTCCACTCCAAATATTATCCAACAAATAAATAACAGACAATGTATATACAACCCACAATATAGAAATTTCACTGCTAGATATGAATCCTAGAGAAACTGCTGAAACAAGAATGTTCATAGAAGGATTGTTTATAGTTGCAAAAAGTTAAACATGGCATTTAAGGCCACCAGAATAATGTGTAATTAATTTTTGGAGCAGTCTTCCAATGGACTATTGTATGGGATTGAAAATAAATTAATTAGAACTCCATGAACAAACATGAATAACTTAAAAGCATGCTACTGGGTAAAAAATGGTTGCAAAGATAGGTAGGTAGGCCAGGCGTGGTGGCTTACCCCTGTAATCCCAGCACTTTGGGAGGACAAGTTGGGTGGATCACGAGGTCAGGTGTTCAAGACAAGCCTGGCCAAGATGGTGAAACCCCGTCTCTACTAAAACTACAAAAATCAGCTGGGCATGGTGGCAGTTGCCTGTAATCCCAGCTACTCAGGAGGCTGAGGCAGGAGAATCACTTGAACCTGGGTGGCAGACATTGCAGTGAGCCAAGATCACACCACTGCACTTCAGCCTGGGCAACAGAGTAAGACTCCATCCCCCCTCCCCCAAAAAAGATAGGTAGGTATTATATACAGCCATTGCTCAGTATCTATGGAAAACTAGTTCCAGGACTCCCTGATCATACAAAATCTGAGGATACTCAAGTTCCTTTGATAAATGGTATAGTATTTGCATATACCCTATGCATATCCTCCCATATACTTTAAATTATCGCCATATTACTTATAATACCTAATACCATGCCTACACATCACTTTATTCTGATGGGTTCAATATAGTAATTGTCAAGCAGCATATTCAAATTTTCTTTTTTGGAAATTTGTGAATTCTTTTTGGAATATTTTCTTTCTTTCTTTTTTTTTTTTTTTAAATAAGCCAAGAGTTTATTTCAAACACAGTAATCAGAAAAAATCTTCTCAATGTCAAGTTGGTTGAATTAATGGATGTGGAACCAATGGATATGGAAGGCCAACAGTATTAAGAGATATATCATTTATATACATGTTTAAATTATTACACATGTAGTTGAAGTAAAAGGAAATGCATGAGGGAGTTGTGTTGCCATATAAAGTAAAGGGTGCCCAGTGAAATTTGAATTTCAGAAAAATAATCAATTAAACAAAGTTTTTATATTGACATTAAAACAAAAATTTTAAGTATATCTTATGAAATATTTTGGACAAATAAAAGGTCATTGGTTGTTCATTCAAAGTTCAAAATGTACTGGTGGCCTATATCCTTATTTGTTAAATTTGGCAACACAATGAGGAAGAGAAGAAAACAGAGGGAGGGTTAATTGTATTGGTGATGTTTTATTTCTTAAGTTGAGTGGTAGGTAAATGGGTATTAATTGCATTCTTTTTATGCAATTTTCAAATTCTTAAATATTTCAAAGTATGTTAACATATTAATAGGCAAAAATGAACCATTTTTCTGGAGAAAATCTCTAGTTGAAAGGTAAAACTAAGCTCCAATGCCAACAATAAAATAATATACATGTGGTCTCCTGCATAACTTGAGCCCGTACTTTATTTCTCAAGAGTAGAATTTAAAGCCATTAATACATATTATTGATGTATTTATTTTTTAATTATAAAAGGAACTATTTTTCAATTAGCCATAACATACATTGTTTTTGACAGGATAGCTTGAAATGTTTCATGAGCCTTCATTTTCTTCCCCTCCTCCATGCTTGCTTAAGGGAAAAATTTTTCTTTTTCCATGTTTAAATTCATTTCATTTACAACCGTCATTGCAAACTCCTCAGTGATGACAAAGGGTAAAGAAATAAGTAAAGCATATAAAATTTAAAAATTATGAAAAGTAAGGACAATAAAGTGGTATTGTACTTGATTTTGTTATTATTAATACCTTTCATTTATATGGCATTTACTTATTTGCAAATCACTAACCTGGGACGAGACGCTTAATTAATTACAGAATTCAATCTAGAATTAAAAATGTAGATTTTACGTTTTCCAAGACTGCAATATCAGGTATATGGCAATCAATAAAACTGTGTTTGGCCACAGGTAAGAATAATAATAAATAGAATGTTTAAATCTATAAGACAAATTGCAAAAAGTTGGCCATTGATTATTTTAAGGCTTGATGAAAAAAATAGATAAAAGACAATAATGAGATACACCTACACTTCTCCAGTAAAAATTATTTTGCCCAATCATGGATGCACATAAAAATCACCCAGAGTTTTAAAAATACATATGCTTGGCACTCACCACATGCATATTTAGTTTAACCAGTCTGCAGTAGGAACCAGTCATTGGTCATTGTTAAAACTATCCAGGTGATTCTAATATATGGTCAAGGTTGAGGCCCATAGCCCTAAAACTTAGAATGCCTACACTATGTGAGAGATAGTGCAGAACAAAAATCCTTGCCCTATGAATATGACTTGGCTCCTTAGAGAACAGATTGAAAAATCATCTGACTCCTCCATTGGCTTTATAGCAAGGGTTTGATATAAGTGCCAGAAAGAATTACAATACATTGCACATAGTGCTAAATAACAGATATTCACTGAAATCGTTGAAATATATAAATACCTTAAAAGGTAATGACGGCTGGGCGCGGTGGCTCACGCCTGTAATCCCAGCACTTTGGGAGGCCGAGGCGGGCGGATCACGAGGTCAGGAGATCGAGACCATCCTGGCTAACATGGTGAAACCCCGTCTCTACTAAAAATACAAAAAAAATTAGCCGGGCGTGGTGGCGGGTGCCTGTAGTCCCAGCTACTTGGGAGGCTGAGGCAGGAGAATGGCGTGAACCCTGGGGGGGTGGAGCCTGCAGTGAGCCAAGATCACGCCACTGCACTCCAGCCTGGGCGACAGAGCAAGACTCCATCTCAAAAAAAAAAAAAAAAGGTAATGGCATTTGTAGCTTACATAGTAAGACTTGAAGACTATCAGTGAAATACTAGAACACTGAGAGAAAAGATCTAATTTCAAAATATGGAGAATAAACATTTGCTTTTTAATCTTGGAATGAAAATACTTCAGTGTCTCCCAGCAACCCTCTGTCTTTACCACAATTAGATGGATTTAAGTCAGTTTTTATTTCTACTTGATTAACATGAAATTTGGTTTACAGCCCTTTTTTTAACCCCTACATTCATAATTAAATGACTAAATCCCATCCACAGCATTACCCACAGAACAGGATTGGAGAAAGATTATCCATTAAAGAGAGAGGGCATTGCTATTACGGCTTTTGAAGACTATAACCATGCACTCTCTTAGGAAACCTATTATGGCTGAGTGTTTGTATTATTGGTATTGCAACTCAATTCACATATATCAAACTATAAACTCCATTTACAATCAATCCATATTTCTAGGTTTTCTCTAATAACTTATTTGTGTGTTTCACATTGGAAGAAGTTATGTGCTTCAGAATATCTTCTGTGCCAGTGACTGTGGAGATGGCATTTGTAGCACAATAAGGCAACTTATTCCTATTAACTACAATCGAAACATTTGCTGTTTTACCTTTGATTTTAGAGCATCCTAAAACCTTATCATGATGATTCATGTGGTTTCAGATACCATATCTACTTTTAGTTCAAATGAGCAATAATACTACAAGCAATTATTTCCCCTGGTGACAAAAGCTGATTAGGATCAATCCCATAAATCAGGATAAACAGACACGATGTACAAATAAGTTTCATACTTATTTCCTTTTATAATTAAAACAATTATATCAATAATGTCTATTGATGTCTTTAAATTCAGCTCTTGAAAAACATAGGTCATTTTCAGCGGACAGTCACACGTGTCAGCCAACGATAGAGCTCAATTAGCCATAAAATACATTTCTTTGACAGAATAGCTTGAAATGTTTCATGAGCCTTCATTTTTTCCCTCTCCACCATGTTTTCCTAGTGCAAGATTTTTCCTTTTTGCATATTTAAGTTCCTTTCATTGACAACAGGCATTGCAAACTCAATGATTTCTCTGTGCCAAATGAATGTCTGTCAAAAGGCTCAGGTGAAATCTGTCTGCTCCTGGTTGACCAAATTGATCCAGCTGCAGTAAATGATGAAACAGATCATTCATCTAAGTTTGCCCATGCCAAAAGGTTATTCCTTCCCACTTATCCACGGTTGCTAAAAAGTGGACAACTGACTTTATCTTACAACCAGAGCTTAGGGTAGTTGAGTGTTTTCATTACCTGTGAACATCAATGGCTTTGGACATAATTAATCGTGCTGAAATCACTTCATTATTTTAATGAGCTTTTCTCTTTCCTCTAGCTATGATAATAAGTACATGGGAAAGAATTTTTTCTCATTATTTCTGAAAGTAAGGGAGAGCAAAGGGAGTGAAATGGAAACATGCAGAAAACCTGCAAAACGGAGACAGTTGTGCCTTCTGCTGCTGATTTCTCCGCCTGTATCAACAAAGAAAAGTGTGATGAGAAGGAAGCTTTGTGGATGCTCAGCTGCCAGGGTCTTGAACGTGAAGCAAAACGATTTCATCTCAATCTCTTCAGAAGTCTTGTTTATGCTGAATATTAGAAAGCATATTTTTAAAAAGCTGGGAAAGAGAAAAGAATACACGTACCTAAGTTAATAACTGGTAAAAATAAGTGGACTTAGTGCTCTTCAAATCAACCCACTTCACTGTTCTTCCCTCATAAAGGTATAGAATAATTCCCATTTATAAAGTGGAAGAATACAGGACATTCTTTGAGCATGTGAGCATTTATACTTTATATATATATATATATATATATATGCAAACAGACACCATGTACAAACTATATATGTATATATATGTGTATATGTGTATAACTATATATGTATATATGTGTATAACTCTATATATATATAAATTGAGATAGCCCTGAGAAAGAACTTTATTGAGTGTAATTCTGAACTGTGGCTGTATTAAGCACAGTTCAGAATTACACTCTGAATTCAGAAGGTTCAGAAGGTTCAGAAGATGAGTCAGAATTTAAGATTTTGTTTTCCTGAAATTATTCTCAAACTTTAGTGTCCATCTGATGTACCTGGATCACAGATTGCTGGATCCCAGCCACGGAGTTTCTGATTCAGAAGGTCTGAAGTGGTCCCTGAGAATATTCACTTCTCACAAGTTTCCAGCTGTTGCTGGTGCTACCGGTCCAGGGACCACACTTTGAGGACCACTGCTTTAAAGTCACCATGTGGTACAGTAGCTATGGATTTTTTAATAGAAGAAGTATCCAAGGCATAAGCCCTTCACCATGAAGAGATTCCCAAGAGGAAAGTACTGACTTTTAGTAAGTCTGAAATGTTAGACTGATACACTGTCTCATTTTCCACTATCCGAAATAAATTGTCATTCAACAAATGAGTGCAGCCATTGCGGTGGGTGTCTTTCAAGCATCTCTTACTCTTTTTTAGTTTTTATTTTTTTATTATACTTTAAGTTCTAGAGTACATGTGCACAACATGCAGGTTTGTTACATATGTATACATGTGCCACATTGGTGTGCTACACCCATTAACTCATCATTTACATTAGGGATATCTCCTATTGCCATCCCTCCCCCTTCCCCCCACCCCACAACAGGCCCTGGTGTGGGATGTTCCCCTTCCTGTGTCCAAATGTTCTCATTGTTCAGTTCCCACCTATGAGTGAGAACATGCAGTGTTTGGTATTTTGTCCTTGCAATAGTTTGCTGAGAATGATGGTTTCCAGCTTCATCCATGTCCCTACAAAGGACATGAACGCATCCTTTTTTATGGCTGCATAGTATTCCATGGTGTGTATGTGCCACATTTTCTTAATCCAGTCTATCACTGATGGACATCTGGGTTGGTTCCAAGTCTTTGCTATTGTGAATAGTGCCACAATAAACATACGTGTGCATGTGTCTTTATAGCAGCATGATTTATAATCCTTTGGGTATATACCCAGTAATGGGATGGCTGGGTCAAATGGTATTTCTAGTTCTGGAAGGGATCTCTTACTCTTTGGCATTCCCTCTTACCAACCCTTACAATGTTAGAGAAAACTACGCGTACCATGGCTTCTTTGTATTACTGACAAGTGGGATTTCATGTCAATCAAAAGCTGTAGAGTTTTGTGTCATGCCTTTTAAACCTAGAAGAATCGTTATATATAGTTGAATAGTTCATCCAACTCCTTTGCAATTCCTTCTTTGCAGACACTAGGGCCCATAGAAGCAGAATACATTCTCAAGGTCACGCAGCTAGATAGTTGAAGTCAAAGACAGCATTAGAACCAAAATCTCTGACTTTCGTCCAATGCTGTTTCACTCACACATACACTCACTTACTTATTCATAGATTCTCTTACTCATTAAACAAATGGTATTACACATGAAATATGTACTAAAAATTGCTAGGGACTGGCCATGATAAAGAAGAAAAGAGAGGCCAAGGCGGGCAGATCACGAGGTCAGGAGATCGAGACCATCCTGGCTAACACGGTGAAAGCCTGTCTCTACTAAAAATACAAAAAATTAGTCAGGCGCAGTGGCGGGCGCCTGTAGTCCCAGCTACTCGGGAGGCTGAGGTGGGAGAATGGCGTGAACCCAGGAAGCGGAGCTTGCAGTGAGCCGAGATAGCGCCACTGCAGTTAGGCCTGGGTGAAAGAGTGAGACTCCGTCTCAAAAAAAAAAAAAGAAGAAGAAAAGAGTGAGACTAACATCTACTTAGTCACTACTCTGTGCCAAGGTAGAATACATAATATGGTTTCTCATTGAATCTTCATAGCCACCTTGAGAAATACTATCATTCCCATTTTGACTAGTGAAAAAACATATTGGTTGAACATAAAAATTTCAACCTCAAATTTAGTGCTCTGAATAAACACATGGTCCTTGTCCAAGAGAACCAAAACCCAAACAGACTTGAACACAAATAATTTCAATGAAGTGTCGTAAGAATCCTAATGGAAATAAAACAAAGGAAGGAGTGGTAAGCTCTGCCTATGAAATAATATTAGCAAAGTTAACATTAGTCACATATATACTAGGAAATTAACTTATTCCAAACTCATTTGATTCTTATAATGGCCCTGTGCAGAAAGTACTATTATTTCTACTTTACAAATGGAAAATAGAAAAGATTGTGTATAGAACCACAAAGCAGATCTCTATTTTAAGGTAGATGTGTCCAATTCCAAAGCCCATGCCTTTCTCAGATGTTCTACTTTATATCCTACACATCATGGATGTTACATTAAGTTCTACCTCTCACTTTCCTGTCTTTTGTTTTTTTTTTTGGCACAGCTTCCTGCTGAAACTCCTCCAGTATGTGGATTGTTCTGCTTATAACCAGCACCAGCACATTGCTGATAGACACCCCCACCCCTTGTCTAGGAGTGAATCCTGTACCTCCAAAAAATTTGCTTCAGGGCACTCTGATAGTGAAAGCTGAAAACTTGCTTGCACAGTAATACGAGAGTTGTTGCTGGCAAATTTTTACCCTACCTCAATGCTTCAGTTCATTATCATAAGATATTTTTCTTTTTCTGGCAATCGTATCATTATGAGATTTACTCTTAATGGAGCAGACTAAGCAGAGAGAACATTCTCTCCTTGGAGAACCACAAACAAAATAGTGTTCCAAACGGATTATTTTGATAAAGAAATTTATTCAATCACAAGATGAATACAGTTGATAAGCTCAGTATCTCTAAAGACTTTCCCAAACTTGCACTTTCAAAAAATAAGTAATACAAAGGACAGTGCTTTAGGAAACAAGTGGTACAGTAACTACATTCTGTTTTATTGGAGAAAGATAGGTTTCCTTCCCAGGGTAACAAGGTTCTTCACAGCTATCAGCCCCTCAGACTGATTAGATCTATTTAAAACCATCATGGCCAGGAAGCATCTGTTGATTCCTTGGTGGAATGTGGAACTCTGGAGGCGAACAGCCCTGTGCACAGGAAGAACATTATCCTGGGCAGCTGAATGTTGACTGCTTCCCTGTCACTTTGCTATTCTGACAATGCCATGGGGGACTCTGAGCTTGAAGTACCTCCAGAGACTGATAATGCAAGTGCTAATTCTTAGCCTCTCCCAGAATTCTTGTAGTTCTCATCTCCTCCAGTTTTTCCGGCTGCTGTTTGTGTAATTGAAGAAAACAACACGGCCAAAGGGAGGCAATTTATCTTGTGAGCCTCCCTGTAGTGGAGCAAACTAGCCGGGTTGCATAACAAAAACCCAGGCAAAGAAAATAATCGATCATCGGGGGCCTATGGGTGTGGTCTCTCCTGTTACAATAGACCTCAATTGTAAGATTTTTTAAAAAGTAGTTTTAAGACGAATTAAATTTCTTTGGACTTTAAGGCAGTCTTGAAGAGGCGTCTTCCTGCCAGAAAAAGCAACCTCAGCAGAGAGACCTGCAGGAAGATCTGCATTTATTATTCAAAGCCCAATAAACATTGGGGAATGACATCTTAAGCCAAATAGTCTATCTTGTGCTCACTGGCTTTGAATCATTAAGTTGAAAGGGTACTGAAAGATTATTAATGTAACATAACCAGTTAGATGCAGAGTATAAAGTATAATACAAGTGTGCTGACAGCATCTTGATATTTAGTGTGCTATTATTTTCTTGCCTATCACAATAAACATATACTCGTAATACCACAATCCAGAGAACAAAAGTCAAGTCATTTAACTGCCAGACTAAAGGACACCACAAATTTACAGGTCAGACATTCTTTTACAAAACTCTCTAGGTATTCAGTTAAAAATGCAAGTGATTTCAAAATATCTTTAGGGTTTTCAGTTTGTCTGGTAGCTTGCAGGGCCACTAAATATACAAAAGCAACAAGAAAAGAGTGGGCCTAACATCTGCTTAGCAATATTAACATTTTCAGCATCATCTGGAAAGGTGTTAGAACGCTCAACCTTGAGCCCAGCCCCAAACTTACTGAATCAGAATCTGCATTCTAACCTGGGCATACACAATTTACCTGGTGCTCTTAACTAATTTCCACTAGTTAGCCTTCTAAAAACTTTACTTCTGTCAGCTACGCCAGAAGTAAGAATAATAATAAAAGTATACAAGTGTACATTGAGGATAAATAGGATCTGAAATATTGTAGAAAGACATCACAAAATCTTTTTGGTCAGTTTAGAGGCTTATTTTTAAGTTTTTAATATATATATAATTTTTAGCCCTGATTTATTTTTCTCTTTCAGCTTTACCCTCTGCATATAGACTAAATTCTGGCACCATCATCCCAACTTGCCCTTTTTTGCATGGGGGCTGAGGAGCTATTGCTCACCTGGGGTACAATGGCTTCCTGCTTATTAAGCTTCCACTGATGGAATTACACCTCACCCAAGCCACTTATTATAAGGTCTCACTTAGCAAATCTCCCTTTATCTGATATTACTTCAATTCACCCTCTTACTAGTACTTCCTTCCCTAATATTTTATTAGGTCTGGCCTCCCCTGGGTGAAGGTGACCCCTGAGATGAGACTATATCAGTGTGATTAAGGTAATCATGCTGGACAATTAAATGACTGGAGAGGAAGCTAATCAAAAGTGGGCTCTTAATATGGTCCTCTGAAAGCAAATATGTTATCAAGGACATAGAAGTGCTAAATATATTATCTCTATCCCCCATATACCTTGGTCAGAGTAAAAGATTGGAAACAGTAGGAAGTCTTTAAGGCTGTTTTCAACTAATTGGCACTAACAACCATATGCATTTACAATCTTAACAATATCAAATAAAAGCTCAAAGCTAAGGTACTAAAGAATTCTTATGCAGCCCTTTATGGGAGTTGCTTTCTCATGAATTGCCAAAGAAAAGGGACCAAAAAATTAATAACCCAGAAAAAAGTTAATTATAAACAAAGTCCTACTAATACAAATTTCAGTGGGCTATTTGGGTAAAAGGAGGCAGGCTGAGCTCTAAACAATATAATTGAAACCAATGACTATGAGAATAAGGTGGAAGAAGGGGCAGGATACTGACGAGAGGATCCACAAGATGAGAGTTCTTCCTATGAAACCAGTTTACTGATTAAAAGAAAAAAATTCTGGCAAAATTCACAAGAAATGAGAAATTAGTGAATTGTTGCCCATGTTTTTCTTTTGTTTCTTTTTTTTTTTTTTTTTTTTCTGAGATGGAGTTTTGCTCTTGTTGCCCAGGCTGGAGTAGGGTGGCGCAATCTCAGCTCACTGCAACCTCTGCCTCCTGGAATCCAGCGACTCTCTTGCCTCAGCCTTCTGAGTAGCTAGGATTACAGGTGCCTACCACCACGCCCAGCTAATTTTTTGTATTTTTAGTGGAGACAAGGTTTCACCATGTTGGCCAGACTGATCTCAAACTCTTGAGCTCAGGTGATCCTCCCGCCTTGGCCTCCCCAAAGTGCTGGGATTACAGGCATGAGCCACTGCGCCCAGCCCAATGTTCTTATTTGTAATGTAAGTGCATTATATCATGTATTTGTCTGTATTATTGAAACTCCCATATTGGAGAATACTCAAACCAAGATTTAAGTAAGCAAATGCATACTATGTGCTGTTCTATTGTTCAAGCCTTTAGAAACTGCAGATGAATGGCTGCAGTTGCCAGTGAAAACAAGTTGATGATTAATTTTTGCTGTGCATACACTCAGATCTATGTTTGGAGTTGGAACATTTTATGTGTTGAGCATAATATCAACTTAGAACACTCTCTTTACCAGAAATTCTGAAACAAAATACAGTAACTTCTTAATCATAGCAAAATAGCTGTTTCTGTAGATTGCAGCTGATTTTCAAGAATTTATTTAACTTGAAAAAAGGATTCTTACCTAAAAATAGAGTTCACTGACCTTCTCAAATCTATTATTTTTTTCTAACTCTTGGCAAGAAGGACCACTTCCTGGGATATCTCTTTCATGAAGAAAGGATTCAATCCCAAGATTTCAGATTCAGAAACCTCCCTGTTTGATTACAACCACCTGTTGCTTTTTGGTTCCTTGCTCATGTACCTCCATTTTGACCTTCCTCTAGCTTCATTCTGAACTCTCTATTCCTGGCTTCTCTATATCCCCTCAGATAGAAGTTTCATTGGCTTCCATTTGTAGACTGCAGCCCCCACCAATTATTTGCTCATTCCTAAAATCTTTCAGAGGTTTGTCCTAGTGCCAATCCTCAATCATGAGTAAGTCCTAGCACCTCCTTGACTAATTAGTGAAAAAGAGAGGTCTCCCAGTCAGTGCCCAGCACAATAATTGCTGGTTTATTTTTTTCTTTCCTCTCAGCCAGGTCCTCAGAATTATTAGGAATTAATTCATTTTCTTTACATTGATTTCTTTCATGCGTCTGATAGAAACTATCCCTATTATTTTCCCCTTTTCCCCTTGCTCTCCACAGTTTACCCCCTTTCTTCCGTGAGTGGTGCCAGGTCAGAGATAACCAAGTCCACAGGTGTTTGTGTCTTTCCATAATGTCAGACATTCATTGATGCTATTTCAAACACAAAAGCTAGGAGCTACATGGAGCTCCCAAGGAGGCAATTCCCCACATTACTTCCAGATCACTCAGCAGTCAGAGCCACAGGCATACAGGCTCAAGCCACTCTACAAGTCAGTCCATACTGCAAACCATAAATAGGAGAGTTAATCAATATATAAATATTATAGATTAAACATTCCACCACAAACAAGGTAAGATTTAACATCAAGAGAAGGCGGATAAAGGGTTAATGTTCCCAGTCCAGGGAGAGCAGTATACACAAAAGGAATCCCCTTGGCCGGGCTCGGTGGCTCAAGCCTGTAATCCCAGCACTTTGGGAGGCCAAGGTGGGCGGATCACGAGGTCAGGAGTTCGAGACCATCCTGGCCAACATAGTGAAACCCTGTTTCTACTAAAAATACAGAAAAAATTAGCAGGGCATGGTGGCAGGCGCCTGTAGTCCCAGCTACTCTGGAGGCTGAGGCAGGAGAATGGCGTGAACCCCGGAGGCGGAGCTTGCAGTGAGCCGAGATGGTGCCACTGCACTCCAGCCTGGGGGACAGAGCCAGACTCTGTCTCAAAAAAAAAAAAAAAAAAAAAGGAATCCCCTGGTCTGGGCCAGGCGTTCTGAGAGTCAGGGAAGGAATGGTCTTTGATGTGAGCAGAGCCTTTGCTGACAGATATTAAGAGGCTTAACACAAATCACAGCAAGACAGTGTCAGTTAAGATGACCATTTTGAGCTGAAGTCCCTCTTTTTATGGCCCCCGGGCTCCCTGGTGAGAAGTGTTAGTGGAAGAGTGTGCTTGTTTATGCCGTTATCCGCTAGGATGCAGTATTTATTTATTTATTTTATTTATTTATTTTTTTTGAGACAGCGTCTTGCTCTGTCACCCAGGCTGGAGTGCAGTGGTGTGATCTCGGCTCACTGCAACCTCCACCTCCCAGGTTCACGCCATTCTCCTGCCTCAGCCTCCCCAGTAACTGGGACTACAGGCGCCCGCCACCACGCCCGGCTAATTTTTTGTATTTTTTTTTTTTGTAGTAGAGACGGGGTTTCACCGTGTTAGCAAGGATGGTCTCAATCTCCTGACCTCGTGATCCACCCACCTCGGCCTCCCAAAGTGCTGGAATTACAGGCGTGAGCCACCATGACCGACCCACAGTCTTTATTAAGCAAAGCATCTGGTCTCTGTTGGCAAAGTGCCTTAGGAAACGTTAAGATAGAATCTCTTTCTAAGATGAAGTTACTTATGTCAAAGATGCTATATACACTTTCTAAGAAAATTGCATCTATTTCACATGAGCTCCTTTGACTTCTGGTCTACGTCTTTGGGAATCTTCCAGTATCCTCCTTGGTAAAGCAAATCTGTCTACTTCTTGAGTCCCATGGCCACGTGACTCCCTGGCACCCTCTTCTTTCCGTTATTCTCATGCCTTCAAGTTGTTCCTTTGTATTGGTCTTCGTTCTTTCTTTCCAAATATGATTGAATCTCCTGCCCTAAAAGGATGATATGGTTATCTTCCTGAAGACATAAATTTATTCTCCACCTGGAACAAATTCATTTTGTATCCTATCTCACAAATAGTACTCTCAGAAGAATCACATACACTTACCAGTCTATATGTACTTTTCATATGTCATTACTGCAACAGAATTTAAAAAAAAATTAACCTATACATCTTAATTCCTTGAACTTAATTTACATTCAGTAGCAAAGAAGGATGTGATAGAATGGACTATAACTTGGATAAATCTCTGAAACAATAGGTTGATCACAAAGTCTAACCATATGCAGCTGCTTTAAAAGGAAAATGAAGCTACAAAGGCCCAGACCAAGAAGATACAGAGAAATCCAGAGAGTAGAAGTCAAGACAAGCCTGTAAGTGCTAGTTCTTTAATTTCTTAGTGCTTAATTTATAGGAGGATCAACTGAAAAGATATCTTTTAATGAGTTTTTGAATATTTAATACATAAATTTATTTAAATTTAATATTTAACACATAAAATTCTATAAGTCTTTACAAAGATTTCTGAAAAATAAAAATATTGAAATAGCCATTGGCTCATTATCAACAGTGGCAGATATGGAACCAATAAGATAGAATGTTCTACTTATTTTTTATACTGGCATATTTTTTAACAGAGCAAATTAACTGAAGTTGGAGTAAAATAAAATTAAGCCTTTTCATTTCAAAAATGATTTTCTCAGCACATTTTTTCTAGCTTATATTGCTTATTAAAAGAAATACTAGAAAACCTAAAAAGAAATTTAAACGTAAAGTAATATGTGATCTGCAAAAAGACCTTTTTCCGATGATTTCTGACCAATAATAACGTATGTTAGGAAGCTTTCACATTATGTGATAACAGTTTACCCTGACATATTATAAAACAACCAAATCTCTCCTATTAGGCTTCAGCAAAATGTGGATGGAAAGTATATCCATGAGCCTTCTGTTCTTGAAACAATCTGTAGAGCTCCCTCACACACATTTTTTCTCATCTCATTCAGTACAGTATCACTCTTCAAGCATGTGCCTCAGGTAGTTATTTGCTGTTTTAAAAGACAGAGTGATGTGGGTGTTCAGGTCCTTAGTTTTCACTCCAAGGACAACCACCGAATTAGCTCTTACACAACCTTCAGATATAAAAGTTTTACAAAATTATAACAGGGACCAAAAGTTCTCACAGTGTCTTTTCTTACCCATCTGTCATCCTTCAGAAAGCTACTAAACATAATACCTTTCCACATTTTGGCTCTAAATATATTAATCTAAAATATTTTAAGCTCCGGGTGATCTATCCATGAAGCAAATGTGTAAACTCTTTATTTTTAAAAAATCAAACTGTTAGTTTTAAATGAGAATTACTGTGAAAAGTTAATTCAGTTGAAATGATTTTTCTTGTCCAGAGCACCAATATCACAAGCACAAAGGTAAAATAAGGTGTAGAATCTGAGACCGAATGTTCAGAATTATTATCCTTGGTTTAGCAAAGTATATACAGGCTCATTTTATTGCAAATACTCCCCATGTGAAAATATTTTTTTCTTAATTAGTGGGCTTCTAAATTCTTTAGTGGGCTTTATGTTGTTTAAAGTAGCAATACTGACTGCACATATGTTAAAACAGCCAGATGGTGGCTGTTTCAGGACACTCCCACAGTTGTAGGAATAGGGTGGGAGACAGAGAAAGACCAATGCAGAACTGACGGTCCTGATAGGAGCAGATGGTGGTGAATACTCAAAAGGCTTTTTAATACATACCATTCCTTATTCCAAGCAATTGTATGGGGACTTCCTGTATGCCAGAGTTTTCAAAGCTAATTGCCTTTGTATCTGCTGCCATAACTATGTTTGACTAAGAGGAAAGCAGGGGGTGGGGGAAAGAAAGAAGATAATATCATGTGAAATTTTTGGCACTCTACTACTGATTTTTCAACTATCAATTATGTAATTTCACAGTTCATAGATTTCAGAAGGTGCAGCAGGAATAGATCAGATGTCCTTTGGGGCTAGAGAGTGGAAAAAAAAGAATGGAGAAGAGCGAAGATTGGAAATGGCAATGTTTAATTTTATTAGAAAACCATAAAATCAAACTCAGTGTTGGGAAAAAGCTATGTTGATGAAAAATAAATCAAAGTTTATTCAAAGAAAAGGTAGGAGAGATTGAAGGTTGCTCCTGTACCTGGTTGAGAGTTTCTGAAGACATATTCCTCCTGTACATTTTCGGTGGGAAAGGTTTCATTTCCATAGATCATCTTTAAACCACTTGCTGTCCATCATTTTCACTTATAGAGCAACCATTCCATGCTGTTTGGGAACTACAAAGGATGGCAAACACACCATGTATTAGGGTTTTCCAGAGAAACGAACCAATTGTTTGTGTTCTGCAGACTAGAGTAAGTTGGCAGGCTGGAGACCCAGGGAAGAGTTGATCGATGTTACAGATTGAGTCTGAAGACCACCTGGAGGAAGACAGCATTCTCTCTTCCTTGGGGATCTCAGTAATTGTTCTCTTAAGATCTTCAACTGATTAGATAAGACCCACTCAAATTATGGAGGGTAATATGCTTTTACTCAATGTCTACAGATGTGCATGTTTATCTTATTTTAAAAATACCTTTATAGCAATATCTAGACCAGTATTTGACTAAATATCTGGGTACCATGACATAAAGTTAACACGTAAAATTAACCATTACTCACCTTCCTCGATTAACCAAAAATGGAATAACCTCCAGAAAGATGCTCCTCAAGGACCCATCTCACATTCCTTTACATAAAAATGTCCGTCCGTAGGGAGGATCTGTTTAGGAATATGAAACTTTATTAACCCAGTTTCCTATGGACATTATTTAAATATTGTTTTATTTAAAAAAATAAAAATTCTGAAATATCAAAAAATTCATCAGTTTTTTTCTCCTGATATTCAAAAATATCTTTCTCAACCCACTTCTCAGTTGTACATAATTGACTTAAAAGCAAAAAATATTGCTGTTTCATAAACTTTGGGGCTTCCAAAGACCTGGATAGCCTGAGGCTTAATGTTTCATTTCTGGTTATCTAAAAATCATTATGATTGGTATAATGTGTATGGAAGAGGTAGAGGGAAGAGAAGAAGAGACAGGTAGATTTCCTGGTTATTTCAATTCATGTCACTGACTGAAAATGCCATTGGGTATAATACGTTAAAATTTTCTATCTCTGGAAATTCTGAGTGAGAAAGAAATAAGGCTATGTACCTTTAAGAATGTGTGAATAATAAATATAAAAGTGCAATTTATTTTACGTGCTGCTCCATTGTTGACAAAATGTGTTATCTAGTTACAATTTGCTCATTTGGCCTCACCAGGCTTTTTTTAGGCCATGCAGGGCAGCTACTGTTGGATCCCTGTTTCAGAACTGGCAGCTGAGGGTGACAGCAATCATGAAACTTGCTTTTAGCCACTTAGCTGGTAAGCGGCAAAAACAGGATTTAAATCATGTTTATCTCATTCTAAATTTAAAGAGACTTAAGGGCTGGTCAGCCGCATATTAAGCTCCAGGTATATGCCTGGCTTTCTTCATCTATTGAATGGGAATAAAATAACACATCACAGAATTGTTTTGAAGACTATGTAAGGTAGAGCAGGAAAAGTGGTTAAGTGCAGTTTTTGGCCAAAGAAAATATTCCATTCTGGCTATTCTTTGGAATTCTTAATTGACAATAGCTGCAACTTTGCCAATGAGCCACTCAACCCCAGCACCTAAACAAGAGACTGCTTGTTCTGCACTACAGGGTTGCTCAACTGCAGGGATCCCCAACTGTGGAGAATACAATATATTCAGTGTGAAAGGTAGCCCTTGGAGTTGAGCAGTCTCTGGTTATTATGGCAGTACAGAAGCAGCTGCCACTTTACTGTCAGTAGCCAAAATGTTATTAAACGTAAGAATAGCAGCTTGGAAAAAAAAGAACTGGGCGAGAGATGGCCAATTGAAGCAACACCCACTGGGGCTGAGTACTTTAAGGTATCTTGTGGCTGACAGCAAGGAGAGCTGCATGAGGCCAAATTTTGTAATGTTCTCTACCCCACCACACCCTAGTGATATGATGTCTTTCGTGTGCCTCATTCTTATCTCTTTGTATAATTTTAGAGATGGAAGTTTATAAGCAAAATTAAATTTTTCATTACTTAAAACTTCTGGTTAAGTACAAAAATCATATTAAACCTTATTTTCTGACAAATTACTTTATAATCCCATATTTTAAAATGGAGGATAAATGTATCCACTTGGTATATAGCGAAACTGAGAAATGTAGAACTTAATTAGAATGTACTTAGACTTATAAATCAGTGAAAAAACCCAGAATAAAATTCAATTTTTTAAATTTATATTGTCTATTCAAAGAATCAACTGGCATCACTTATATTTCAGAAGGAACAGTAAATCAACCTAAATTTCTTTCTCAAATCCTAGATAATATAACTCTAGTATTCCAAAATTAAAATAGCATCTCAGATTAAAATATCAATATAACTGTCTTCAGAGGAATAAAATAAAATATTAAATCTAAAAGAAGTTTGTTTATATGACAGGCTCAGTGGAAAATATCAGTTTGTCTGAGCAATAAACCTATGAAAATCAAGCTGCCAGACACAAATGCTTATGGGCAACATTGTCTATTATTATGATACTAAACAAATATTGATGACAGCAAGACAATACATGTTGAGCATGTAAGACAATGATTTACCATTCTAATTTTTTCTACTACCTTCTTTTAAACATATTTTTGAATAGCAAAACTTGAGGAAGACTGACTGCTGAGAAAGAGACCAGTCTTAATTTAGAACTTCCTGATTCACTGAGCAGCTAACAATTCTTGCTATTTCTCTAGTGTTTTCATGCAGCATCTTAAATGTGTTTAGCTTTGAGCATGGTTACTGGAAGGAAAAGATGTTCAGTTCTAGCTTCTGGCTTATAATGGGTTCTTTCAGATGCTACACTGTGAGATTAAGATTACCTGCAAGTAATCTGGGTGATAATCCCAGAAGAGTGAAGAAGTGAGACATGGAAGGGAAAGAAGCCTAGGAAGCCAAAATAGGGTGCCTCATAAGCAAGCTACTCTGGTGGAACCTCAGTTAGGTACTTTTGATAGATGGTGAGAAATATGGCCAATGCTTTTTACAATGGGAGGGGAGAGAGAGCTGGGGTATTTATGCACCAATTCCTATTTGTCATTTGTGGGCTGCTGGTGGTTAGGGGTCTTGGTGGTTAACTCCCTGGCATTTCCAGTCTACCTTGCCTCAAGATCCTGTAGCCATAAAAAGCCTTTGGAGTAAAACCTGAAAGTATTTGCCTTCTCAAGGCATTGAGTGCTAAGGGGATATAGTTTGAAAACTCACAGTACCTGTTATCAGTTCTTAGTCCTAGATATAGACTGGATTCATAAATATCATGTGCCAATCAATCTTTGACACTTCTGGTGCACAGTCTCTCTTCAATTTACCTAAGTGGTAGCCTGGGAAAGAAATTCTCAGTTACCCCGATAGAATCATATGTCATGAGATATGCAGCACTAACATATGACTGATAAGAGTTCAGATATCAAAATTTGAAAATTTTGAAGTTTCAAACTTTTTTTTTTTTGAAATGGAGTCTCACTCTATCA
Organism: Hylobates moloch; assembly: GCF_009828535.3. Lineage (NCBI taxonomy): Eukaryota > Metazoa > Chordata > Mammalia > Primates > Hylobatidae > Hylobates > Hylobates moloch. Next base: position 77,102,844 of record NW_026652277.1, read on the forward strand.
CCCAGGCTGGGGTGCAGTGGCACATTCTTGGCTCACTGCAACCTCCGCCTCCCAGGTTCAAGCAATTCTCTGCCTCAGCCTCCTGAGTAGCTGGAATTACAGGCACCCACCACCACGCTCAGCTAATTTTTGTATTTTTAGCAGAGATGGGGTTTCACCATCTTGGCCAGGCTAGTCTTGAACTCCTGACCTCGTGATCCACCAACCTCAGCCTCCCAAAGTGCTGGGATTACAAGCGTGAGCCACCGCGCCCAGCCCAACCTTTTTAATACATTAAATAAAACCAAAGGTTATTCTTTGAAAATACTTGTTTCACTCCCTGGATTGATATTAAGTGAAACAGTGAGGTTAGAATGAGAGCTTGTGTTCTGAAATGCTTATAAACAAGAGTCCATTTGTCCTATACCACAAACTATAGTGTCTTTTTTATGGAAAAACATTTATTTTGTAGTTTCTGTATTAAAAGTGTTGAGAGTCACTGGTAAAGGCAATAATTCATCTCATATACATTCTCTCTGAGTCACATACTTGCAAAAAACCTGCCATGCAAAAATATCCACAAAGAGTTTGAGGCAAATTCTATTTTTGTGGAAAAGTTTAACTTTTATGAGAAATTTAGTTTGACATCAGATCAAGTACTTTTCAGAGGGCAGGCAATTATCAAGATTGCAAATAGCATTCAAAATGGAAGAGGATTACCATGTTATTATATGCTAGTTAAACTGGTCATAGAGAAGTATAGTGCATTATAATGTTGAGCCACTTGGAAGAACAAAGAAAAAATATATATGTTTAATAATGTTTAATAAAATTTCTCAGGAGAATTTGTTGAAATTTTTAAGATGTTCCAGAGATCCTACAAGAATGCACAGCATGTATTTTGGTGTTATTTGTGAAACAGAATCAGAGTTAAAATTGTTTGGGAGACCATCGTTAGGAAACACACTAAATATTAATTCAAAACTTTGAAAATTTGGTACTATGCTAATAAAATGAACTTGCCCTTACAGAGTTTAATTCATGTGAAGAAGTCTGAATATGCATATCAAAATTTAAATGATAGTAAAAGCATCAGACAACTGTATATAATTATTTGGAAATGACAGATTGAGACAATAGGTGCTAGAAGTTCATAGGAGGGCCTTATCACTAGTGATGACTGTGGAAAAGATGAAGATTGAACTGCACCTGAAAAATTGGTAAAGCTTGGATAAGGTCAAACAATCATGAGATTAAGATAAAAAAAAAACAGTTAAGTATAAAGGCCTTAAAAAATACTACTTAGAACAGCATCTCACATAATGATTATTGATATAGTAGATATTTAATAACACAATATTTAATATCTCAATATTATTTTTAAGCATTTAACCATCATCAAAAGGACAGAGCCATGAGTTTGAGATCCATTTTAGAGATATAATGCATCTCTGCATTCTGTTTAATATTTATATCAATCCTTCTCAAGCATCAGGCTGTAGGTCACCAATTAAAGGATTTAATGCTACCATATTTTGAAAAGTGTTTCTTAGAGACAGGAGGAAAAAATGTCCTTGTTAAAGACAACTGTAAATAATCTTTAACCTGCATTATTAAAGGCTTCATTTTCAAGTCAATTCAAATTGTGGTCCTCTGATAAAAATAGTGAATAAATTACATAGACAACAATAAAAACCTTGACCCCTCTATCACTGATTTTGCCTTTTTAATAAGAAGCAATAGACAATTTTTTTTTATCTTTAGGGACATTAGGTAGCTATCTAGACAATATAAGCTGGGCAAAATTATCTCAAAAGGAATAATACCTAAATGTCATATATTCATTATTTTCTAGATGCCACACTGATAATGTCCCTGAAATCTTCCTTGATAACCTGAGTTACTTGACACCATAAATATAGCTAAAATGTAATGGGGTTTAAAAATTAGGTACCGGGAACATTTTTTATGATATGCTGTGTCTATAGTCCCATTTATTCCTTATGATTACCTTAGGTAATATTATTATCTCTATTTTACAAATGAGGAAAAATAAACTATAAAAAGGCTAAGAAATTTTCCCAAGGTTTTAAAGGTAGTAAGATTTGAACCCAAGATGTTTGAGAAACATGCCTGAATTTAGTTTTAAGAATATTAACTTTCTTTACTGTAACTAATTTTGTCTGCCTTTATCCTGTCATTGATTAATCTGACAAATTTTTCAACAATCATCACATATATTACACCCAAAATGTGTCACCTCTATCATAAAATGTTCACCATTTTCCTTCTCTTGTTCGGATTCTCCTGCTGGGGTCTCTGGTACCTGTGAAGCCTCAAAAGGGCTCTTAACATGACGATTGCTGATGTTGTTTATCATTACGATTAAATCTAAATGGGGCTGTTCTGTCTGAACATATTGTCATACTATAACAAATTAGTGGAATGAGTGACACTGCTATGTACCACCCAACACTGTACACTGGATGCCACTACATTCATGACTGGGTACTAAACCAGCAACTTGGACATGTTACTACAGGAGAAAATGATCCTAGTAATATTCGCTGCCAAGCACTTAAATCATGCTGTATTCTGTGACTAATTGAAGAAAATTCCTGTTTGTTATGTTATTCTTGTGTTGGCTCCAAAGCAATAAATTTTATATAACTTAGTATCTCATAGGAATTTATATACAAATAGCACTTTTTTTTTCACTTTATTTTAGGGTCAGGGGTACATATGCAGGTTTGTTATATAGGTAAATTATGTGTCATAGGGGATGGGTATACAGATTATTTTATCACCCAGGTAAGAAGCATAGTATCTGATAGGTAGTTTTTTTATTCTCTCCATCCTCTTACCCTCCATCCTTTATGTGTCCCTTTATGTGTCCGCATGTACTCAGTGTTTATCTCCCACTTGTAAGTGAGAACATGCAGTATCTGGTTTTCTGTTTCTACGTTATTTCACTTAGGAAAATGGCCTCCAGCTCCATTCATATTACTGCAAAGGACATGATCTCATTCTTTTTAATGACTGCATAGTATTTCATGGCATATATGTACAATATTTTATTTATCCAGTCTACCATTGAGGGGCATTTAGGTTGATTCCATGTCTTTACTATTGTGAATAGTGCTGCAATGAACATATATGTGCATGTGTCTTTATGGTAGAATGATTTATCTTCCTTTGGGTATATGACTGATAATGGAATTGCTGGGTCAAATGGTAGTTCTGTTTTATATTCTTCGAGAAATTCCCACATTGCTTTCCACAAGAGCTGAACTAATTTACATTCTCACCGGCAGTGTGTAAGTGTTCCCTTTCCTCTGCAATGTCGCCAGCATCTGTTATTTCCTGACCTTTTTTTTGAGAGGTAGTCTTGCTCTTGTTGTCCAGGTTGGAGTGCAGTGGCGTGATCTCGGCTCACTACAACCTCTGCCTCCCAGTTCAAGCAATTCTCTTGCCTCAGCCTCACTAGTAGCTGGAATTACAGGCACCCGCCACCACACCTGGCTAATTTTTTGTATTTTTAGTAGAGATGGGTTTCACCATGTTGGCCAGGTCTGAAACTCCTGACCTCAGGTGATCTGCCCGCCTTGGCCTCCCAAAGTGCTGGGATTACAGGTGTGAGCCACCATGCCTGGCCTTCCTGACTTTTTAGTAATAGCCATTCTGACTGCTGTGAGATGGTACCACATTGTGGTTTTTATTTGCATTTCTCTAATGATTCATAACGTTGACCATTTTTTCATAGGTTTCTTGGCCATGTGTATGTCATCTTTTGAAAAATATCTGTCCAAGGCAGGGATAGCATGAGGAGAAACACCTAACGTAAATGACGAGTTGATGGGTCCAGCAAACCAACGTGGCACATGTATACCTACGTAACAAACCTGCACGTTGCGCACATGTACCCTAGAACTTAAAGTATAATAATAATAATTTTTAAAAAAAGAAAATCAACCCGAGAAATAACATAAAACAATAAAAGGAGTCTATTCATGGATTTAAGTAAGGAGGGGTAAGGAGGTTGATACAAATAAAAATTCAGTAAGAACAAAAAAAAAGAAAAATGTCCATGTCCTCTGCCCACTTTTCAATGAGGTTATTTGTTTTTTCCTTGTTAATTTGTTATAGATTCTGGAAATTAGACCTTTGTCAGATGCAAAAGTTGCAGATATTATCTCTGATTCTGTAAGTTTCCTGTTCAGTCTGGGGATAGTTTATTTTGCTGAAAAATAGCACTCTTTATGTGGGCCTGAACCAGAATCTATGTGTACTAGGCTGGAGGGAGTCAAATTGGTGTGATTGATACAGCACTGATTTCAAAATTGCCTCCTCTTGTTCAGAGACTTGCGCACATGACTTCTCAAGCATGAGTTTTTTCCTCACAGGCTTTTCAATTCCCTTGCACCTGAAACTCCAGTTCTGGGCATTATATAGATCCCCAAATACATTGAAAAATGTAGAAATTAGACAAGTCCAATGGAGAAAATGTGCAACTATTTTATAATTCACCTGCATTTTTGAAATATATTTTTTTCTAGGTATAAAATTCTAGGTTAATGGGCTGTGTTTTGTTTTTCACTTTGTTTTTTCTTTCCTTGTATTAAAAACACTGCTTCACTGTTATTAGGCTTGAATTGTTTCTAATGGAAACGCTTCAATTTCACTTATCTTTATTCCTCCGTAGGTGCATCTTTTATTCTATGGCTGTTCTTAAAAAGTTTTTTTATATATATCATTGGTTTTAACCAATTTGATTATGATGTGTCTTGGTGTGTTTGGCATGAGACCTGCTGAATTTCTTGGATCTATGGGTCTACAGTTTTCTTTAAATTTGGAAAATGCTCAGCCATTATTTCTTCAAATATATTTTCTTTCTCCCTCACTTTGAAATTCCAATTTTATGCATATCAGGTCTCTTAAGATTGTCCCACAGCTGTTTTTCTCTGTAGGCTTTATTCTGAATTGATTCTCTTGCTGTATCTTCAAGTTTACTAATATTTTCTTCTGTAGGATCTCATTGCACCAGTATAATTTTTATCTCAGACACAGATGTTTTTCATCTCTAGAAATTTGATGTGTGTATTTTTGTATATTTTCTGTCTTTCCTTAATATACTCATGCTTTCTTCTAACTCCATGAACACATGGAATATAGTTATAATAACTTTTAATATCAGTGACTACTAATTCTATAATCTGTGTCATTTATAGACCTGTTTATTTTGACTAATTTTTTTCATCATTATGAATCATGTTTTTCAGCTTCTTTGCATGCCTGATAATTTTTGGTTGGATATCCAACATCATGGATTTGGTCTTGATAAAGATTTTTTGTATTCCTTTAATTCTAGAACCTCATTGTGAGATTCAGCTAAGTTTCCTGAAAATAGTTGGAGACTTTTGATGCTTTCTTTGAAGTTTTGTTAGGCAGGACCAGGGTCACCCTTAAGGCAGAGCTAATTTTCCTCACTATTGCTGCAATGCCCTTAGGACTACTCTACTCTATTCCATGTATTATGGGATTTTTTTTTTTACTTTGGCTAGTTGAGAACATAAAATATTTCCAGTCCTGCGTGAGAATTGAAAATTGTTCTATTTGTTTCTTTTTCTTGGTGCTCCACCCCCCTCCACACACACACACACACACCACCAGATGCATGCCCTAATTAATACTCATGTGAAAAGTTGAGGAGAACCCTCTGCTTGTCTCCAGAATTCATACTCTATCTTGTCTCCAGAATTCATACTCTAGCTGTTTCTTCCCACTATTATACCCTCTAAATTCTAGCCACTTTGGCCTTCCCAAATTCTTCACTCTGTCTTCTTGATTCAGGAAGACTAATAGGCTCTCTTTGGGGTTTGCATACCTGTTACTGGCACCTGAAAAATCTCCTCAAACATTAAGGGAGAGCAATTTTAAGGACCGCTTTGTTTGTGTCCCTTTTCTCAGAGATTCTTGTCCTATGGTACTTGTTGCACAAAGTCTGTAAACCAATGTTTTCTTCTCTTCTTGTCTTTTCTTTTCTTGTCTTTTCTTCTCTCTTTCTTTCTTTTCTTCTTTTGTGCTCTCTCTCTTTCTTTTACTTTCTTGCTTACTTTTTCCCTTTCTGCCTTGCTTTTCTTTTTCTTCTTCAGAATTTTAGTTACTTAATTCAAACAGATTAATCCAGCCCTTATTACTCTATCTTAAATAAAAATAGTGAGACTGCTGGAGACACACATTTCCAGAGCTCTAATTCCAGGCATCTATCTACTAGTAGTAAGCATTACATGAACATTAAGTGGTAGGCTTCAAAATTGTTACAAACCTTCTTAGAAGTCAAGTTATGAGCAGGAAACAAATAATTTGATAATCTGAAGAGAACTTGATAAAGATAATTTAGTAAAGTATAAATATTGTTTATAAAAAGCAACAAGAAATGGTTCAGTACCTGAAGACTAGTAGTAGCAGGGAAACTGTTGTCACTATACACCTGAAAGTTGAAGAATAAGGAGTACTTATAGAACACAGAAAATAACTGTCCCTGAGATTTCTTAATAGAGAAATGCAGCTGACCTAAACTTACCTAGCAAAAAAAAAAAAAAAAAAAAAAAAAATTAGGTAAATATAAACCCTCTCCTCACAATAATCCCACCTTCAAGATCTCCTGCCAGTACCTTCTCTAGATACCAACCAGAAGCTAAAAGTTAAAGGAGTCATTTAATCTATTCTAATTGTTAGTTTCCAGATTGGGGAATACAGACTTGAGCTGGAAGGACAAATAAAAAATATCCAGGACACTCCATCAAGATAAACTGGAATGATGATGTGTACATTGTTACCAACTCTAGGAATTAATGGAGATGAGATGAAGGGAATAGTCTGTCACATCAAATATAACTATAGTAAAAAATGGTGACCATGTTAGCAAGTCTAAATGAACAGTACTTAATAAGCATCCACAGCATTCAGATAATTATATACGAGGCAATTGGAATAGGCATTATGTTTACTCACAATCACCTTAACTACTTAGTCTTTGTTTTAATAGTGATTTAGTAAGTAGTTGTTAATCTATCAGTCAGCAAATACTTAAATACTCAACATTATAACAAGTAGGATTATATAAAGAAGCAAAATGCATGGTTGGTGTCAAGGACTTTACAATATACTTGGGAGAATAAAATACACAAGCAACTGAATAATCAAATAATTATACATACATGGCTGCTTGCAGCAGTTCATGCCTCTAATCCCAGCACTTAGGGAGGTTGAGGCGGAGGATCGCTTAAGCCCAGGAGGTTGAGACCAGTCTGGGCGACATAGCAAGATTCTGTCGCTACAGAAAAAATATAGCCAGGCGCAGAGAATCATGCCTGTAATCCTAGAGCTTTTGGAGGCTGAAGTGGGCGGATCACTTGAGCCCAGGAGTTGGAGACCAGCCTGGGCAACATGGCGACATCCCGTCTCTACAAAAAATACAGAAAAATTAGCTGGCCATGGTGGCACACGCCTGTAGTCCAAGCTACCTGGGAGGCTGAGGTGGGATGATCCCTTGAGCCTGGGAGCAGAGGTTGCAGTGAGCTGTGATTGCACCACCGCACTCCAGCCTGGGCAACAGAGAGAGACTCCATCTAAAAAATAATAATAATTAATAAATAAAATTAAATATCTGTGAAGGTCAAATTGGAATCTATTAAAAGCTGAATTCTTAGTTTCATAAGCCTCTGAGGCATCTGGAAAATTTGTTTTTTAATGATATCTCTTCACACAGATTTCACAATGCAATGGATTAAATCAGAATTTCCAAATTGGTACTGTCTGAACGTTTCTGAAATAGCCCTTTGTTTTGTAGATAGTGCCTGATATTTATATTATGCCTGATTGAAAAAGAGTTCCAATAGCTTCAGATCAACTTTGTATTAATAAAGAGAAAGTTAGCTAGGGTGGTGGCTCACACCTGTAATCCCAGCAGTTTGGGAGGCCCAGGCAGGCAGATCATTTAAAGTCAGGAGTTTGAGACCAGCCTGGCTAACACAGCAAAACCCCGTCTCTACTAAAAATACAAAATTTGCCGGGTGTGGTGATGTGAGACTGTATTCTCAGCTACTTGGGAGGCTGAGGCAGGAGAATCACCTGAACCCAGGAGGCAGAGGTTGCAGTGAGCTGAGATCACACCACTGAACTCCAGCCTGGGTGACAGAGCCAGACTCTTGTCTCAAAAAAAAAAAAAAAAAATTAATAAATAATAAATAAAAAATAAAGATAAAGTTAAATGACAGTTTAGTAGCTCTGGGTTGATTCAGTCAAAGAAATCCTAAAGTATCTAAGAGAGAGAGCTTTATATTATTAATAAAAAATCTTTATTATAGGTGATAGAGACATCTGTCTATCTACTGGAAGACAAAACAAGAAGAGGAGTATCAGAAGGTAGCTCTAAGTGGAAGCTGATCATTTACATCTCAATTGATTATACAAATTACATCACCACATTTACTGAATGACTTCATGGCTCTAAATCATGTATGTGAAAATCCGGTTTTGGTCTCTGCCAAGTAAATCAGAATAGCTACTCAATAGGGGAATAACATGCTTTATCAAAACAGTATTCCTATTTGGCCTTTTGGGACCTTTAATAAAAGAGCAAGCTTAAAACATAATTTTTCAATTCAATTTTAGATATTTTACCTCTGAATCATTTATTAAACTAAGATCCCTTTGGCCTTGCTTTTCTGATGTGTAGTATCTATTTGTTTTTATATTAAGAGCATAATAAACACTGATAGAGTTAATACCCATTGACATTTTTCTATTTGTCTTATAATTTAGACTATAGCAGCTGTTCAAACGCACATCCCTAGTTAGTATTCGTTGATATTAATGTTCTGGAAATAGCCAAGTAAGACGACATTGTTGTCGAGTTGGGACCACAGGGGCATGCCACCACACCCGGCTAATTTTTTAATATTTTGTAAAGATGGGGGTCTTGCTATGTTGCCCAGACTGGTCTCAAACTCCTGGCAACATAGATCTGCCTGCCTTGGCCTCCCAAAATGCTGGGATTATAGGCATGAGCCACTGCACCCGGCCTTTACAGATACTTGATTTAAAAAGGGTTGAGCAATATGTGAAATCTGTATTTTCTGTTTTGTAATATTAGAAAAAACATTCTAATTCTTCCCAGAACCAAATTATTTGGCTTTTCAGTTGCACAGAAGGTAAGCAGCTTGCTTATAGGCATAGAGAGTACCACTAAAAAAATTAGGAAAAAAAATTGTATTCCCTAGTATAAGTTTATTACAGTTTGTTTTCTATTGTTTACCTTTATTTTGCAAAATATAGAATAGATAAAACCTTCTCTTACAAATACCATCACTCAGAAATTCTAATAACAGACAAACTGCGTGACAAAGGAGGAATAAAGAAAATATGCTACCATAATTCTTTAAAATTTCACCTAAAATTTCTTAGCTAAGAAGTTATTTAAAGTGAAATAAGTGAGTCTTCATCATTTTAAAAATAAAATGAGATTCAAATATTTCCCAGAGGAAGTTCTTTCTTTACAAGATACCAACAGTTCATTGGATCTGACTCAAGCGGATCAAAGTTTCTTTCCCTAAATATTTTAATTTTTCCTGTTTATATTTTAAAATTAAAGAGCCCTTTTGTAGTGACAATCCAAAATTTTCTCTTCCATCCCTACTTTTTCATATAAAATTTTACCAGAAAAAGGTAGAAAAGATGTACGAGTAGAGATAGTAAACTGAATTAAACCATACTTCATCTGTTTTCAATTACTGTAAGCTTCTTTAAAAGGTAATTATTAAATGTTAAGACTCCATAAATTTTTTTAAAGAATTCATTTTACTCCATTTGATAAAAAGCTTTAAGGTTCACCAGAAATTCAAAGCCATACATTTCATAAGATTAAAAGCAAGTGGTAAGTGTTTCTATATCACTATAAATGATCTGTTTCAGTGGAAAAAAGATGATAAAAAGGGAAAAAAATACTACCAGCCATGACCTTGAGTAATGGACTCTTAGAAAAAGAAAATCAGACTCTAGTTCAAACTATAAATTGGGATGCTGCATGATTCACTTTCTGTGCAACTACATATAAATTTGAACTGCTATTTATAAGTGGGTGGTTCCATAGTGAGGACATGTAATGTGCAAAGATATTTAAGCAATTTATCAGTGATTTTAAGAACGATTATCTAATGTGCTGCAGAATACTATACATTGTACATGGTGACACTCTTAGAAATTGGACTTAGAATAATAATCTGTGTTCAAATGACACAGTGACTTTTTTTTCTGTTTTTTTTCAGTTTTTTTTTTTAATTATACTTTAGGTTTTAGGGTACATGTGCACAATGTGCAGGTTTGTTACGTATGTATCCATGTGCCATGTTGATTTCCTGCACCCATTAACTCGTCATTTAGCATTAGGTATATCTCCTAATGCTGTCCCTCCCCCCTCCCCCAACCCCACAACAGTCCCCAGAGTGTGATGTTCCCCTTCCTGTGTCCATGAGTTCTCATTGTTCAATTCCCACCTATGAGTGAGAACATGCAGTGTTTGGTTTTTTGTCCTTGCGATAGTTTACTGAGAATGATGTTTTCCAGTTTAATCCATGTCCCTACAAAGGACATGAGCTCATCATTTTTTATGGCTGCATAGTATTCCATGGTGTATATGTGCCACATTTTCTTAATCCAGTCTATCGTTGTTGGACATTTGGGTTGGCTCCAACACTTTGCTATTGTGAATAGTGCCACAGTAAACATACGTATGCATGTGTCTTTATAGCAGCGTGATTTATAGTCCGTTGGGTATATACCCAGTAATGGAATGGCTGGGTCAAACGGTATTTCTAGTTCTAGATCCCCGAGGAATCACCACACTGACTTCCACAATGGTTGAACTAGTTTACATTCCCACCAACAGTGTAAAAGTGTTCCTATTTCTCCACATCCTCTCCAGCACCTGTTGTTTCCTAATTTTTTAATGATGGCCATTCTAACTGGTGTGAGATGGTATCTCACTGTGGTTTTGGTTTGCATTTCTATGATGGCCAGTGATGATGAGCATTTCTTCATGTGTTTTTTGGCTGCATAAATGTCTTCTTTTGAGAAGTGTCTGTTCATGTCCTTTGCCCACTTTTTGATGGGTTTCTTTGTTTTTTTCTTGTAAATTTGTTTGAGTTCATTGTAGATTCTGGATATTAGCCCTTTGTCAGATGAGTAGGTTGCAAAAATTTTCTCCCATTCTGTAGGTTGCCTGTTCACTCTGATGGTAGTTTCTTTTGTTGTGCAGAAGCTCTTTAGTTTAATTAGATCCCATTTGTCAATTTTGGCTTTTGTTGCCATTGCTTTTGGTGTTTTAGACATGAAGTCCTTGCCCACGCCTATGTCCTGAATGGTATTGCCTAGGTTTTCTTGTAGGATTTTAATGGTTTTAGGTCGAACATTTAAGTGTTTAATCCATCTTGAATTAATTTTTGTATAAGGTGTAAGGAAGGGATCCAGTTTCAGCCTTCTACATATGGCTAGCCAGTTTTCCCAGCACCATTTATTAAATAGGGAATCCTTTCCCTATTGCTTGTTTTTGGCAGGTTTGTCAAAGATCAGATAGTTGTAGATATGCGGCATCATTTCTGAGGGCTCTGTTCTGTTCCATTGATCTATGTCTCTGTTGTGGTACCAGTACCATGCTGTTTTGGTTACTGTAGCCTTGTAGTATAGTTTGAAGTGAGGTACCATGATGCCTCCAGCTTTGTTCTTTTGGCTTAGGATTGACTTGGTGATGGCGGGCTCTTTTTTGGTTCCATATGAACTTTAAAGTAGTTTTTTCCAATTCTGTGAAGAAAGTCATTGGTAGCTTGATGGGGATGGCATTGAATCTATCAATTACCTTGGGCAGTGTGGCCATTTTCACGATATTGATTCTTCCAACCCATGAGCATGGAATGTTCTTCCATTTGTTTGTTTCCTCTTTTATTTCATTGAGCAGTGGTTTGTAGTTCTCCTTGAAGAGGTCCTTCACATCCCTTGTAAGTTGGATTCCTAGGTATTTTATTCTCTTTGAAGCAATTGTGAATGGGAGTTGAGTCATGATTTGGCTCTCTGTCTGTGATTGGTGTACAAGAATGCTTGTGATTTTTGTACATTGATTTTGTATCCTGAGACTTTGCTGAAGTTGCTAATCAGCTTAAGGAGATTTTGGGCTGAGACAATGGGGTTTTCTAGATATACAATCATGTCATCTGCAAACAGGGACAATTTGACTTCCTCTTTTCCTAATTGAATACCCTTTATTTCCTTCTCCTGCCTGATTGCTCTAGCCAGAACTTCCAGCACTATGTTGAATAGGAGTGGTGAGAGAGGGCATCCCTGTCTTGTGCCAGTTTTCAGAGGGAATGCTTCCAGTTTTTGCCCATTTAGTATGATATTGGCTGTGGGTTTGTCGTAGATAGCTCTTATTATTTTGAGATATGTCCCATCAATACCTAATTTATTGAGAGTTTTTAGCATGAAGGGTTGTTGAGTTTTGTCAAAGGCCTTTTCTGCATCTATTGAGATAATCATGTGGTTTTTGTCTTTGGTTCTGTTTATATGCTGGATTACATTTATTGATTTGTGTATGTTGAACCAGCCTTGCATCCCAGGGATGAAGCCCACTTGATTATGGTGGATAAGCTTTTTGATGTGCTGCTGGATTCGGTTTGCCAGTATTTTATTGAGGATTTTTGCATCAATGTTCATCAAGGATATTGGTCTGAAATTCTCTTTTTTGGTTATGTCTCTGCCAGGCTTTGGTATCAGGACGATGCTGGCTTCGTAAAATGTTTTAGGGAGGATTCCCTCTTTTTCTGTCGATTGGAATAGTTTCAGAAGGAATGGTACCAGTTCCTCCTTGTACCTCTGGTAGAATTTGGCTGTGAATCCTTCAGGTCCTGGACTCTTTTTGGTTGGTAAGCTATTGATTATTGCCACAATTTCAGAACCTGTTATTGGTCTATTCAGAGATTCAACTCCTTCCTGATTTAGTCTTGGGAGGGTGTATTTGTAGAGGAATTTATCCATTTCTTCTAGATTTTCTAGTTTATTTGCATAGAGGTGTTTGTAGTATTCTCTGATGGTAGTTTTTATTTCTGTGGGATTGGTGGTGATATCCCCTTTTTCATTTTTTATTGCATCTATTTGATTCTTCTCTCTTTTTTCTTTATTAGTCTTGCTAGCGGTCTATCAATTTTGTTGATCTTTTCAAAAAACCAGCTCCTGGATTCATTAATTTTTTGAAGGGTTTTTTGCGTCTCTATTTCCTTCAGTTCTGCTCTGATTTTAGTTATTTCTAGCCTTCTGCTAGCTTTTGAATGTGTTTGCTCTTGCTTTTCTAGATCTTTTAATTGTGATGTTAGGGTGTCAATTTTGGATCTTTCCTGCTTTCTGTTGTGGGCATTTAGTGCTATAAATTTCCCTCTACACACTGCTTTGAACGTGTCCCAGAGATTCTGGTATGCTGTGTCTTTGTTCTCGTTGGTTTCAAAGAACATCTTTATATCTGCCTTCATTTCATTATGTACCTAATAGTCATTCAGGAGCAGGTTGTTCAGTTTCCATGTAGTTGAGCGGTTTTGAGTGAGTTTCTTAATCCTGAGTTCTAGTTTGATTGCACTGTGGTCTGAGAGACAGTTTGTTATAATTTCTGTTCTTTTACATTTGCTGAGGAGAGCTTTACTTCCAACTATGTGGTCAATTTTTGAATAGGTGTGGTGTGGTGCTGAAAAAAATGTATATTCTGTTGATTTGGGGTGGAGAGTTCTGTAGATGTCTATTAGGTCCACTTTGTATAGAGCTGAGTTCAATTCCTGGATATGCTTGTTAACTTTCTGTGTTGTTGATCTGTCTACTGTTGACAGTGGGGTGTTAAAATCTCCCATTATTATTGTGTGGGAGTTTAAGTCCCTTTGTAGGTCACTCAGGACTTGCTTTATGAATCTGGGTGCTCCTGTGTTGGGTGCATATATATTTAGGATAGTTAGTTCTTCTTGTTGAATTGATCCCTTTACCATTATGTAATGGCCTTCTTTGTCTCTTTTGATCTTTGTTGGTTTAAAGTCTATTTTATCAGAGACTAGGATTGCAACCCCTGCCTTTTTTTGTTGTCCATTTGCTTGATAGATCTTCCTCTATCCCTTATTTTGAGTCTGTGTGTGTCTCTGCACGTGAGATGGGTTTCCTGAATACAGCACACTGATGGGTCCTGACTCCTTATCCAGTTTGCCAGTCTGTGTCTTTTAATTGGAGCATTTAGCCCATTTACATTTAAAGTTAATATTGTTATGTGTGAATCTGATCCTGTCATTATGATGTTAGTTGGTTATTTTGCTCGTTAGTTGCTATAGTTTCTTCCTAGCCTCGATGGTCTTTACAATTTGGCATGTTTTTGCAGGGGCTGGTACCGGTTGTTCCTTTCCATGTTTAGTGCTTCCTTCAGGAGCTCTTTTAGGGCAGGCCTGGTGGTGACAAAATCACTCAGCGTTTGCTTGTCTTTAAAGTATTTTATTTCTCCTTCACTTATGAAGCTTAGTTTGGCTGGATATGAAATTCTGGGTTGAAAATTCTTTTCTTAAGAATGTTGAATATCGGCCCCCACTCTCTTCTGGCTTGTAGAGTTTCTGCTGAGAGATCAGCTGTTAGTCTGATGGGCTTCCCTTTGTGGGTAACCCGACCCTTCTCTCTGGCTGCCCTTAACATTTTTTTGTTCATTTCAACTTTGGTGAATCTGACAATTATGTGTCTTGGAGTTGCTCTTCTTGAGGAGTATCTTTGTGGCATTCTCTGTATTTCCTGAATCTGAATGTTGGCCTGCCTTGCTAGATTGGGGAAGTTCTCCTGGATAATATCTTGTAGAGTGTTTTCCAGCTTGGTTCCATTCTCCCCATCATTTTCAGGTACACCAGTCAGACGTAGGTTTGGTCTTTTCACATAGTCCCAAATTTCTTGGAGGCTTTGTTCATTTCTTTTTATTCTTTTTTCCCTAACCTTCCCTTCTCGCTTCATTTCATTCATTTCGTCTTCCATCAGCGATACCCTTTCTTCCAGTTGATCGCATCTGCTACTGAGGCTTCTGCAATCTTCGCGTAGTTCTCGAAACTTGGCTTTCAGCTCCATCAGCTCCTTTAAGCCCTTCTCTCCATTGGTTATTCTAGTTATCCATTCTTCTAATTTTTTTTCAACGTTTTTAACTTCTTTGCTATTGTTTTGAATTTCCTCCCGTAGCTCATAGTAGTTTGATCGTCTGAAGCCTTCTTCTCTCAACTCGTCAAAGTCATCCTCCATCCAGCTTTGTTCCGTTGCTGGTGAGGAACTGCGTTCCTTTGGAGGAGGAGAGGTGCTCTGCTTTTTAGAGTTTCCAGTTTTTCTGCTCTGTTTTTTCCACATCTTTGTGGTTTTATCTACTTTTGGTCTTTGATGATGGTGATGTACAGATGGGTTTTTGGTGTGGATGTCCTTTCTGTTTGTTAGTTTTCCCTCTACCAGACAGGACCCTCAGCTGCAGGTCTGTTGGAGTTTACTAGAGGTCCACTCCAGACCCTGTTTGGCTGGGTGTCAGCAGCGGTGGCTGCAGAACAGCGGATTTTCGTGAGACCACAAATTTAGCTGTCTGATAGTTCCTCTGGAAGTTTTGTCTCAGAGGAGTACCCGGCCGAGTGAGGTGTCAGTCTGTCCCTACTGGGGGGGTGCCTCCCAGTTAGGCTGCTAGATGGCCGAATAGGAACAGCTCCGGTCTCCCGCTCCCAGCCTGAGCGACACAGAAGACCGGTGATTTCTGCATTTCTGCTTGAGGTACTGGTTTCATCTCACTAGGGAGTTCCAGACAGTGGGTGCAGGACAGTTGGTGAAGCGCACTGTGCGCGAGCCGAAGCAGGGCGAGGCATTGCCTCACTCGGGAAGTGCAAAGGGTCAGGGAGTTCCCTTTCCTAGTCAAAGAAAGGGGTAACAGAGGGCACCTGGAATATTGGGTCAGTCCCACCCTAATACTGCGCTTTTCCAGCGGGCCTGGAAAACGGCACACTAGGAGACTGTGTCCCACACCGGGCTCAGAGGGTCCTATGCCCACGGAGTCTCGCTGATTGCTAGCACA
>NW_026652277.1:77119072-77193725 GCF_009828535.3 Hylobates moloch
TCAGTCTTAAGACCTCAGCCTCCACAGAGAGCTTATTATACACTGCTTTTAAAATTATGTGTAGAATCTTGAAACAACAGCAGGAAAGAAAAGTAGCCAATGCTAAATAAAGTTTGAAATGTATACTAAATACATAAACAAGACAGATACCATTTACCAAAATCAGAAGATGGGGAGTTTTCAGCAGATTTCTCAATGGTGAGCCCAGCCAGCAAGAGTGCCAATCATAGCACGTCTCTTTCTTCCAAAAATCTCATCTATCTTCCCCCCACCCACAACCCTAGTTTACTTGAGATGTCTCTCACCTAAACAAATTTTTAAGGATGTTATGTTGCATTGGTGATTTTTTCACAGTGGCATCTCCACAGTGAGTTATCAAAAAATGCAGGGAGGAAGCTATGCTTAGAAGGTACAAAATGCCACAGCACACATGGCCATAGAAAGAACAAGCAGTTGAAGACTTTATGCAGACTTAAACTTTTTAATTCTGCATAATTCTTAATGTTGCATAATTTTATATCATTCTTAAATTAATTTTCAAATAAATGTGGATTAAGTGGTATTCTTCCTCCCAGCAAATCTACATTTATCTGAAAATTCATTAGAACTTAGGAGAGAAGCTTTTAATTATTTTCCTCTCCTTTCTTAAGAGAGAAAGAAGATTAGGTTTATAGGCTATCTAGTATGATTGTTACACTTTTGAGCCATTCCAAATAAAAAGTCCAAAGGATGTGAACTGTAATTCTACATATCTAAAATCAAGACTATCAAAAGAGAAAGAAAAATGAAAGACAGCTTGGAGATCTTAGCTGCTGAGAAAAGCATGGGATCTGAGTGAAATCAACTTAATAAAAGCTGAATGCAAATATTAGGCTATTTTCTGCATAATTTTCATGTTTAGGTTAATTTTCATGTTCATGTGAAATTCTAATTTCTTAGACATTGAAATTCTTGTGAACTCAGTAGGACTGTGTTCCAGATGTCATACTTTGGTGAGTCATTTAAATGCACTAAGCTAATAATAGCGTTCTCCAGTGTTACCAAGAAAATAAGATATGTTACAAATTGTGGTAGAATTCCAGATGAAATTGCTGGGGGAATCTGCTATTGTATGAAATAAATTATTGAACTTTTTGTTTTGTTTTGTTTTGAATACCAGCCCTAAGGATGTGCGTGTTTTGAAGGCAGGGACCTGGAGCCAAAGCCCATCTAAATCAGCGTGGGCAGTGCAATTGGGACTTTGTAATTCAACAGGTTTTACTGCCTTCCACTCACATTGCAAAGTGAATAATGTAAATAGCACAGGAATGAGTTTCCTTTTCCCTGGCTTCATATTTCAGCTTAGACGACATCAATTAGTGTACCTCTCTTGTCACTCACTCATTCACTTCTTCCTAGGAGAGAAGTACGTTTTCTCTTTGGTAGGTTTAGAAACAGACCCTCAGAATGTTCAGCTCTACCTGTTCTCTTCCTTTTATTTTTTGTGAATCTGCCAGCACATGGGAAAAATGTTCTCTGGTATGCCCCAAGCTAAAGAAAATGTTGAGCAGAAAAGGCTCTCCTTCTGCCTGGGAAACCGATGAATTATCCATCACTGCCTTGGATAAGCCTGTGTGTGTGGTTCAGTAATAGCACATATAAGACAGACACCATATGTCACCAGTAAACGATTAAAATATTAAGTTCATGTGACTCAAAAATAAATCATCTACATGATAAGTGATCAATGATTCTGGTTTACTGTTGGAAAATAATATATATTAAATATATAGTTATTCGATATATAGTGTGAGGAGTTTTATTGAACACAGAAGAACCAAACAATTTTAACACAAGGAAAAAAAGTTGACAGGAAATTACATATAAACTAAATCATAAAAGATAATTTAAAGTATCCTGGCTGAGCAGTTTATGTTGCATAGTACACTGGAGTGGTGGTGGAAAAGTGACAGAAGAGTCATCCCAGATATATCATGATAAAAAACATGGATATGAGATTTCAAGTACTCTTAGGAAAGCAAAAAATGGAGTTGAGAAGCAAAGTGTATGGGAGATAAAATACAAGATGATATTGTTCATGTAGGGATTTTAGCCTGGAGGAAATCAAAGCTCATCAAAGTTTTCTCATATGGGCAGTAAAATAACCAAATCTATAGTTTAGATATATTATGATAAGTAGTGAGTATAAACTTGATTTTATGAGTTAAATGTCTGAATATAAGTGCGAATTTGGCAGTAAAAGAGGCTAGAGGCAGGTAGACAAGAGGCTCTTATAATCATCCATGCATGAGATAATAAGCGTTTAGAGATGGTGGAAGATAGATAGTAAAGAGGTTAAAGAGACATTTTAAGGGAAGAATCAACACAGCATTGATTTGATTATTATATAAAGAGGAAAAGTAAAAGAACAGAAAATTAATTTTTGACAACAATAAAAATGATAATTATAACTATTATAATAGCTATTACTTATGTGGCATTTGTGTGTAAAGCAATGTCTTATAGGCTTTGCATAAATTAATTTGCTTACTCCTCCAAATAAGGTAGATACTATTATTAGCTCCATTTATAGATAGAGGAAGACACTGGAGCATAAAAAGTGGTTATTTAACTAGTCACTTGTCTAAAGTCAAAGACCTAGTAAGTGGCAGAGTTAAGATCTCAATACAGGCGATCTAGCTTCCGCGTCTACATTGGTAGTCACAACAGTATGCTAGGCTTTAGTTAGTATTCCACTTGAATAATATCTCATTGCATTTCAATCAGCACAATTCTAAACATCCTAAAATATGCAAAAAATCAATACAACTCCTAGTTATAAATACCATAAAATGTAATGGGAAAAAAATTGGTCATAATAGCAACAAACTTGAAAGATGTAAGAAGAAACCTAATTTTTTAAAAATGTAAAAAAAAAGGAAAACTAGAAAGTTACTGTAGTCAGTTTGGACTGCAGTAACGAAATACCATAAGCTGGGTGGCTTAAACCAACAAAAATTTATTTCTCACAGTTCTGGAGGTTGGAAATCTGAGGTCAGGGTGAGAGCAGGATCATGTTCTTGATTAGGGTCTCCTTCCTGGCTTTATTTCTGGTCGAAAGACGGCCACGTTCTTGCGGTGTCTTCCTACAGTGGAAAGAGAGCTAGGTAGCTCTCTGGCCTCTTCTTATAATGGCATGAATCCCATTCACGAGGGCCAAACCTTCATGACATAATTATCTCCCAAAGGCCTCACCTCAAATAATATCACGCTGGAATCAGGATTTTAACATATGAATTATGGCAATACACAAATACTCAGTCCTTTCAAAACTGTTAATGAAAAATATCAAAGAGAAATGGAATAAGTGAAGATATACTGTTTATAAACAAAATATAATACATTTAGTATTAAAATGCCATTTTTTCTCAAAATGAATCTATAAATTCCATTCAATGTCAATGAAAATCCTAGAAGAATTTTCCTTACTGACTTCAAAAGACTGATACTAAAATTTATATAGTTAGGTAGTAACATTAGGAATACCAAAAAAATTCTAAAAAGTAAACTAAGGTGGGGAAAGTACCCTACCAACCACCAAGGCTTATTATAAAATCATGAAATTAAAAGAGTGATGGTGAACTTTAAGTAAACCCAATAATATTCTACACTTAATAACAGAAACGTTTAAGATAATGGTGAGGTAGGGGAATAGAGAGTTTAAGAATTATAGATAATATTTACACTGGGTAAAGTTTACACCAACTAATTTTAATTTGGCTGGGCGCGGTGGCTCACACCTGTAATCCCAGCATTTTGGGAGCCCGAGGCGGGTGGATCACCTGAGGTCGGGAGTTCGAGACCAGCTTGACCAACATGGAGAAATGCCATCTCTCCTAAAAATATAAAATAAACCGGGCATGGTGGCGCATGCCTGTAATCCCAGCTACTCGGGAGGCTGAGGCAGGAGGATCACTTGAACCTGGGAAGCAGAGGTTGCAGTGAGCTGAGATCCAGCCTGGAGTGCAACAAGAGTGAAACTCTGTCTCAAAAATAAAATAAAATAAATAATAATAATAATTTTAATTATTTATTATTTGACATGTGTATAGCCTTACAGTAATACATTATATGTGCATATTTCATAATAAGCTTTAACCTTGTCAAAAATATTAAAAATAGAAAAATGCTGTATTGACATAGAAAGTGACAAATGAACAGAAAAAATAAATCAAATAATATGGAAATCTGAAACATAGTATGATATTCAAATTATTTGATAAATGCTTTTGATACAATTGGTTAACCACATAGAAAAATAATATATTAAATGGCTGAATATACAACAGACAAAATAAATTTCTGAGTAAAGACTTCAAAACTATTTAAATATAAGATATATCTGTATAATATTTGGTTCAGGTAGTATTTCTTAAACAAGATACAAAAAGCATTACCTTAGGATAAATTATTATTAAATTTCACTAACTCAATTTTGTTTCATTTGGAGAAAAATAATAAACAAATAAAAGGACAATAATAAAATTGAAACATTCTAAGAGAATTGTAGAAGAAAATAACTACAAAACCACAAGGAATTGTTATCCAGAAAATTTTTTTAAAACATACAAACAAAAATAACAGAATGTCATAGACACTATTGCCTGAAAGAAACAGACTGGTTAACTCAGAAAAAAAAAAATACCTAAAAATAACAGAGAGACAAACAATGGGTAAACAAAGAAATTTTTAAAAAATAAAAAGAGTAAAAATATCTGAATAAAAATGAAAATGAGCATACAATGTCCCCAAATTTATGATACAGCAATATGTGCCTACATTAAAAAAGGATAAAGACCCAAAATAAACAACCTAATATTATATCTCAAAGAACCAGGAAAACAAGATCCAACTAACCCCAAAGTTAACAAAAGGAGAGAAATATTACAGATTTCAGAGCAGAAATAGGTAAAATAGAAAGCAGAAAAACAATAGAAAACATCAACAAACTAATAGTTTATTTTTCCAAAAGGTCAACACAATTATAGCTAGACCAAAAAAAAAAAAAAAACACCAGAAGACTCAAATATAATCAGAAATAAAAGAGACATTGAAACTGATACCACAGAAATGGAAAGGATCATAACAGATGATTATAAACAAGTATGCATGAATAAACTGGACAATCTAGAATAAATGAACAAATCCCTAAACACATGCAACCTACCGAGAATGAATCCCAGAGAAATTGTAAATCTGAACAGACTAATAATGAGTGGTAAGGAGGCTGAATCAGAAATAAAATGTCTCCCACCAAAGAAAAGCCAAGAACCAGATGGCTTCACTGATGAATTCTACCAAACATTTAAAGAAGAACTATTATCTTTTTTTCCAAAGTCTTCAAAAAATTAATAAAAGATGAAGTACTTCCAAACACATCATACAAGGCCAGCATTACCTTAATAGCAAAGCAAGGCAAGGACACTAAATGAAAAGAAAATTAGAAGTCAATATCCCTCACGAACATAAATGTAAAAATCCTCAGCAAAAAAGAAAACAAATTTAGCAGTACATTTAAAAGGATCATTCACCATGATCAACTGAAATGTATCCCAGGGATATAAGAATTGTTCAGCTTATACAAATCTATAAATATGGTACACATCATTAAAAGAATGAAGGACAAAAAAAAAACCATGTAATCATCTCAATAGATGCAGAAAAAGCATTTGACAAAATTCAATATTTTTCATGATAAAAACTCTCAACAAATGATGTATAGAATGAATGTACCTCAACACCATAAAGACCAAATATGACAAAACCACAGCTAACATTATACTCATCAGTAAAAAGTTGAAAGCTTTTCTTCTAAGATCCAGAACAACACAAAGGTACACATTCTCACCATTCTATTTGGCACAGTACTAGAAGTCCTAGCCAGAGCAATTAGGCAGGAGAAAGAAATAAAGCATCCAAATTGGAAAGAAAGAAGATAATTCAACCTTATTTGTGATGACTTGATTTTATATATAGAAAACCCTAAAAACTGTTTCAAAAAGCTGTTAGAAACAATAAACAAAATCAGTAAAATTACAGGATGCCAATTCAACATGCAAAAATCAGTAGCATTTCTATACACTAAAAACACAGTATTCAAAAATAAAATCAAGAAAGCAATTCTACTTATAATAGCTACAAAAGATAATCAAATACTTAGGAATAAATTTCATCTAAGAGAATAAAGACCTGTACACTGAAAACTACAAAACATTGATGAAAGAAATTGGGGGAGACACAAATAAATGAAAAGATATCCCATGTTTATTGATTGGAAGAATTAATATTGTGAAAATGTTCATATTACTTGCTGTGGTTTGAATGACACGTTCAGCATGCATTGAAAAATTAATGCCAAATGCAATAGTGTAGATAAGTGGAGCCTAATGAGAGGAGATTAGCCATGAGGGCTCTTGTGAATGGATTAATGTCATTATCTTAGGAAGGGTTTAGTATTGCAAGAGTGGATTTTTTATAAAAGAATGAGTTCAGCCCCCTTTGGCTCTCTCCTCCTCTCTTTACTCTTTCACCTTCTGTCATGGGATGACACTGTAAGAAGACCTTCACCAGATGCCAGCTCCTCAATCTGGAACTTCCCACCTTCCAGAACTGTGAGGAAATA
Organism: Hylobates moloch; assembly: GCF_009828535.3. NCBI lineage: Eukaryota > Metazoa > Chordata > Mammalia > Primates > Hylobatidae > Hylobates > Hylobates moloch. The sequence continues at coordinate 77,125,734 of NW_026652277.1, forward strand.
AACTTCTGATATTGATAAATTACCCTGTTGGTAGTATTCTGTTATAGCAGCATAAAATGAACTAAGATGCTATCCAAAGCAATCTACAAATTCAACACAGTTGCTATCAAAATTCAAGTGACATCTTTCACAGAAATAGAAAAAAATGCTAAAATTCATGTGGAATCACAAAAGACCCTGAACAGCCAAAGCAGTCTTTAGTAAAAGGAACAAAGCTGGAAGCATCACACTACCTTACTTCAAAATATACTACAAAAATATAGTAAACCAAACAGCATGGTACTGGTTTAAAAAATGAACACATAGAACAGTGGGACAAAATAGAGAGCCCAGAAATAAGTTCACATATTTACAGTCAATTGATGTATTTTTTTTTTTTTTTTTTTTTTTTTTGGAGAAAGGATCTTGCTTTGTTGCCCAGGCTAGAATGCAGTGGCAAAATCACAGTCCTCTCTGCCTCCTGGGCTCAAGCAATCTTCCAACCTCAGCCTCCTGAGTATCTGGGACCACAGGTGTACCTCCATACCCAGATAATAATTTTTATTTTTTGTGCAGGTGAGATCTCTCTATGTTGCTCAGGCTGATCTTGAACATCTATGCCCAGGTGATGAATTGATTTTTTATGGAAGTGCCAAGAACACACACTGAGGAAAGCCCAGTCTACTCCACAAATGGTGTTGAGACAACGGAATATCCGCATGCCAAAGAAGGAAATTAGACCCTTATCTTATACTATATTAAAAAATCAAAATGTAAGACCTGAAATTGTAAAAATATTGGAAGAAAACATAGTGGAAAATATTCATGATGTGGGCTAGGCAATGATTTTTTGGATATAAATCCAAAAACAAAAACAAAAGGAACAATAGACAAATGGGAATTCATCAAACTACAAAGCTTCTACACAGCCAAGGAAACAATCAACAAAGTGAAGACACAACCCACAGAATGGGAGAACATATTTGCAAACCATGAATCTGAAAAGGGGTTAATATCCAAAAGATACAATGAACTCAAGTCAATAGAAGAAGACAAATTAATTCTATTAAAAATCAGTGGGCTGGGCATGATGGGTCATGTCTGTAAGCCCAACACTTTGAGAGGCTGTGGCAGGAGGATCACTTGAGCCCAGGAATTTGGGACTGGTCTGGACAACATAGTGAGACCTCATCTGTATACAAATTTTTAAAATAAAGTAAATAAATAAATAGGCTAGTATCTGACCAGACATTTCTCAAACAAGACATAGAAATGGCCAACATATTTAAGAAAAAATACTTAAAATAACGAATCTTAAAAGAAATGTAAATTAAACCACCATGAGATATGACTTCATGCCTGTTAGCATGGCTATTATCAAAAAGACAAAAGATAATAAGTGTTGGCCAGAATATGGGGAAAAAGGAAACTTTGTACACTGTTGATAGAAATGTACGTTGGTGCAGCCATTATGAAAAACAGTATGGAGTTTCCTCAAAAATTAAAAATAAAACTACTATATGATTCATTTATTCCTCACTGGGCATATAAACTAAATTAAATCACTATATCAAAGAAATAGCTGCACTCCCATGTTCATTGTAGCATTATTCATGATAGCCAAAATATGGAAAAAACTTTAGGCTCCATCAACAGATGAATGGATTTCTAAAAACCTTGGCATATATGCACAATAGAATACTATTCAGACTTAAAAAAGAAGGAATCTTGTCATCTGTGACATGGATGACCCTTGAAAACATTGTGTTGAATAAAATAAGCCAGGCCCCAAAAGGTAAATGAAATGATTTCACTTGTATGAGAAATCTAAACAAGCTGGATTCATAGAAGTAGAGAGTAGAATAGTGGTTAACAGTCTGGAGGATGGGGGATTAGAGAGAGGTTAAAGTATATAAAATTTTAGTTACATCGGAATCAATTGACAATATCTATTGCATGACATGGTGACTATAGTTATAGCAATGTATTGTATCCTTGTCAGTTGCTCAGAGAGCAGATTTTGTGTTCTCAACACACAAAAAGGATAAGTATATGAGATCATGTATATGTTGATTAGCTCAATTTAGCCATCTCATAATGTATTCATATTGCAAAAAACATGTTGTACACAATAGATCAGTGCAATTTTTATTTGTCAATTAACAAAACAACATGAGAAAGTATGCCATAAATCATCTATAACTCAAAAACTTCTTATAATGCTAGCCCCTTTATCATCTCTCTAGATCAAGCCACCATTTTTTTTGCGAAATAATAGCAGTAGACTTTTAATTCATAAACCAGCTTCTATTTTTCTCTTCTTCAGTCTACTCTTAAAACAACATTTAATCTCATTAAATCAGGAATTAGATTACAATAAATCTAAAATAAGTGTTTATTTCATCTCAATTTGAGACAATTCTATAGAATATAGGGTAATTATAAATCCAAGTTTGCCCACAAGACTACTGATTTATGTTTTTTGTCCTAATCCATGTATTAAAAATGCCCCTTTTCATTATTTCAAATGTTCTATTAGATGATAAATGTATAGTTATTTGGTGAAATCCAATTACTGCTAAATCTTTTTTTCTTATCTTGTACCACTTTCCACCCCAACTATTCAGCATCAGCACCATTCCCTACATGTCCTTCCTCAAAGATTTTTACTTGCATCTTCCATTTTCTCTGCCTGGAACCCAAACATCTCTTGTCTGCATCTCTCATTTCCTCAAGATTTTTAATAAAATTTCAACTTATAAGTGAAAGGTTGTTTTAATTATAGTAACACTATTCTCACACTTCCACACAATACACTCCATTCTCTAACTCTGCTTTATTTTTCCATGACAGATTATACTACCTTTTGACATCTAAAATGTTTGCTTATTTTTTCTCTTTACTCATCCTACTAGAATGGAATTACATTGAGAGCAGGAATTTGTACTTGTTCATTCACCTCCATTGGTGCCTGTCACATAATACATACTCAATAGAAATATGTTTAATAAAAAAAAGAAAAGGCCAACTATATTGAAGAATATTATGCATGAAGTGATAAAATTTATGTAAAATATTAATACAGAAGGAAACGGTACTATATGCTAGTCCACACACAGCAAACTTTTGATGGTAGTTTTTGAGGAAGAAGTAAGAAAGAAAAATATGACTGGGAGTGGTGTCAATGGTCATTTCAGCCTTATCTGAAATACCTTTATTAACCTTTATTAACAAAAGATAGGGCAAGTATGAGCAGCTTGACAGTTTTAAATTCACAGCAGTGGAAAAACTAATATTTTCTTATTATTCTTCGCAGTCTTCTGTATTTTGATTTCTTGAAAATGTTATATGTATCAATTATTATCCCTCATAAATTGAATAGCAGAGAATTGTGATTTTTTCTCATTTACTAGTTAATCATTTATAAAATCTTTGAGAAGATGCAAATTGATTTGAAGAAAATGTTTATTAAACCAACACACGCTTTTGGATATCGCATTTAGTAAAAAATATTGAAGCTAAAATCATGAACTAGAAGTAAACAAATAAGGTTCCAGGGTGTTATTTTCTCTGTAATTGAAAAAGTACCTTTTATTTTAAATTACATTAGCAATTCTTACTAAATTGCTCTCCTAGTGTTTGCTCCTGGCATAGCTCTTGCTAGCTCCTTGCTTTCACCCATCTCTCTCTAAACCTTACTCAATAAGCTCCTTCTGCCATTTTCCTGAGCATGAAAGGAAAATCATATATTACTGAAGTCATTTAACTTCCAAGTCTTTTCCTCATGAAGGCAATAAACATAAGAGCCTGCTCCACCAATCTCACAGAACTGACAATCTGTTTGTGAAAAGAATTTTATGAATTCTAAATCATTATATGCTCATTAGGTCTCATCATTATTCTCTAGGAAAATAACAATTCTCCTAAAATGTAGTGATAATTTTTATAGGGGAGAAGATGTGAAAGAAAATTAAAGTAAAATACAGGGGCTAATAGAGATAAATTTTTCCATTAACCCTAAATTAGTAACTAGACTAGTAACAGGGAATCCTGAGCTGAAGCTCCTCTCTAGGTCTTTGACACAAACTTCTCTTTTCTTCAGATTCTTTGGTAGTAAGGTAAGATAAATATGTTTCATGTGACTCACAAAAAGTAATATATTTTAAATGTTTGTTTTTAATAACAATAATAAGGTACTTAAAAGTTTCCATTGATGGGAACTTTACTTGAAAACAAATAATATAGAACCACAATTGGATACCATGTCATTGCCAATAAAAATAATTTCAGCAGACCTGGAAAAGTTAAGCAATGGCTTGAGATTCTTATCTTTTTATCTTTCTGATACTGAAGAATCTATAAAAATCAATCAAGCAACTCAAAAGAAATGAAAACTTTAAAGAAATTGTTTTTCAAGTATACACACAGAAATAATGAAAGATACCAAATTACACAGAAACATGTACATTGTAATCAGAAATACTTCAACTGGTGGCTACATTTTCAACAAATTACATTCTATGAAGAAAGGCTAAAATTATCACTAGATATGGTGATAATATCATTCTATCCAAAAAATAAAGTAGAATCTACTCTTTCAGTGATTATTTTTTTCTTTTTATGCTTTAGTTGCTTTCTAGAATAAAAAATATTTTGAATAGAATGAAGCAGTGGTATAAAACAGAATGAATAGCACACTAGCAGAAAACTGATTTTTAGGCATGAAAAGAAGATAGCCTATGTAGTATTTTTGTCTTCATTTACAATCAATACCACTCAAATATCTGCATAGAATGACTACCATGTGCAAGACACATCATTACAAATAAAAGGTTTCCTTGTCTTCAACTTTAAGATACCTTGTGACTAAAACTTTCCAAAACTAGAATCAATGTTTTCAACACTCAATAATTAGCTATAGTTATTCCAAAACTATTTCTAGAATTTGACATACTGAAGCTTTAAACATGTCTATTTGAACTTCAATGTTACCCAGTTTATGTCTTCAGTATATGGAATGATTTATCATTTGATATTAGTGAAAAATAATGTTTTTGTTTTTATCACCTGGTTTATAAGGCATCTACTACAAGAGGCTTGAAGTGCAGAGATTTGTCAGTTTGTCATTACATCCAAGGTGCCTGTCATAGCACCAGATAGTAAGAAGTCACACTGAATTAATAAATGAACAAAGTAAATTCCAAACTTTTATTGAAGTATTTAAAATACTTGATAAATGGAAAGATAATCCTTTCCAAATTAATTTAGAGATTCCATCTAATTGTAATCTACTTTCCCATGAGGTCTTTTTAGAATTTTCCAAAGTGATTCTAAAAGTTATACAAAAAGAAAATAATAATTGCCAAGACATTTTTAAAAAAGGATGACTAGCGGCAGGATGCAGTGGCTCATGCCTGTAATCCCAGCACTTGGGGAGGCTGAGGCGGGTGGATCACCCGAGGTCAGGAGTTTGAGATCAGCCTGGCCAACATGGTGAACCCAATCGCTACTCAAAATATAAAAAAATTAGCCAGGCTTGGTTGTGCACTCCTGTAATCCCAGCTATTCAGGAGGCTGAGGCACAAGAATTGCTTGAACCCGGGAGGCAGAGATTGCAGTGAGCCAAGATTGTGCCATTGCACTCCAGCCTGGGCTACAGAGCAAGACTCTGTCTCAAAAACAACAACAACAACAAAAACAACAACAAAAACAAAAAAAGCTTGACTAGTGGTGAGATATTTCTTCTATATTAAAAGCTAAATTTACAATTATCCAAAAAAGTTATGGTATATACATATTAATAGCATAGGATAGTTAGCCTGATATATTAGAAATTATATATACAATAAAAGTAGCATCACTAGAGTAAAAAAACAGTTTGATTTTTAAATATATTGTACTGAAAAAATTGGTTAACCACTTAGAAAAAATTAAATACTTTCTTCATACTTTATCTCAAAATAGATTTCAAGTGGACTAAACAAATGCAACAAATAGAAACATTAAAATCTGTAGGTAAGTGTTTGTTGAACTCTCAGAATGGACAGTAACTTTCGATTAATTTGTAAAGGAAGAAGGTCAACTGGTTTTAGTACATAAAATTTTAACACATCTATATGTCAAACTAATTAATAAAATTAAAAACAAATGACAAAGGTGAGGAAGACAACTGTAACAACTATGAAAATTAACATATCCTTAATAAATATTGAGATATAAAATTAATTTTAAAAATAACTTTTCCACACCCAGTTAATCTACAATGACCATAATCAAATCACTCTCAAATGGGAAGTAAGTGATGAAGGCAACTATAAAAAATATCCAACATCACTAATGAAGAAATGTAAAATAAAATACCAGATATGATTTTCCACCTACTAAGTTTATAAACTTTTTTGCAAAATGATAATATTTCTTTGTTCTGTGAAATCAGTGATACAGGCATTCTTACATCAGGCTAATGAAGCGACCACATTAGCTTTACCCTTTGAGAAAGCACTTTTAATAGGGATAAGAGGACAGTGACATTTCCTTACATATGTGTAGAGCTTATGAAGCCATGACGTAATGTCATAGCTAAATATGCACTGTCTGCAATCACAAAATAATTTCAAAACAAAACAATTTCTTCTATTTCTATAACATTTTTATGGAGTTATCTTAGACGAGATTAATGTTTCTTTCTTTCTTTTTTTTTTTTTTGAGACGGAGTCTTGCTCTGTCGCCCAGGCTGGAGTGCAGTGGCGCAATCTCAGCTCACTGCAAGCTCCGCCTCCTGGGTTCACACCATTCTCCTGCCTCAGCCTCCAGAGTAGCTAGGACTACAGGCGCCCACCACCACGCCCACCTAATTTTTCTGTATTTTAACTAGGGACACGGTTTCAACGTGTTAGCCAGGATGGTAGATTAATATTTCTTAAAATTCTCCTTTTTTTCCACTATGTGATCACTTACTCTGAAAGGGAAAGCTGCCCTCTCCAACACATCATGAAACAACTTCCACTATACCAGCGCAGCAGTATGTCCCTCTATACTTTCTTCCTGTCACCCTCCAATTCTGCACCAACAAAACAAAACAAAATGAATGGATCTGGCAAATTAGGACATTAGGGAGAGGCGAGTGAGTCAAGAGAATTAAAGGAATAGAACTAGAATTTTCTTTCATTAGTTGGGTAGATGAAAGACTTAGGAACACTCCTAAATTAATATTTTGTTCTATCACACAAAGGAAGCAATCAACATACTCTCCAAGATTCTTGTACAAAGAAGGATCCGCATGCAGCATTTAAATAATAGCAAAACCTTGCATCTAGTGTCTGTCATGTGCGTCCGTGTGAAGAGACCACCAAAAAGGCTTTGTGTGAGCAATAAAGCTGTTTATTTCACCTGAGTGCAGGTGGGCTGAGTCTGAAAAGAGAGTCAGTGAAGGGAGATAGGGGTGGGGCAGTTTTATAGGATTTGGGTAGGTAGTAGAAAATTACTGTCAAAGGGGGTTGTTCTCTGGAGGGCAGGGGTGGGGATCACAAGGTACTCAATGGGGGAGCTTCTGAGTCAGGAGAAGGAATTTCACAAGGTAATGTAATCAGTTAAGGCAGGAATTGGCCATTTTCACTTCTTTTGTGATTCTTCACTTGCTTCAGGCCATCTGGATGTATACAGGTCACAGGGGATATGATGGCTTAGCTTGGGCTCAGAAACCTGACATTCCTGTCATCTTATATTAATAAGAAAAATAACATAAAATAGTGTTGAAGTATTGGGGCAGCAAAAATTTTGGTGGGGGTGGTATGGAGAGATAATGGGCAATGTTTCTCAGGGCTGCTTTGAGTGGGATTAGGAGTGGTGTGGGAACCTACAGTGGGAGAGATTAAGCTGAAGGAAGATTTTGTGGTAAGGGGTGATATTGTGGGATTGATAGAAGGAGTATTTGTACAGTAGGTGAGAGTGACTGATGAGAAGGAGAAAAACTGCTGTGAGGGATAGAAGATGAAATGCTAGCTGCTTTTTTAGCTACCTTATCAGCATAAGTGTTGCCCTGAGTGATGGGATCTGATGTCTTTTAATGGCCCTTGAAGCAAATGATTCCAGCTTCCCTTGGAAGTAAAGCAGCCTTGAGAAGAGTTTTTATTAAAGAGGCATTAATGATGGAGGACCCTTGCGTAGCAAGGAAACCTTTATCAGCCCATATAACAGCATGGTGGTGCAGGATATGGAAGGCATATTTAGAGTTTGTATAAATATTGATGTGTAGTCCCTTTGCAAGAGTGAGGGCTCAAGTTAAGGCAATGAGTTTGGCTTGCTGAGAGGTAGTAGAGGGGGGCAGAAAGTATATGCGTCAGGTATGAAAGATAACATAGATTTTGGAAGTTATGAGAACTGTGGAGAGTGAGTTGAGCATAGTTTGTGATTTTGAGGGTCTCTTAAAGTATTAGAGCAGTGGCAGCCACCACATGCAGACATGAGGGCTAGGCTAAAACAGTAAGGTTAAGTTGTTTGGACAGAAAGGCTACAGGGCACAGTCCTGGCTCTTGTGTAAGAATTCTGACCGCAAAGCCCTGCACTTCAGCTGTGTGTACTGAAAAAGGGCTGGGATGAGTCAGGGAGAGCTAGTGTGGGAGCAACTTTTGGGACTGTTTTTAAAGAACGGAAAGAGGAGTGGGGAAAGGATTTAGGATTTATGGGGTTAGCTAGATTTCTTTTTGTGAGTGTATATAATGATTTAGTCAGGATGGTAAAACTAGGTATCTACAGGGGGAAGTACCTAACCATGCCTAGGAAGGAAAGGAGTTGTTGTTTTGTAGAAGGGGTTGGGTTTGGGAGATTAGCCAGACATGATCAGCAGGGAGAGCATGTGTGTTTTCATGAAGAATTATGCCAAGATAGATAACAGATGAGGAAGAAATTTGGGCATGACCGAAGTAACGGGGGCTGTCCATGAAGCCTTGCAGCAGTACAACCCAGGTAATTTGCTGAGCCTGATGGGTGGGTGTCAGGGTCAGTCCAAGTGAAAGCGAAGACAGGCTGGAATGAAGGGTACAAAGGAATAGTAAAGAAAGCATGTTTGAGATCCAGAACAGAATAATGGGTTCTGGAGGGGTTGTAGAGGGAGGTATTGAGGATAGGAGAGTATATGTGTTTGGCACCACAGGGTGGATAGGCAAAACAATTTGGTTGATAAGGAACAGATTCTGAACTAACTTGTAAACTTGTCCAGTTTTTGGACAGGTAAAATGGGGAACTGTAAGGAGAGTTTACAGGCTTTAAAAGGCCATGCTGTAACAGGCGAGTAATAACAGGCTTTAGTCCTTTTAAAACGTGCTGTGGATGGGATATTGGTGTTGAGCAGGGTAAGGGTGATTAGGTTTTAATGAGATGATAAGCGGTGCATGATCAGTTGCCAAGGAGGAAGTAGAGGTGTCCTATACTTGTGGATTAAGGTGGGGAGATACAAGGGGAGGATGCGAAGGAGGCTTTGAACTGGGGAAAAGGGCGGCAATGAGGTGTGGCTGTAGCCTGGGAATAGTCGGGGAAGCAGATAATTTAGTTAAAATGCCTCAACCTAATAAGGTAGCTGGGCAAATGGGCATAACTAAAAAGGAGTGCATAAAAGAATGTTGTCCAAGTTGGCACCAGAGTTGGGGAGTTTTAAGAGGCTAAGAAGCCTGGCCGTCAATACCCACAACAGTTATGGAGGCAAGAGAAACAGGCCCTTGAAGAGAAGGTAATGTGGAGTGGGCGGCCTCCGTATTGATTAAGAAGGGGACAGACTTACCCTCCACTGTAAGAGTTACTGTAAGTGTCTGTGGTGGTCCAGGAGGCTTCCAAGGTGATTGGGCAGCATCAGTCTTTAGCTGCTAAGCTGAGAAGATCTGGGAAAGAGTCAGTCAGAAAGCCTTGGGCTAGAGTTCCAGGAGCTCTGGGAGTGGCTGCCGGGTGAGTTAGACAGTCCAATTTCCAGTGGGGTCCCGCACAGATGGGACATGGCTTAGGAGGAATCCCAGGCTACAGGCATTCCTCGGCCTAGTGCGGCACTGAAGTAAGATCCTGGGGGAGGTGGTCCTGAAGGAATGCTTGACCTCTGCACCTTAGGCATTTTGAATTTCTTGTGTGCTGGAGATGTGGCTGGGGTTTCTCTCACAGTGGAGGCAAGGAATTACAATTCAGAAATATGTTGCTATTTGGCTGCCTCTACTCTATTATTGTACACCTGAAGGTGAGGTTAATTAAGTCCTGTTTTGGGGTTTGAGGGCCAGAATTTAATTTTTCGAGCTTTATTTAATGTCGAGAGCGGATTGGGTAATAAAATGCATATTGAGAATAAGATGGCCTTCTGACCCTTCAGGGTCTAGGGCTGTAAAGCATCTCAGGGTTGCTGCCAAATAAGCCATGAACTGGGCTGGGTTTTTATATTTGATGAAAAAGAGTCTAAACGCTAACTGATTTGGGAGAGGTTGGATAAAGAAAAAGGAGCATTAACCTGGACTATGTCTTTAGTTCCAGCCACTCCTTTTAAGAGGAAATTGTTGGGCAGGTAGGGGAGGGCTAGTTGTGGAATGAAACTGTAAACTGGACTGGGTGTGAGGAGGGGAGGTAACAGAAGGGTTATAGGGTAGGGGAGTGGAGGCTGAGGAAGAATTGGAGCCTGATTCAGCCTGGTGGGAAGCAACCTGAGGAGCAGTCTGGGGAGCAGGGGAGAGGTCAGATGGGTCGGTAGAAAAGGAAGCTTGAAAAGACTCAGCGATGCCTGGGGTTGGGACTGAGGGGACAGGCAGGGAGGAGAAGGAGGTTTTGGGACAAGTTGTATTTGGAACAGAGACTAGGGAGGGACCGATGTGTAAAAGAATGCCTGGACGTTAGGCACCTTAGACCATTTGCCCATTTTACGACAAGAATTATCTAGATCTTTGGATAATTGGAAGTGGATGTAGGATGGAAAAATTGGAAGTGCCATTTTCTGGCTATTTGGAAACACTGTCAAGTTTGTATTGCGGTTAAGCGGCATTGCAGAAGAAAATAAGTTGTTTAGGTTTTAGGTCAGGTGTGAGTTGAAGAGGTTTTAAGTTCCTGAGAACACAGGCTAAGGGAGAAGAAGGAGGAATGGAGGGTGGAAGGTTGCCTATAGTGAAGGAGGCAAGCTTAGAGAAAAGAGAGGGTAGAGACACAGAGGGAAAGGGGTCGGGGGTGCTTGCCCCCCAGGAAAGTGGTGCTTGCCACTAAGGGTGAAGGATCAAGGGAGGCATCCCCATGGTGATCAGACACCTCTGAAACGTGGGTGAATAATCAAGCAGGTGTCCCCGCAGTGATTAAACACCAAGGGAAGACTGTCTTCCAGAGTCCGTGACCGGCGCCAGAGTTTTGGGTTCACGGATAAAACGTGTCTCCTCTATCTCTACCAGAAAAGGAAAGGAACTGAAATTAACAGAAGGGAGAGATTGAAGGATGGCACCAAGATTGAAAGGAGAAAGAGGTTAAGGGATAGTGAGAGAGGTTGGAGAAGAGAGTAAAAAGAGGCCGCTTACCAGATTTTAAATTGGCAAGATGTTCCTTGGGCTGGTTGGTCTCAGGACCAGAGGTCGTAGGTGGATCTTTCTCATGGAGCAAAGAGCAGGAGGACAGGGGATTGATCTCCCAAAGGAGGTCCCCCAATCCGAGTCATGGCACCAAATGTCACACGTATCTGTGTGAAGAGACCACCAAAAAGGCTTTGTGTGAGCAATAAAGCTGTTTATTTCACCTGGGTGCAGACAAGCTGAGTCCAAAAAGAGAGCCAGCAAAGGGAGATGGGGTGGGGCCGTTTTATAGGATTTGGGTAGGTAGTGGCAAATTACAGTCAAAGGGGGTTGGGGGGGGTCACAAGGTGCTCAGTGGGGGAGCTTCTGAGCCAGGAGAAGGAATTTCGCAAGGCAATGTCATCAGTTCAGGCAAGAACTGACCATTTTCACTTCTTTTGTGATTCTTCACTTGCTTCAGGCCATCTGGACGTATATGTGCAGGTCACAGGGGATATGATGGCTTAGCTTGGGCTCAGAGGCCTGACAATGTCTATGTCTATCAGTAGGCTAGAGATTAAGTAAATTGTAAATCGTTCACACAGAAAATATTATACAATGATTAAAACTTGTGTATTTGAAGAATAATTAAATACATGAGAAAAATCTAAGTAAAAAAAGCAGAATAGGAAATGTATTTCCAATATGACAAAATTTTTACAGGGAGAAAACTAAAAGAGGTACACCAAAAATGTTGCTATCATATTCTAGGCTTTTTCTTCTGATTCCTTGTACATTATGTATTTTCTAATGTTCTGGAAGTAAATGTATTTTATTTTAATATTTTTAAAGGTAAAATGAAAATATAGACAAGTGATACTTTAGAATACTGGGTTTTATTTTCCTCTCTGTATCCATACTGATATAAAAAAGGTGGCTAACTGCCAGTCAATCCAAGTTACAAAGAAGTTAAAACAGTAAATTTCCTTCCATTACATACAGTTAAGCATCAACATTCCTGTTGTCTTTATCTCTGCTATTAGTACAGCAGTGAGAGGAGACAGCATAGTCATGAATCTAAACTCAGGATGATGACTGACAATCTGTTGGTTAAAGAAACTCATTTACCTAGCACAAGTCTAAAGAGGGACCAAAGAACTAATTTATCTTTTGATATGGTCCCAATTCTAAATGAGAGAAGAAATGGCAATGCATTAGTCTATGTCTCTGATGTCACAGTTCTAATTTAACACATTACTGAGAAGATAAATCTTTGAGTACGTCTTGCATAAATAACATATTGTTGTAAGTCTGTTAATAAACCATGAACAATTAGCCTGGGAACCTCTAGCACTCTTTTTTTTTTTCATTTTATTCTTACAAAATATTCAGTCTATGCAAATATTTAAAGAGTATATTTAGGGAATAAAAAAATAGTGATGCATGGATGCTGACTTTTAAAATCTCTGTGTAACCTTCTCTATTTCGCTGTAAATACTTTCCTAAATTTTGTATTAATTATGTGCTTACTTTTCTTTCTTGATTTACTAGATGTTTGTATCTCTAAAATTATTCTGTTTAGTTCTGAATGTTTTTAACTTTATATAATGAAATGTACTGTATTTATCTTTCTGTAATTGTTTCCTTGACTCGATTTTATGCCCCAGAGAGACTTCTTTGTTCATATATTGATAAAATAAATGCAATTTTTCTTTTCATTGGGTAGATATTATTCCATTTTAAGAACACAGCACATGTAATGTATCTTTTTTATTATTATCTTTCCTATTATTGATGGATTTGATGGGCGGATATGAGTAATTTACTTTTTTTCTCTTTTTTTTTTTGCTGTGACAAGCAATGTTGCTTTGGCATCTTTTACATGCTCCATGGCACCCAGGAAAAATAGTTCTTAGCATATATATCTAGTATAAATATCTAGAAGTCGAATTGTTGGGTCATAGGATAATTGATGTTTTCTAGAGTATTTTTACCTAAAAAATACTTGATTTATTTTATACGTTGCTAGACTTTATTTGCTGACATTTTTAAATTTTGATTCTAGGTTCATATCTCAAGTTAGCCTGTATGTTATTTATCTGTAATGTTCTTGTTAGGTTTTGATATCAATATTATATTAATATTACAAAAATGATCAGAAAAGTAATTCCTGTTTTTTTTCCTAAAAAAAAGCATTTAAGGTGATCATTATTTGTTCTTGAATATTTTGTGGATATATTTAATTAAACTACATGAACCTAAGGAGATAATAGTTTTAAAGTTTTAAACTAATGATTTATATTTTAATTGTCATAGGAATATTTTACCACTCAGGTACAATATTTAATTGTAATAGGATTAATTTTTATAGAATTATATGATATAATTACCATTTATTATTATAGATTATTATAGTCTTTATGTTTCTTGAACACTTTAAGTTTTAAAATTATTGGAATTGATTTTTAATGACTTAATATATTTTTATAAACTATTGTATCTCTAGTTACTTTAACATTTCATTCTTAACGTTTTTGTGTTTCTTTGATTTTCCCATGATCAAACTTTTCAGAGAATAACCAATACAGTAAAGGGTACCAATCATTTTTTGGTACCCTTTACTGTATTTATATGTCTTACTATATTTTTGATTAATTTTCTTCCTTCTTCTATAACTTTTGGATTTACAACCAGTATGGTTTGGCTGTGTCCCCATCCAAATCTCATCTTCAATTCCCACATGTTGTGGGAGGGACTTGATGGGAGATGATTGAATCATAGGGGCAGCCTTTCTGGTGCTGTTCTCCTGATGTGAGTAAGTCTCATGAGATCTGATGGTTTAAAAAATGGGAGTTCCCATGCACAAGCTACCTCTCTGCCTGCTGCCATCCACATAAGATGTGACTTGCTCATCCTTGCTTCTGCCATGATTGTGAGGCTTCCCCAGCCACGTGGAACTATAAGTCCAATTAAACCTCTTTCTTTTGTGAATTGCCCAGTCTCAGGTATGTCTTTATCAGCAGCAAGAAAACAGACTAATACAGTAAATCGGTACCAGTAGAGCGAGGCACTGCTGGAAAGATATCCAAAAATGTGGAAGTGACTTTGGAACCAAGTAACAGGCAGAGGTTTGAACAGTTTGGAGGGCTCAGAAGAAGATAGGAAAATGTGGGAAAGTTGGGAACTTCCTAGAGACTTGTTGAATAGCTACCAAAAGCCTGATAATGATATGGACAACAAAGTCCAGGCTGAGGTGGTCTCAGATAGGGATGAGGAATTGTTGGGAACTGGAGCAAAGGTGACTCTTGTTATGTTTTAGCAAAGAGACTGGCAGCATTTTGCCCCTGCCCTAGAGATCTGTGGAACTTTGAACTTGAGGGAAATGATTTAGGGTATCTGGAGGAAGAAATTTCTAAGCAACAAAGCATTCAAGGGGTGACTTCAGTGCTGTTAATGGCATTCAGTTTTATAAGAAAAGCAGAGCATAAAAAGTCAGAAAATTTGCACCCTGACAATGTGATAGGGAATAAAGAAACCATTTTCTGAGGAGAAATTCAAGCTGGCTGCAGATATTTGCATAAGTAATGAGGAGCCAAATGTTAATCCCAAATACAATGAGGAAAATGTCTCCAGGGCATTTCAGAGGTCTTCACAGCAGCCCCTCTCATTATAGGCCCAGAGGCCTAGGAGAAAATGGTTTTGTGGGCTGGGCCCAAGGTCTCCATGCTGTGTGCAGTCTAGGGATTTGGGGCCCTGTGTCCCAGCCACTGTTGATTCAGAGTGTAGAAGCCTCAAGCCTTGGCAGCTTCCATGTGCTGTTGAGCCTGCAGATGCACAGAAGTCAAGAATTGAGGTTTGGGAACCTCTGCCTAGATTTCAGAAGATGTATGGAAATGCCTGGATGCCTAGGCAGAAGTTTGCTGCAGGGGCAGGACCCTGATGGGGAACCACTGCTAGGGCAGTGCAGAAGGGAAATGTGGGGTCAGAGCCCCACTCAGAGTCCCTACTGGGGCACTGCCTAGTGGAGCTGTGAGAAGAGGGCCACCATCCTCCAGACCCCAGAATGGTAGACAGCTTGCACCGTGCACCTGGAAAAGCCACAGACACTCAATGCCAGCCAGTGAAAGCAGCCAGGAAGTGGGCTATACCCTGCCAAGTCACAGGGGCGGAGCTGCCCAATGGACCATGGAAACCCACCTCTTGCCTCAGTGTGAGATGTGAGACATGCAGTCAAAGGTGATCATTTTGGAGCTTTAAGAATTTGACTGTCCTGCTGGATTTGGACTTGCATGGGGCCTGCAGCCCCTTTGTTTTGGCCAGTGTCTTCCATTTGGAATGGCTGTATTTATCCATTGCCTGTACCCCCAGTGAATCTAGGAAGTAACTAACTTGCTTTTGATCTTACAGGCTCATAGGTGGAAGGGACTTGCCTTTTCTCTGATGAGACTTTGGACTGTAGACTTTTGAGTTAATGCTGAAATGAGTTAAGACTTTGGGAGACTGTTGGGAAGGCATGATTTTTTGAAATGTGAAGACATAAGATTTGGGAGGGGTTGGGGTGGAATGATATGGTTTGGCTCTGTCCTCACCCATATGTCATCTTGAATTCCCCCACTTGTTGTGGGAGGGACCAAGAGGGAGGTAATTGAATCACTGGGGCAAATCTTTCCCATGCTGTTCTGGTGGTAGTAAGTCTCACAAGATGTGATGATTATTATAAGGGGGAGTTTTCCTGCACAAGCTCTCTCTTTGCCTGCCATCCATGTAAGATGTGACTTGCTCCTCCTTGCCTCCTGCCATGATTGTGAAGCTTCCCCAGCCGTGTGGAACTGTAAGTCCAATTAAGCTTCTTTCTTCTGTAAATTGCCCAGTCTCAGGTATGTCTTTATTGGCAGTGTGAAAATGCACTCATACAACAACTTTGGTTTTTAACTTTTTAAATTGATACCTGCTTTATTCCTTTCCACCTTCTACTTTTCCTAATAGATATAACCAATGCTAATAACAATTTTCCCTTACTTGTACACAAATTTTGATACTATGTGCTGTTTTGTTGTTGTTTACAGTTTTACATTTTTTTCTTAATTTGCATTTTAGGATTTTTTTCTTTGAACCATAAGTTATCTATTTTCTGACACATATGTGTGTGTATGTGTATATATATATATCCATATGTGTGTGTGTAGTTGTAATATATACATATATATATATATATATCTCCAAATCTGTTAGTTGTATTGGTCAAATCTTCTATGTTTTTAAAATTTATTATCTGCTTAATCTATTAGTTATTAATAGAAGTGAATTAAAAAAAGCTGGATTTTTAAACTTATCTTTATAATTTCTGCCAGTGTTTGCTTTAAATATTTTTGAACCTATATTATTAGGTGATTAAGTTTATTATTATTATTTTGGGGTGAATTGAATACGAATATGATCTAGAGATATCTTTATGCTTTTTAATACTTATGGTTTTGCTTTGAAGTCTATTTTGCCACATGTTTATATCAGCTTTTCTTTAATATTTACTTTGTGTATCATTTTTGCTATTTTTCTACTTTCAGTTTTTCTGTAGTTGTGATTTATGCTAAATAGCATTGTAATATATTCTGACAGTCCTTGTGTACCAAATAAAGAATTTACTCATTTTATTTCTGAAATAATATTCTAAGACTATTTTCTACCATTTTATTTTGGCACTTCAATTTCTTTCATCTTTTCTGTATTCTTTTTTCCCCTTTCTTTCATTTGAATTAATTATTTTCTTCTCCCATTTATATTTGTCTATTAGATTGAATGTTATGCAATCTGTTTTTAGTTTTTAATAATTTACTTATACATGTTAACGTGAGTAAAGTCTAAAGCTCTAAATGTAAAAAATAATAAAGAATCACAAATTAGTTAACACGGGAACATCTAAATAAATATTGACAGTAAAATAATTTATTTCAGGTTTTAAAATATACATATGTAATAAAATACAGCAAAACAATAGCATACAAGTTGGCAAGATGGAATTATATGGAATTAGGTGTTCTGATTATAACACGTATATTATGAATTATATATTATTTAAATATAAATTATATAACAGTATATAAGTCAAGATATTTCTAAGTAACCATCTACCCACAGTTAGTCAAATTCAAAGTTAAGGGCAAAATTCTCCACAAGACTGCCTTCACTTTAAACACTAGCCACAAGCTCAAAGATTCTCATGGCCACACTCACTTCTAACCAGTGGCTACAAAATTGGAATTCCAACAGCACTGTCAGTTTTAGTAATTCACTAGACCAATTCATAGAACTCAGGAAAGCTCCGTACTTTTAATTACAGTTTTATTATAGCAAAAAGAATCAAGTTAGAACTAGTCAGAAAAAAGATACATAAGGAGAAATCTGGAAGCATTTCAAAAGTGAAACTACTATAGTCCTTGGGGACATGTTTGCCCTTCCAGCATTGAAGTGTCATGTGAATTTTGATCTATAACTTTTATTAGAGTTTCCTTACCTAGACATGATAGAATCATTGCCCATGTGACTCAGTTTCAGCCTGCTAACTTACCTGGAGATTGCACTGATAGTACATAACCTAAACTTCTAATCACATGGTTTGTCTTTCTGCTGTGGCTAGACTTTATCCTAAGTCATCTTATTAACATAAACCATCTAGGGCTCACCATGGGTCACCTCATAAGCATAAGCTATCAGTTGTGGTCTGAGAGGTCCAACATAAATAATAACGACACTCCTATCACCCAGGAAATTCCAAGAACTTAGAGATTACCAATAACTGAAGACAAAATCCAGGCAAATTATTTATTATATACTACTAAGAGAATTTTAAAAAAATGTATAACTACTCAAAAAGAAGAGAAAACAACATAATAAAAATATAACATTAATCAGTTAAAAAGCAGAAGACAAAGGACACAAAATGAGAACACAGAAAAGGTAACACAAAAAGCAAAACTGCACTATGCTAGATTTGAACTTATATTTTCTAAATACTCAAATTGAGTGACAAAAAATGATATGCCTAGACTTAAAAGAAAACTAACATGCAGTTTATAGGAGACATACCTATAATGTAAGACTAGAGGAGAAATAAAAGAATAAAAAATTATAACACTAATCAAAAGAAAGTTTGTGTAGCTATACCAATATCAGGCAAACTTGTGTCATGGGGAGTTATTGTACAGATTATTTCATCACCAAGCTATTAAGCCTAGTATCCATCAGTTATTTTTTCTGATCCTCTCCCACTTCCTGCCCTCTACCCTCTGATAGCCCCCAGTGTGTGTTCTTCCCCTCTTTGTGTTCATATGTTCTTATCATTTAGTTCCCACTTATACACGAGAACATGCTGTATTTGGTTTTCTGTTCTTGTATTAGGATAATAGCCTCCAGCTCCAACTATGTTCCACAAAAGACAACCTCATTCTTTTTTATGGCTGCATAGTATTCCATGGTGTATATGTATCACATTTTCTTAATCCAGCCTGTCATTGATGGACATTTAGGTTGCTTCCATGTCTTTGCTATGTGAATAGTGCTGCAGTGAACCTACATGTGCATGTGTCTTTAAGGTAGAATGATTTATATTCTTCTGGGTATATACCTAGTAATAGGACTGCTGGGTTGAATGGTAGTTCTGTTTTTAGGTGTTTGAGGAATCACCACACTGGCTTCCACATGGTTGAACTAATTTACACTCTCACCAAAAGTGTATAAGCATCATTGTTTCTCCAAAACAACACCAGCATCTGTTTTTGACTCCTTAATAGTAGGCATTCTGACTAGTGTGAGATGGTATTTCATTGTAGTTTGCATTTCTCTAATGATCAATGATGTTGAGCTTTTTATTCATGATCATTTGCTGCATGTATGTCTTCTTTTGAAAAGTGTTTGTTCGTGTCCTTTGTCCATTTTTTAAAAGGCTTAATTTTTTTTGTGTGTTTGTTTCTTAAAGATGCTGAATATTAGACCTTTGTCTGATGCATAGTTTGCAAAAATTCTCTTCCATTCTCTAGGTTGTCTGTTCACTCTGTTGATAGTTTATTTTGCTGTGCAGAAGCTCTTTTGTTTAATTAGATCCCATTTGTCAATATTTTTTTGGTTGCAATTGCTTTTGGCATCTTCTTCATGAAATATTTGTCCGTGCCTATATCCTGAATGGTATTGCTACGGTTATCTTCCAGGGTTTTTATAAATTTTGGGTTTTACAATGAAGTATTTAATCTATCATGAGTTAATTTTTGTATATGGTGTAATGAAGGGGTCCAGTTTCAATCTTCTGCACATGGCTAGCCAGTTATCCCAGCACCATTTAATGAATAGGGAATCTTTTCCCTGCTGCTTGTTTTGGTCAAGTTTGTCAAAGATAAAATAGTCGTAGGTGTGCAGCCTTATTTCTGGGTTCTCTATTGTCTTCCATTGGTCTATTTGTCTGTTTTCCTACCAGTACCATGCTGTTTGGGTTACTATAGCCCAGAAGTGTAGTTTAAAGTTGGGTAGCATAATGCCTACAGCTTTGTTCATTTTGCTTAGGATTGTCTTGGCTATTCAAACTCTTTTTTGGTTATACATGAATTTTAAAATAGTTTTTTTTTTCTAGTTCTGTGAAGAATGTGAATGGTAGTTTGGTAGGAATAGCATTGAATCTATAAATTTCTCTCAGCAGTATGGTCATTTTTACGATGATGATTCTTCCTATCCATGAGCATGGAATGTTTTTCCATTTGTTTTTGTCATCTCTGATTTCTTCAAGCACTGGTTTGTAGTTCTTGTAGGGATGGTTCACCTTCCTGGTTAGCTGTAACCCTGGGTATTTTATTCCTTTTGTGGAATTATGAATGGGAGTTTGTTCCTGATTTGGCTTTAGGCTTGCCTGTTGTTGGTGTATAGGAATGCTAGTAATTTTTGTACATTGATTTTATACCTTGAGACTTTGCTAAAGTTGTTTATCAGGTAAAAAGCCTTGGGGCTGAAACTATGGGGTTTTCTAGATATAGGATCATGTCATCTGCAAACAGGGATCGTTTGACTTCCTCTCTTCCTATTTGTATGCTCTTTCTTTCTTTCTCTTGCCTGATTGTTCTGGCCAGGACTTTCAATACTATGTTGAATAGGAGTGGTGAGAGAGAGCATTTGTGTTTTGTGCCAGCTTTCAAGGGGAATGCTTCCAGCTTTTGCCCATTCAGTATGATGTTGGCTGTGGCTTTATCATAGATGGCTCTTATTTTAAGGTATGTTCCTTCAGTACCTGGTTTATTAAGAGTTTTTAACATGAAAGAATGTTGAATTTTAGTGAAAGCCTTTTCTGCATTTATTGAGACAGTCATGTAATTTTTGTCCTTAGTTCTGTTTATGTGATGAATCACATTTATTGATTTGCATATGTTGACCTAACCTTGCATCTGAGCCATAAAGCATACTTGATTGTGGTGGATAAACTTTTTGATGTGCTGCTGGATTCAGTTTGCCATTATTTTGTTAAGGATTTTTGCATCAGTGTTCATCAAGGATATTTGCCTGAAGTTTTCTCTTTTTTATTGTGTTTTACTATCAATTATGTGATCAATTTCAGAGTATCATGTGGCAATGAGAGGAATATATATGCTGCTGTTTTGGGGTGGAGAGTTCTGTACATACCAGGTCAATTTGACCCAGTGCTGAGTTCAGGTTCTGAATATTTTTGCTAATTCTCTGTCTTGATTATCTAACATTGTCAGTGGGGTGTTAAAGTCTCCCAGTATAATTGTGTGGGAGTCTAAGTCTCTCTGAAGGTCTCTAAGAACTTGCTTTATGAATCTGGGTGCTTCTGTGTTGGGTGCATATATATTTAGGACAATTAGATCTTCCCATTGAATTGAACCCTTTACATTATGTAATGCCCTTCCTTGTCTTTTTTTTTTAATATCTTCGTTAATTTAAAGTCTGTTTTGTCAGAAATTAGGATAGCAACCACTACTTTTTTTCTGTTTTCCATTTGCTTGGTAGATTTTTCTCCAACCCTTTATTTTGAGCCTATGTGTGTCATTACATGTGAGATAGGTCTTCTGAAGACAGCATAGCAATGGGTCTTGTTTCTTTATCCAGCTTGCCACTCTGTGTCTTTTAATTGGAACATTTAGCCCATTTACATTTAAAGTTAGTGTTGATATGTTTGGATTTGATCCTGTCCTCATGACGTTAACTGGCTATTTTACAGAGTTGTTTATATTGTAGATTTATAGTGTCACTGGTCTGTGTATTTCAGTGTGTTTTTGTAGTGGCTGGTGATGATCTTTCCTTTCCATATTTACTGCTTCCTAATTAGAAGCTCTTGTAAGACAGGCCTGGTGATAACAAATTCCCCAAGCATTTACTTGTGTGAAAAGTATCTTATTTCTCCTTCACTTACGAAGCTTAGTTTGACTGATATGAAATTCTGTGTTGAAATTGCTTTTCTTTAAGAATGTTGAATATTGGCTCCCTCTGGAGTTCTTGGGCCTATCAAAGTTTGGAGAATCAGATGGGGAAGCAAGAAAAATAACTAGTGGGTATTGGCTTAATGCATGGGTGATAAAATAATCTGAACAACAAACCCCCATGACACAAGTTTACCTATATAACAAACCTGCACATGTACCCCCGAACTTAAAATTAAAATGTAAAACAATTCACACACAGACACACACACACACACACACACACAAACCAAAAAGGGTCTCCATAGCTTCTATTATAAAATATTACTTAAATAATTGATAACTCACTTAAAAACTCGGGTACCAATCCAATGGTTCTCAAAGTGTTGTCCAATGACCCATGGGGTCTCTAAAACCCTTTTAGTGGCAAAACAAAAAACAAAAAACAAAAAAAACTACTAAAAGTTTGATGTTTTTCACTGCCATATATTTATGAGGGGGAAAAAAGCTATTTTCATTTAAAAAAATGTCCTTACTGAGCAAAAATATCCCATTAATTTCATTAAATCTTATCTGCTGAGCACACATTTTTAATATTCTATATTATAAAACATGAATTATGCATAAAAAATTTCTGCTCCAAACAAAAGTATGGTAATTTTCTTTTTTTTTTTTTTAATTATACTTTAGGTTTTAGGGTACATGTGCACAATGTGCAGGTTTGTTACATACGTATCCATGTGCCACGTTGATTTCCTGCACCCATTAACTCGTCATTTAGCATTAGGTATATCTCCTAATGCTGTCCCTCCCCCCTCCCCCAACCCCACAACAGTCCCCGGAGTGTGATGTTCCCCTTCCTGTGTCCATGAGTTCTCATTGTTCAATTCCCACCTATGAGTGAGAACATGCGGTATTTAGTTTTTTGTCCTTGCGATAGTTTACTGACAATGATGTTTTCCAGTTTCATCCATGTCCCTACAAAGGATATGAACTCATCCTTTTTTATGGCTGCATAGTATTCCATGGTGTATATGTGCCACATTTTCTTAATCCAGTCTATCGTTGGACATTTGGGTTGGTTCCAACTCTTTGCTATTGTGAATAGTGCCGCAATAAACATACATGTGCATGTGTCTTTATAGCAGCATGATTTATAGTCCTTTGGGTATATACCCAGTAATGGGATGGCTGGGTCAAATGGTATTTCTAGTTCTAGATCCCTGAGGAATCTCCACACTGACTTCCACAATGGTTGAACTAGTTTACAGTCCCACCAACAGTGTAAAAGTGTTCCTATTTCTCCACATCCTCTCCAGCACCTGTTGTTTCCTGATTTTTTAATGATGGCCATTCTAACTGGTGTGAGATGGTATCTCATTGTGGTTGGATCAGAAGTGATTCACATTCACAAGGTATAGGCAACAGTATGCAATTATGGTTTTATCCCAGGTATATTAACTCTTTCACTCTATGTTTAACATACTTTTAAAAGGCTTAAACCATTGATTATTCCACATAATATCACATTGGTTCAATATGTTGATCCTTTTGATGATCAGGCTGGATGAACAAAAAATGGAAAGCATGTGGTGGGTCATTTTAAGACATATGTTTTCCAGGCCAGGCGTGGTGGCTCACGCCTGTAATCCCAGCAATCTGGGAGGCCAAGGCAGGCGGATCACGAGGTCAGGAGATCGAGACCCTCCTGGCTAACACCGTGAAACCCCGTCTCTACTAAAAATACAAAAAGAAATCAGCTGGGCATGGTGGCGGGCGCCTGTAGTCCCAGCTACTTGGGAGGCTGAGGCAGGAGAATGGCATGAACCTGGGAGGAGGAGCTTGCAGTGAGCCGAAATCGCACCACTGCACTCCAGCCTGGGCGACAGAGCAAGACTCTGTCTCAAAAAACAAAACAAAATGAAACAAAAACAAAAAACAAGACATATGTTCTCCAGAGGATAAGAGAGAAACCCAAAGAAGATTCAGGGTCCTACCATATCAGTGAAAGTTTGTAATAGTCCAGAAGTAACAGAATGCAGAGACGTGCTTGAAAAAGTCAAGGAAAAGTCATCTTGTCATTTACCTTCCACTAAGAAGAAGAAAGCACGACGCCTGGTTAGATTCTTTCGGTTACAGAGGCAAATACCATTTTGACGCATTTACCTCCTGATGTGGAAGGCAGCAGGTTTGAGTGGGACCAGAGTAGGAAAGGACTATTCATCAAGTCATGATTATGACAAATGCCCCTCTTCTACTTGGGCCAAATAACACAATAGGTCCTGTGATATTAAAGGTATCTATGATTGGCCAGGCACGGTGGCTCACACCTGTAATCCCAGCACTTTGGGAGGAGGAGGTGGGCAGATCACTGGAGGTCAGGAGTTTGAGACCAGCCTGGCCAACATGGTGAAAGCCCTTCTGTACTAAAATATACAAAAATTAGCCAGGCATGGTGGCGTGCACCTGTAGTCCCAGCTACTCGGGAGGCTGAGGCAGGAGAATAGCTTGAACCAGGGACGTGGAGGTTGCAGTGAGCCGAGATTGCGCCACTGCACTCCAGCCTGGGTGATACAGTGAGACTCCATCTCAAAAAAAATAAATAAAGTACTGTGATTGCAAATGACACCTTTTGGACTTTATGACAAGCCCTAATAAGAGAATCTTAATGTCAGCCCTAGGTTTCTGGAGGAAGGTCATGCTTTTGGTAGTGGAGAATACACCATTCAGATAACTGCTGGTATGCTACTGACCCTGGTAGAGAGGAAATATCTGGTCATGAGATATCAATTGACTATGAGTCCAGAGGGGTCCACAATTTGGTGAGTTGTATTAGATCTACCACCAAATCATAAATTTGGGTAAGCTTGACCACAACCCACTGTAAAATGGGAAAGATACATTCAGGATCAAGAAGGCACAGAGAACACAAGTAAGCTACATCATGAAATGGCCCATTCACCTCCAACTCACTCACCTCTGGGCCACCCATGCCTCTCTCTCAACTCAAAATATAGCCACGTGTGGGGTGCCTAAAGAGTTTCTCTTTTTACTTAGATTTGGCTTCTAAGTAGCCTTTACTTCCTGTAAACTCATCAATGTATTTTAAAGTACGTATTTCATATTTTATGTATTATTTTCATCATATTTATTAAGACAGTAAGGGAATGTTCTCTGACATACTGCTAAAAGCAGAATACTGTTATCTCTCTATAATGCTAAATATAAACAATTAGATTATTAGATTACTATATGATGATAATCTAACATGACTGACAAACCAGCATTTTATGTACTGCTTAGTTTATTTTATTTTCAGTTCTGCCTTTTGGCCTGCAGCACTGACAATCTTGAAAGCTGAATTAAAAGATCTGGAAAGAGAATAATGATATATATGACAAAAGAGAGGGAGAACACTTAAAACAGATTAGTTTGTTCTCATTTCAAAGCTCCATAATTCAACAAAACAATCCATCAGTGTTTGGATAATTAAATCTTTCAAATTAATTTTTGCAAACATAGTTGAAATGTGCTATTAAACATGTTCATCTTTTGCTTTTATTTCTACCTGAAATATGGAAAAGCCATGGCACAATTTTTTGTTCATTTGTTTTTGAGACAGAATCTCACTCTGTCGCCCAGGCTTAAGTGCAATGGCTCTATGTCAGCTCACTGCAACCTCCTCATCCCTGGTTCACGCCATTCTCCTGTCTCAGCGTCCCAAGTAGCTGGGACTACAGGTGCGCGCCACCACACCCAGCTAATTTTTGTATTTTTAGTAGAGACGGGGTTTCACCATGTTGGCCAGGATGGTCTCCATCTCTTGACCTTGTTATTCACCTGCCTCGGCCTCCCAAAGTGCTGGGATTACAGGCGTGAGCCACTGCTCCCAGCCAGCACAATTTTAAAATGTGGAATAGGCATTTACATTTTAAAATTCTATCTGGAAAAATAATGCATTATTGGATATATTAAAATATGTGTGTATATATGTACATATTTTTCCGTATTTCTATATATTTTATAAGCAAAATGTGAGAATTCACCTACTTATTTTGAAGTTTCTGAGAAAAGGTAGGTGGCAGGAAATCCAAAGCAAAGCTTAAAACATCCTTTTCCTGGTTTTAATAACATTTACAACAGATCTATATTTTAGGCTATGAAATAAAATTATCATCGTATGAAGCAAGTACTTAATATGTTTCTAAGTGTTTTGCAATTATTTTTATTCTAGTAATTTACATAAATAATGGGATAACTTACTAAGGATTATCAAATACTCTATTGCAAATTGATGAGAGGGCAAAGAAATAACTAAAATTCTGACTCACTAAATGTGTTTTGGATATTACCCTGGATGCTAGATTTAACAAATGAATGTCTTTTTAAAAGCATAATTAAGGGCCAGGCGGGGTGGCTCACGCCTATAATTTCAGCATTTTGGGAGGACGAGGCGGGCGGATCACGAGGTCAGGAGTTCGAGACCAGCCTGGCCAACATGGCGAAACCCCGTCTCTACCGAAAATGCAAAAATTAGCCAGGCGTGCTGGCGGGCGCCTGTAATCCCAGCTACTCGGGAGGCTGAGGCAGGAGAATTGCTTGAAACCGGAAGGCGGAGGTTGCAGTGAGCCGAGATCCCGCCACTGCACTCCAGCCTAGGAGAAAGAGTGAAACTCCGTCTAAAACAAA
This sequence comes from Hylobates moloch, assembly GCF_009828535.3. Lineage (NCBI taxonomy): Eukaryota > Metazoa > Chordata > Mammalia > Primates > Hylobatidae > Hylobates > Hylobates moloch. The sequence goes on from NW_026652277.1 coordinate 77,152,306, forward strand.
ACAAAAAAAAAGGGTAATTAAGAGCTGACATAATGTCTATGGGAAGCAAGAGTGATGCAATCAGATTTTTCATGCTTCATACAATTGTGAATCTTTATTATTTAATGGCCACATAGTACTAGACCAACTGAGGTTACGTCTGCATAAAAGTGTTTAATTTCACAGTGCTGATAATTGAAATAAATCAAATTTACATGTGTAGTTTCTGTCCTCATTTTTTGTGGATTCTGTTTTTGTGAATTTGCTGACACACTAAAATTTACTTATAAACCCAAAATCAATATGGACTTTGTTTACAGATTATTCCCTAATATGCTCAGTGCTAGAAAAATTTGAGTTGTCTAATGCACATATTCCCCACTGAGGTCCCACAAGTGCATTCTCTGCCTTGTTTCAGCTTTCATACAGAGATGACTGGAGAATGGAGACGGCAGGGGGCAGTGCAAAGCAGTGCAAGAAGTCCAGGCTGTAGGGGCCGGTTGGAGAGTCTGAATCTAACTCTGGCACCTACCTGTCAGTTGAGCAGTCTAAGGTGAGTCACTCAACATTTCTGAACCTCATTTCCTTTTTGTAAAATAAACAGAATTTACCAGGATGAGTTGGTTTTAGGTTTTTAATATTTAAATCATAATGTATGTCAGTCATGTTAATATACCACACGCACACACATTTATTTCCCCTAGGAGCAATGATTTAATATTTACTAATTTAGTATTCACAGAAACTTTATAGAATATAACTACCATGTGCAACTAGGTTTGACTGATTTTACATATATATGTATATATATATGCATATATATATACACAAACACATGCACATATACATATATATAAACTTCTAGAATTTAACTCTGACTTATACATAAAGATATAGCCTGAAATAGTCTTAAATTGCATTTTCTTCTACAGGTAATAATGACATGCTCTTGTATGAGCAGAGCCACAAATGCTCATATTATTTAGTATTTAAAGTGAATAAAAATCATGTACCAATGATAAAATAAATCATAGATTCATGGTTAATATTTTGCTGAATTAAAAATGTAAAAGCAAACAACAAATTAAAAATATGAAAGCAAACAAGAAACTTAAGTGCCTTTTAAAATATGAAAAGAATACCAGAAATAATATATTGCCTATCACAACAATTTACTAATGATGGCTTTAAACAGCAAATTTAAATTTGCTCTTCAAAAGCAAATTTTATGAGGCCAAAAAGAGATTAATCTCTAATTAATTTAGTTTCTAATGTAATGAAAATTATAGTTTTCAATTTTATTTTCACATACTCAGAGGGGTGATGTCTTTTATTCTATATTTATATTTTCAGTTACTTTTATTCCACTGTTTATAATAGACATTATTGATAATAGATATGATGAATGATGGAACTACATTACAAAGACATGACATAAATCAATCTGTTTTATTCACTATCTCCACTGGCAGCAAACATCACCTATGGCCTATTGCCACTTTAGAAAAAGAAAAGAAAAGAAAGTATTCTCCGTTTCTTTTATAGTATAATGATGTAAAATCCATATTTTTGACTAATAATGGAACTAAAATTTCTTAAACTGGTAAAAACAAAACACAATTTAAAAAACTATTATTTAAAATTGTGACCAATATCTGCCTTCTAAGATGCATCAGTCTTGAAATTGCCTTTGCAATAGACTCCTTTCTGTTCTGGAAAAACACTACAACATGTCTTACAATTATACAGACAGAAAACTATGTATTTTTCTTGGGGAACATCTGAATGCAGTGGTTTGAACATAAAAACTTGAGTCATGGTTTTTATACTATTGTTTGAGATTTGGAAATGGTTAAACAGAGTATACTGGGTATTCTTTCATTGGAATGCTTGGAGTTTTCTAGTAGATCTTCTGGATATTACCTCATTCTTAAATGATATGCATCTCTGATTAAATTTCTATTATATTACTTTGTTCACTGCAATGAAAATTATTCCTGTTCTTAGCAATGAAATAAATTCAATATGGTATATCATGTAAGTATCCATATCAAAATTATAATTTCAACTAGTTTTAACAACTTACTGGGTTCTATATAAATTAATAAGTTGAATAAAGCCTTTAGTATACATTAATTTTATATTTGCGTGAATCATAATTTTATATTTAATAATTATACCTTAAAACTATGAAGAGGATTTTTTATGTAGACATATGCAACAAGTTTTACTGTTTTTTTTTTCCAAAATAGAATTAGACTATCTCACCCTATAGTCCATGAATATCTCTGATTCTCGTAGAATTTTGTGTGCAGGGTATCTGGAAATTCAGTACGGAGATCAATAGAAAAATACAGATAGGCCGTTGCCCTTCAGGTAATAATGAGAAAAGTCTGAAAAAAACTGAACTAAACTATCTCATTAACCTATTAATTGCAACTTTTAATTTGGAATTAATTAATTTTAAAAGTGGAAAGAGGGAATGATCATAAGATAGTAAAAAACAAAACAAAGTGACCAGTGCAGAGTACATACACAAACAACAATCACGGGTGATTTGGCTGAAACATAGAAGGGAGCAGTCTGACAATGGCTTAATATCGCAGGCTGAGTAAATTTCACTAATCCCAGATGTCAAAAGTACAAAGCCACTGGGCATAAGGCCTATTGGAGTGAAAGAATCAGAGTTAGAAACAAACAAACAATCAAATTCAAATCTAAGTTCCATGCTTTTTCTGCTGTGTTACATTGAGGAAGTTGTCTAAAATCTCATATCCTTGAAGGACCTTCGAATGTGCCTCTCAGGATTATTATGAGAATGAAGTGAGATAGAGTGTAGAAAAGCACTTTGTGAACTACTCGATGCCATACAAATGTCAGTTTTTGTGTTCATAAAAGCCACAAGAATAACTTTTTGAAGTAAAATAGCTGTTCGTTCCAATGGAGGATTTTTGAGATGTTCTCATTTTCCCTTTAGTTATATGTATGCTAAAATTGAATAATGCATCTGTGTATTTCTGCTCTTTCCATAAATTAGGTTGACCTTTTCCCCATAATATTATTGTATTTTTTTCTGTTACATTAAAGAACCGCATATTCTGAAAGTACTTTATTCTCTACCACATAAATCTAGCTAATAATTTCAGCTCCATATTATCTAACTAGCTATGGCTACACTATACCTTTTAACTTCACTGATATTTTTTCTCAGTTTATTAAATCACTCTCATTTAGAAGTAAAAGCAGTCTTTTATATTTCCACCTACCGATTTTCATACTCAGAAGAAAAACATTTGAACATGAAAGGTGTTGATGTATATATATGGCCAACTCATTTTGTTTTAGTGGGTCGTGATAATACCTAATGCCTACTTTGAAAATATTAGGTCTACATGCAAAATCTTGTTAGAGAATTTGACAGATGAATGTTTCTTGGACAATACTGCAGTTCTATCTCCTCATAGGCAGGCTTTCTCTGTGGCTCAACCATCCAGAAATGTTGGTGTTATAGTTCTTTGAAGGGCCACAAGTGTTTGGATGTGACTTTCTGACATTGTCTTTAACAATTTCATTTCTTAGATATTTTCAAAGAAGTCATTTTCTCTGAATATCCAGCAGATTGTTATACTTTTTTTTCAGACAAGTGTTAACTTGAATATATTGTTTCCTCCAGGATAGTATTGCAATTGCATGACTTATTTCTGTATCCAGTTAGGCTGTCGTTTTCATCACATAGTACTTGTCTAGTCTACTTTCATTTATATTCTCTTTCTTTAAAATATATTTTCTAGGAATAGTGCAAAAACACTTTTAGAAACAATTTAATCTTTCTTGGTTTTGGGGGGTATTTTATTATTACTTCTTAATATTTTTACTATTCATTTAAACAGAAAAAAATATTTTTTCGAACACTTATCAAACCTAAACATCGCTATCTGGTTCTTTTCTCCTGAATTTTCAATATCTTTTTAACTAATTATAGTTCATTGGTGATTACAGTGTTATTATACTCTGAAAGTTCTACTCCGATAGTAAACTGAATTCATAGACTTCAAAGTAGCATTTCTCAGGGGGTGTCTCATTTCTGAGACCTCCTGAGAGGTGGCTATGGAGAGCAGATGACAAAGAGCTAGCCACTATGTATACACAAAGACTCACACACTAAGCAAGCCATTTTCATGCTGTAATGACAGAATGCATAGTTTTTATCTCAGTATATGTGAAAAGCCTGATAAAAATTGTGCCAATTAGTATTTAGTTCACACAATTACTTCTTATAGAGATTTGAGCCTTGTGAAACAAACCTTTAGGCTTGAAAATTCTGAATCTGCCATTATAACTCTAATATGTGTATGATCTTGAGTAAGTTACATAAATTCTCTGTTTCTTAATTTAGAAAATAGGAATAATAGCAGTGGCTGTTTCACAGAGTTGTGAGGCATCAATGAGATGATGTACTCGAGCGCATTATAAACAGTGTGGGATTGCATGAAAATGTGCTCATTCCTTTATGTTATTTCTAGTCATAACACCCTCACTTGCAGGTTTAGGTAGTATGGCATTAACCAAAAGGGTGCATACTTAAAAAGATGATTATTCCTATATTTCCCAATATATGATCACCAGATAAATAAAATAAATTAAAACATAAAAAAATTTGGCTGGGCGCAGTGGCTCACACCTATAATCCCAGCACTTTGGAAGGCTGAGGCAGGTCGATCATGAGGTCAGGAGTCTGAGACCAACCTGGCCAGCATGGTGAAACCCTGTCTGTACTAAAAATACAAAAAAAAATTAGCCAGGCATGGTGGCACGCATCTGTAATGCTAGCTACTTAGGCTGAGGCAGGAGAATTGCTTGAACCCAGGAGGCGGAGGTTGCAGTGAGCCAACATCGCGCCACTGCCCTTCAGCCTGGGTGACAGAGCGAGACTCCGTCTCAAGAAAAAAAAAATAAATAAATAAAATTGTAAATATAATAGGCAAATATATTTATTTGATGTCACAACAATGTGAATGAATATTTTCTTTTCATTTTTAGTTGATAAACAACTAAATTAGTTTTATATGGGTATTGTCTTACAATATTATATCAATATTATAGAAGTTAAAAGAACATATTAAATGTGTAAGGGTTTTATCAAATAAGGATACATTTTATTGGCTTTGGCTACACTCCTATCCCATTCACTCCTCTCTTTCTGCTTGCAAGTTTTCTGATCAAAGTCAGAATTCTTAACCTTGTTCGTCATTAGTAAGATGCCTTTTTCCTCTGGTTTCCCTCCAGATGTTCTCTTTGTCTTTGGTTTTATGTAGTTTACATATAGTCTAGGTATTCTTTTTATCTATTTGTTTTATTTTACGTTATTGGTATTTTATCTCTCCATTCTTATTCTTTCTTTGTATTCTTTCTTAGTATTCTTTGTATTTGTATTCATATTTTATCTTTCTTCAAATGTGATGAAGACTGTGATTTTTGGAAAGTACTCAGCTATTATTTCTTCAAATATTTCTTCTGCTTCATTCTTTCTCTCTTTTTTCTCTTCTGGTATTCCAATTACGAGTATACTATACATTTTCATATTTCTCCACAGTTCTTGGATGCTCTGTTTATTTTTTAAATTCCTTTCACATTTCTATTTGAGAAGTTTCTATTGAGCTATCTTTAAGCTCACTGAGGTTTTTCTTTGTCTCTTCAGACTGTATTCTTTCTTGCCTTTGGTGTTTGTTTTATCATTTTGCTGAAAGTAGCACATGTTGTAGAGGATAAAATATACTGAAATAAGCTTTTAGTGAGAAGATTTGCATTAATCTGACTGGCATTTGGGCTGTGTTTAATGTTCGCTGTAGTTATAGGTACCAGAAACTTCAAATTTCTCTAGTTTCTTTGTTTTTGTATTTCCTCTTGGCTTTGTGGCTTCTTGTTACACTTTTCAGACAGCATTCACATTTTGTAGCTCTTTTAGTTGTAATCCACTAAAAAACACTACAGGCTCACTGGCGTAGTGGTAGGGTGTGGTAGAGGAAAGGCATCTATAATCTCCCAATTAAGTCTCCTCTTTTAGTAGAACCATGTCCGTGAGGTGTTTCACACTTCACAAGTGTTTCTGTGCCTCCTACACAAATATAGAGTTTTTTTTTTCTTTTCTCATCTTCTACTCTTTTCCCTGGATAATATTCCAGATTTACTTTCTTGCATCCTGGTGACTACATTTCAACGTTTCCTCTCCACCTCTTAGGTATGACAGAAAGGCTAGAAGAACACAGATAGATAGAAAAATATTTCAGCATTGCCCTATGAGAAGCCTTTCTCTCAGAGTTGCCCTTTGTTATAGAGAAGAATCTGGGAGGATTATATCAACACTTTGGCTACTCTCCCAATCCCCCTGCCAAAGGCTTGAGGGCATTTTTATCAGATCTTCACTGTAAACGTCGGATGAGGTTCTTGGAGAAAAACTCCGTAATAGTGTGGAAACTCCCATGATTGAAGCCCCCAGGAATTTATTTTTTTTTCTTTTTATTATTATTATTATTATTATTATTATACTTTAAGTTTTAGGGTACATGTGCACAATGTGCAGGTTTGTTACATATGTATCCATGTGCCATGTTGGTGTGCTGCACCCATTAACTCGCTTATAGATGCTCTACCTCCAGCAATTCACTCAAATTATTAATGAAGTTGTCCTACTGCTATGGCTTCCAGTGGCTTCCACGCCATCTCAGCAGATTTCAAGTACTGTATCTCTCTCAATGTGCCTGTCTCTTCACATTTTGTTGTGGCAGTTTTCTAGGATCTCAGTCCTTTTTAAGTCCATGAAAAGTTGAAGGATTTCCATTTGTCTAGCCTTTATTTGTTGACATTCTATTCTATTCACACTACCTGGTTCACCATGTTATATAATTTCAGATGTGCCAATATTTTAAAACAGATTGCCTTTAATTGACAGAATTATCACTTGCAATTTCATTCTTTGCATAACTATAAAGCTTTACTTTTGCAGCATACAAACCACTAACAGGTCACTGAATTAACACAACTCTTGATTTGTTTTCTTTTTCTATTTTAACTTTCTTTCCTCATATCATTCAACATTTTAAAAAGAAAAAAAAAGCATGCCAGTCAATTCCCGTTACTCTTGAATCTTTTACTCACTAAAATTGAAGTGATGTCTTCTATTATTTCCTATCAAAATGAATGAAGAATACAAAATTGGCTTTGAAACTGATGTCTGGCCAACACAATCACTGGTAATACAAAGGCATTAATATGAAACATGCCTAGAGCTGCAAGTTCATCTAAAATAGCATGTTCCAAAGATGGATTAGAGAAGGGGAAGAACCATTCCATGTGGGCTCTGTCACCATAATTCATCATGTTGTCCTGGACAATTAAAGGACATTTCTGTTATTTCTTGCTACTTGCCTTTAAATCCAAGTCAACAAGTCTGTTTCTCTGGAGCACATTCTGATAAATCTTCCCCAATAATTCCAACTTACTTATTTCCACTAAACCAGGAAAATGTGTACAACCCAGAAAATGAGGGGTTAAAAAGATGGTGAGCACAATGGTCTCTGGGTGATACTTCAGAGTGCAGGATTAATAGAAATTAATTCTAATTTCTATTGTTTAGTAATGATTGGAGTTAACGGATGTGGTGGGTTGGGAATAATTAAAAGTTTAACTGGGAAGTGATTTGCATCACCTCCACCTCAGCAAAAGATTTAAATTAACTTTAAAAATCACTGAACGATTCCAAAATGCCTTTTAGGAATGGTCTCCCTATGGCTCTAACCAATTTTCAGAACGTCTACAGCTCTCTAGTTTTGGAGTTGACAGTTATATCTTCTTTTTGTTCCTTGTTCGATAATTAGAGCATATTCATTTTATTTTTATTTGCTCTCTGGCTTTTAGTGGTCTTCTCACTTGAGTCACTGTTCTTTCGTTTTAGAAAGCCAAAAGATAGCAGAAACATACTATTTCAGACCCACATAACAATTCTAAAGTAATCGTATATGTGAGAAAAATGTTCTGGATTTGTGACTCACCCAGTTTACACGTAGGTATTCTGAGTAAGCCCCCACTTGACAGGCCCATCATGGTTAAATGACATATGGTATCTTATTAAGCAAAGTCTAGGAATTATCTAGTGAAATTAAGTTAGAGAAACAATACTTTTAGGCAGATCTGATGTTAAATCTAGCCATTTTCTAGACTATCAAATTAAGATACACGTTTACACATTAAGGTATGATTCATCCAACAATAAGATTCATCCCTTATATAAAATAAATCTGTAGATCAAATTCTACTTTAGAGAATTACAGCCTTCATTTCTATTAACCCCTTCTAATATTATCCTCTTCTATAACAGTTGCCTTCTCTCTCTGACACCCAAAATCACTCTAAACTTCCTTCCTGAATAGTCACATCCACAGGCTAAGTCTGTGAAAATACATTTTTCTTAGTTTAACTAAACACTCACTAAGTGCAAGATGCTTTACATGCTTTAGTTCATTTAAGCTTTACTACCTGGTAGCTTATTGATGAAGAAAGTGAGAAACAGAAATTTTGGGTAACTTGAAGCAGGCACACATCTAATGAGCAGTTTATCTACAATTAAAATGGAGGTATTCTGCCATATCCTGATGCCCTCTTCAACCTTCCTCAGCTATCCTGTTTCACAGATGGATACTCAGGATATGAAAAGTCATAAACCAAGAAAGAAATAGGTAGGTTTTGAATACAAAGTAACTGTTTCTGTGCAATTTCTTACTGTTCATAGTTTGGACATTCAGTTTGGAAGAAGTATACCACTGGATTTCTTTGCACGGTGAAAGTAGAAAGTTTTGTTTTGCCTTAGTAGAAAATTGCATTAAAAAATACAAACAAATAAAAAGTGTCTGAAGTGTTAATTGAGTGATGCTGCCATGACAACTTTATAATCTTTGCAAAGCTTTTTTATTAGAAGCCTCTCTAAATTGCATATCATGGTAGAACTAAACTAAGCAAATAAATTATTTCTCTTATTACAGAAATGTATGATATCAAGAACTCATTTTCACTTTGAGATTTTAAAGTAAGCATATAGATAGCATTAAGATATGAATAAACATGAGTGATAGATTGAGTTGTCTAACAGCCAGCCTCAAGTAGAAAAACCAACTGACTTGAACAAAGGATCTCAGCAGAGGGAGATTTATGTTATTCAGCTGAATTACATTCCTTTATAGACTGTTGCAGATGGGCTGCAGGAAAAGCAGCCATCTATCCGATTTAAATAGACTGTGTGCTAGTACTATAGATATACCATTAATTCATTGCTGGGTTGCTGTAGGCATGGAACTGGCTTTATTCTTTGACAGTCTCCCTCAGATTAAATAAAAATGCTATTTACCAGAGTGTCAAATAAATAGGGTCCATATAACACTCTAATCAAGTTGCAATGACATTACATATTTAAGCCTCAATATTGAAAATGGTCAAGTCAGCAGATACTTACACTCTGCAGAACTCTGTCGACCACTGAAGAGCTACTTGTCATTTTCCACATAGCTATTATCTTCTGTATGTAAATAATAATATTGATATCTTTAATCTGTGCTGCATATTGTAGTTATGATGCTGATTCTCTTTTGTATACAATCTCTTTAATTTTTTACAAGTTTCTGAGGTATTATTATCTTAGATTTAGGGATAATAAAATTGTACAGGAGAAATTAAGCAAGTTGTCCAAGGTTATAAAACTAAGAAGTGAAAACCTAGAACTCAAACACAAATATATTGTCTCTAATTCCAATATTCTTTCCATGGCATGTTGTTTTGTGTTCTGGAATGGGGTTACTATAAATGAAGTATATTATGTTCTAAGTTGTGAGTAAAGCATACATACAAGTAACTATAATAGGAAAAATTACTGCAGGCATTAAGTATAGCTCCATTCTTGAAGCATTTCTAGTGTCTCACTTACCCATGAAGTCATAACGTAAAAGGACAGCACTGCTTTAAAGTAACTCATGGGCAAACCGCTCTCAATAGCTTGGAATAATTAGAAACCTGGGCTTAATTCTGAATACTAATAGAGATTGTTGTCTTCAATCCTAGGTTACTAAACACACTTGCTTACAGGCAGGCCACACAATCTATGTGAAAGTACTTTAGGTCTCTTTTACACATACGGGGTCTAAGAGGAGTGGGAACATATTGAGCTAATGTGATCAAGCACTGAAGTAACTAATTTGGAATTATTCTGATATTAAGACCAAAAAGTAAAAACTTAAACAGTTTTGATGTTAGAAGAGATACAGAGTTCACTGAAATGTTTTTAAAGAATGGATAAGACAGTCTGATATTTATAAAAGCATGTATTTCCTGAATTAGACAGATCCGACACTTTACAATTTAAAGCATTAATAATTCGGTATCTGCATTTCCAATTCAACTGGCAGCACATTGTCTTCACTCCACATTCCCATTACAGGGAAATGATCTGTCAACATTTAACGCTACATACAGACAAATCTTCACCTGCAATTTTGGTCTCAAATGACTCCATACTAATGAGTAAGTATCAACACTTCAATGCAAAACCTCATTTAGGATGCATGGTGACCAGAATGATGAAATCATTCTTTTGTAGGTAATCAGTGGATTCGATCGATAGAAAAAAAAAAAAAAACTTGTTCTGCCCAGTTAAGCCAGACCCTAGGTAACCAGATGTTTGGCATATCAATTGACATTCTAGTGCCTAATAAATATATATATAGCCTGGTTAGAATTTCATGGAAATGACTTCATTTTAAAAAGATATTACTGGAACAAGTTTTAAAATAGGCTTATCAGAGGGCACGAGCTTTTCAGTTTCCTCCTTGCCACAGGGTTCTTATATGTAGTTCATTGCATAACATAATACATATTTTTTATATTCTCTTTTTATCAATAAAGCACAACATACTAAATAAAATATTACTATATTATTTACAATAAATGTATTTCTCAAAAATGTGAAAAAATTAATTTTTTTACATTAGAAAAAATACACATTTCTTCTTCATTTTAATTGACCTTTGTCATCTCTTCAATTCTTGTACTGACATGTAAGGCCAGACCCAAGCAATTTACTCATGTTTTGTAATTTTGATTTTAAAAAGTATTTATCAAATATTTTATATGCTTAGCATTGTACCAAATATTTGAGAAATTTAAAAAAGAGTACAACTCTTTCTAGGCCCTCTAGAAGTTCACAATATTGTTTTAAGACATATGTCTATCATATAACACAGGGAAAAATGTTATCGTATCTCAAATTTGTGACAGAAACAGTTAAGTGCAATGAAAATTACCTAGGAGGAAGATGAGATGGAGAACACTGAAGTTCAATTTTACTCCTAAATTGACTAAATTCTTTTTACTATTTTCTAAACAAACTCTTTTTACTACCCATATTATGTATGAATTTAAGGAAAGTAAAAAAAGATGCAAAGTCTTTTTTTGACAATGAAAAGGTAACAGAGTGGTTTATATATTCACCCCCAACACACACATATTATCCCATAATCAAATTCATACAAATAAATACGTCTTTTTACCAATTATAATCACAAAGTTAATCCTGAAAATAGTGTGTGAGATGTAATTTTCATTATAATAAAACATAAAAACACTTTATTTCATGAAGATGTGCACACTTACATGAAATATACCATTTGAATATGTGTGTTTACATACACACATATGTATAAATCTAATGTGTGTGTGTGTGTGTTTGCATATGTGTGGGCATGTTGGTTTATTCTGAGACACTAATTCTTCACTTTACCTTAGAGATCAAAACATTATATAGATGTCTTGATGAAACTTAAGCCAAAAAAGCATAACAAAATGGTAGCAAATTAATGACTGGCAAAAAGTCATGAGGAATATTTTATGACAATTAATTTTTGAATTATTACAATTGTAACTAACAGTACTATTTTCCATATCAGCTTCACTGAAATGAACCCCAGAAGTAAAAACAAAACCCTCTTTTCTGTTCTCTGGTGTAAGCAACTCCTTGGAAATGGATTAAGTAAACATGAGCCTTGTGCATTTGATAAATATGTATGTCTTATTTCTCCTTTCCCACTGCTTTCCATCTAGCTGCAGCTGGGAACCAAGTAGTAAATACTATTTATTTATTTTAATAGTATGCTTAGTGGAAGTATTACCAATATTTCCTATGCTTAAAAACATCCCCAAATGCATTTTGTGTTAGGCTCAGCATTTTCATCGTAATTTACAACTTAAAAGGGTAAACTCTATTAATACTCTATGTCAAACCAACAACTGGGTAAGTGCAGAATGTTACCCTGTGAAGTATGACCAAATTTATTGCTGCAGTCATTAGCACATATTGATTCTGCTTATAACAACCCAAAGGGAATAGTGAAGCTATTATGCTGGTGTTTGGTCTCTCTCTCTCTCTCTAAGAGGAGCCAGGCTTGGCACAGCCAAGTTTCAAGAAACATCCAGTTAGTTCAGCGATCAATGCTGCTCCTTTTCTTTTGGTTATTATTAATATAACTAGTCAGTGACATGAACTTCAAGATCTCGGACTGTGTCTTACAATCAAATCTGAGCAACACGACTGCTTTTTTGCAAAGGCAAATTCATTCTATCACTTTTGAAGTCATACTTTTTCTATGTGAAATCATTTGATAATCTCTGTTTGTCTTCTGTTGAAAAAAAGGCATTCAAATTCACAATACAATACTGCTAAGCACTAGGTAGTTTCTCATAGGCTCTTTTATTTCTATATCTTAGGCATCAACATTTTACATTCATGTTAACTTGGACGGGCTCCCACTGAATCCTGGTAAATATATGTGGAAGTCAATTTGCAGAATCTACGTTTTGTTTTTATAATAGAAAATCAAATTGTAGGCCTTTTAAAAGAGAAAACTCCTGCTATCACTCCCACACCAAACACAAGCCTCTCTTTTACTAATATTGCTTGTTCTTTTCCAGAAGGAGTACAATTTTCTGGTTGGTAAGATTATAGAATACTGATCCACCTATACTAGTGACCCACCTGTACTAGTGACCCACCTGTACTAGTGACCCACCTGTACTAGTGACCCACCTGTACTAGTGATCCACCTGTACTAGTGACCCACCTGTACTAGTGACCCACCTGTACTAGTGACCCACCTATAGTAGAGGTCACAGAGCTGAGTTTGCTCAGTTGTGGTTAAATGTGAGCTTTGTGCTTTCACTTCCATCAGTGAAAAATTAACACTCTCAACATTTAGATATAGAGTTAAGGGAGTGCAGAGTCACCCACATCTCTTTGGGCTGTGACATGTGCATCAAATCCAATTTTACAGAGCTCTGTACTAAGTACACACTTGCCTCCTCCTAGCTGGCATTGTTTCTTGTGTACAAAGAATCCACAAGATTCATATAACACGATTGACTTAGCTAAGGCAAAATTTTGTTATTTTGTGAGGACTCCCGTTTAATAAAATCCAATATACATCATATAATTAAAACTTAATCTATCTGCCCCAACAAAACAAAACCTATAACCTGCAGTTGAGAAAACAATTTGAATGTAAGAAATGTAGTGACTTTTATCCAGGTCTATGACAATATTTCAAATCACTGTCAACTAGAATAGACCTGACAGACAAACTATGGGCTGCAGGACAAATCCTGCTGTGCTTGTTTCGCTAAATAAAGTTTTATTTGAACATAGCCATGCTCTTTAGTTTACTACTATTTTTTTGCTGCTTTTGCATTACAAAGGCACAATTGAGACAGAGACTACATGTTCTGCAAAGCCAAAAATATTTACCATTTGGTCCTTAACAGAAAAGTTTGCTGACTCCTGGACTATGTCATACTTTATATAATGCTACATATTAAAGTTCCTAGAACAGTCCATAATATATAGTAGCTACTCATTAAGTTTCGTTGTATGAATGAATGAATATACATCTTTTTTGTGCATTTTATAGATTTGTAGGAGAAAGCTCTGGCTTAGAGATTGTATTATTCCATTTTCACTCTGCTATAAAGGCATACTTGAGACTGAGTAATTTATAAACAAAAGAGGTTTAATTGACTTACAGTTCCACATGGCTGGGGAAGCCTGAGGAAACTTACAATCATGGTGGAAGGTGAAGGGGAGGCAGCCACCCTCTTCACAAGGCAGCAGGAAAGAGAGCATAGGGAGAATGTGCTTTCCAGACACTTATCAAACAAACAGATCTCGTGAGAACTCCCTCTCGATCACAAGAAGAGCACAGGGGAAACCATCTCCATGATGCACTCACCTCCCACCAGGTCCCTCCCTCAACACATGGGGATTACAATTGGAGATGAGATTTGGGGGAGGGGAGACAAAGCCAAACCATATCAGAGGTGGACCTAAATCTAGCTTTCTTTTTGCTCTCCTTCCCTGGATTTTTCCTTCCTTCCCTCCTACCTGCCTGCCTCTTTTTTCCCTTTTCCCAGCTGAAGAAAGAGAAAAGAGATGAGCAGTGTCTATTTTTGGGACTAAAAAAGGTAACCCAAAATGGAGGCCTCAGAAACTGCCTCAGAAAGCAAAAGTTTTTCTCTTACCTTCTCGTGCCCTCCTGTCTGTCATTCCAATTCTCCCCTGAGGCTAGCCATAGAAATTAGAATCCCTCTTCCCCAGCGTGGGTCATAAAACCTGGAACCACTTTTTCCCCAAAGCCAGCCATAAAACCAAAAAATATTACCCTAACTTACCCTCTGTTATTCTGTGTAAAAACTGGCCATAAAGAAATTATCTGACCTATCTTGTTTTACTGTAAGTCCTAAGACTCCCATTCAAGAGAGGGTCCTGCCAATACCCAGAAGGAAGGAGCGCATGCTCCCAGGGCCAAGAAGAATCTAGACAGACAGATCTTGTGGGTTTCCCCACTCAGTCTATAGCATTAGGTCATATGCTTTTCGTCCAATCATATTTCTACATAGCTGTTTGTAGTTTGTTGAACCTGTTACCAATACACCAGGACCTTTGGTCTAGGCCCTGCTGCTCACCAAACAGAAAGCCAATGACTAAGATGCGAGTATTGCCAGGGAAGAAGGCTTTAACAAGGTGCTTCAACTGGCAATAGGGAGCTCAGTTTCAAATCCATCATCTCCCAAAACAACTAAAAGCAGTGGTTTACATAGCAAGGAAGAAATGTAACAACGTGTAAGAAAACAGGAACTAGGGAAGGGCAAGGAAGCAATCATGATGAATGAGGGTCTGGCCTCTCACTGGATGTGGTGAGCTGGTGAGTTTCAGTTCTGCAATAATTTTTTTGAGAGGCCCGAAGACCATTTCCTAAGGAAGGAACTCAGATGAAATAAATGTAAGCTTCAAGTTTTAAGACCAGAAAGTTTCATTTCTAAGGTCATCCAAAAAACAAAAACAAAACAAACAAAAAAACAAAACAAACAAAAAAAACCTATGACATTATTGGGTCAGTTTCAAACCTAAGCATAAAAATAGACAATGTCCCCTATGTCTTTGGTTCTTCATTCTCAAGGCCCCCATATACACTTAATAATGAATATGTATACCATTTATTTGATTAATCTGTCTCTTGTCAGTGATTTTCAGCAAACCTTTAGAGGGCAAAGGGGAAGTTTTCCCTTGGGCCCTACATCATCCTGCTTGAAATTTAGGGAAATGAATGTGTACCACACAGGCAGAGCCCACCTGCCTCAAGACTGCCAGCAGACTCATCACCCTGGGAATACCTCAGGGAGCCAGTGTCAGATGATTCCCCACACACTCTTATACACACTCAGCACATGCCCTTAGATGCCCTCTTCTACCATTCTAGTCACTAGACCATTTGTGCCATAAAATGCCTAAACAAAAGCTTATTTAATTAGAAGTCTCAAAAAAAAAATTAGAAGTCTCTGCCATTGTCATTTGTCACAGACTCATGTGATAGCTAATTTGCAAACTTAAATGTTATATAGGTGATCATACTTAATTGCAACTTTGCTTCATGTTCAGTTTAGCATTTCACATTACACAGCCTTAATGTTTTTCATGGGAGAAGTAATAAAAGATAAAGAGAGCTAGGAGGAAATAAAAAGGATGAGAGGTGGGAAGAATAAGATTAATAAGAATGCTATAGCTCTAGTTTTTTTGAACTGTCTGCAAATGTAGAAGAGATAATCACTTCTCCCCAAAACGCTGCATCATTTTTTAGCTTTCAAAATAAATTAAATCATAAGCAATTTATCTTTTCTCTGCTGCATCATTTGGATGTTTATTTTCCTACATGGTTATATTCAGTTCTTGAATCATTTAATTTTGAATCAACTCATTATGTCAGTTTTCATTACAGTGGTGTATACGCACAACAAATTGAACTAAAATTAAACTAAGGAACCCAGACATAATGCCAAGTAATAGTCCTGACAGAGCTGATTGGAAGTTTGGCTATAAACATTTACCACGTGAAACAGCACAGACGTTGTTAAACACAAACTCCATAAATCCGGTCAAAGCTTATTTATTTAACCATATTCTTTCTCAACTTACTCAGACTTTGATTTTTACAACACTGAAGGAGGAATTTTTAATGTGTAAAAATTGTCCCTAGAGTTTATAACCCTTGTTATAAACTGTTATAAGTGGTAGGAATTGGCTAAATAACTTCTAAAGAACAGAAACACAAAATGACTCTTAAATTTTAAAAGTCATTTGGAAAGTGTTTAATTGCTACCTTTAATAGCTCTTTCAAAGTTGATGTATGAATATTATAATTTAAAACATTCTCTAATGCACAGTCCAAACATGACCCTGAGACAATGTTTATTATTTAAATGGCAAAAGGTATGTACTATGTACACTGCTTTAAATTTAGTTACTGGCTTCTAAAGGGGTAGATTGAGGAGGGTGAAGAGGAAAGGAATTATCACTTAATTGATTATCAATATATTTGTTAATATGTAAAATTTTGGAATTCAGAGTCAATTTATTTCTACCATGCACCTGAACACTATCATGCTTTTGGTATATATGTTTTCAGTGCAAAATAAAGGTTGGTATGTTAGAATAACATAACTATATATCCCATTTCCCAATTATTCCTTTATTATACTTCTATGATATACTATTTTTCTGAAAAAAAAATTTATTAAGATCCTATGTCTCATGACACTTTTTAATGGAATATGAATTTACAAATAAAAAGTTGGTGTGAAAAATGTAAAAATTCTGAACAGTTTTTAAACTTAGTTTTTAAAAGTCACGTTTTAAAGCCCCTTGAACACATCCATCTGTCAATTCAAGATGGCATCCTCTAGGACCCTCACATAACATTTACATCATTTCAATTTTATGTCTAAATATGTTCATTGTGCCTCTTAAAAGGACACCAGTATACAGTGTTCTTGTATTTTATCTGCCTGGATTTCTGTTCCCCAGGAAATATATTATACGACCTCTGATTAGCAGGACCTTTGATGACTTGTCTTATTTATTTGTTCCTCCAACCACATAAAAAAATGTTTATGGAGGATCTGCTTCATTCTTGGCACTATTATACACACTGAAACAGAAATAAATAAGACTAATCAGTCTAGTAGAGATGTATAAATGATAATAATAATGCAGACAGCTAATGGCAAAATTAAAAATATATGCAAAGAACAATGCCAACACCATGAATGAGGAATTAAATACATGAGGACTACTTTTTCGTTCAGCCCCTTTTAATGCTAGCTTCCCAAATTTACCTTCCAGTAAGGGGATTCTTCTGGCACTGCTGAGTAGCAAATCTGAGGCCTATTCCTATTAATACTTGTTTCCTTACATGTGTAAGGTAAATACTCAAAAAATATTCATTGCTATTGATACTCACTGAAATGATTTACTGAAACAGTAAATAAAGAAACGTATCAGCATAAGAAACAGACAGTATGTGAGGTAGCTGTCCAGGATTAACCGCCTAGACTCAATCCCTGCCTTCCTAGCTCATAACATGTAGCAGATTCTTCCTGCCTGGCTAGACTTCCCCAGTTCTGCCTTCACTTGGCCAGATTTGCTCTGCTGCTATGTTTCAGTCCCTCTCTAGTTTCTGAGCCAGTTACTGGCACGTTTAAAATCCTTATTTTAAGTTATACGCGTATTGAAATTGAAAGATAAGACTTCTGGAGGATATTTAAGTAAATTTAATTTATGTCCTGCCTTTTGAAACCCCAAACAACTCCAAATTAACATCTTATTTGGCAGGCCTGTAATTACAGAGGAAAGTCAGCTTTCAAAGGCACTGCTCTTAAAAATATACATCTAACCACTTAAGTAATGACTTGCCTTGAGAAAGTAAGAATTGCTGAGCTGTCCTTGAACCACATTGACAATTTCTCTCAGCAATGACCTGAAGACAAGACGTGCACTCTGAAAGGGGATTGCCACAATTTTTAATCTGCCTGGGTTTCTGATCAGGCAAAATATAAATCATTTAATCAGCTCTCAACTGAGCATCAGGTACAACCAGTATAAATTTTCCTTCATAAAAGTTTCATCATAGCTGGGGATGGCTGCACTGCCTTACCTTTTGCTAGAGAAATTATAGCCTGCAAAGATTGGCTGGTAGTCATACGTGATTGACAGGTTTGGGGTGGATGGCCTTCATGCATAGGAGTTCAAGTCTAAATGGCCTTTGCAGCTACTTCCATCTTTCCCTTAAAATAATGCTTTGCTTCACTTACTGCAAAGGAAAAGGCTGCTAACAATCGTTTTTCTTTTTTTTTTTTTTCCTGAAAATGCTCTCACTTCCATCAATTTACAGCTAGAAAAAAATTGGCAGGCACAATCTTCAATATGGTAATTGTTTCTTATAATCCAGCACACCTATATGAAAGGCTAGAAGATTGGAGAGAATCATCACTCTCTACCTAGCTTTAACTGATATTTATGAGATGAATATTATTAAATGATATGTGTTCTCATTAGCCATTTTATACATCTGGTATAATATCTGTGTGATTTTAAGATGGAAAGTAACTCCAACCAAATGAAGAAAGTGTGAAGTCAGAAACTTTCTTAATTAGATCACTAATTCTCTTGACTTTTTAACTTTTATGATATTAGAACTTACACCATTTCAAATGGAAAACATCATCTAAAGTATCACAAATGCTACTCAGAATGAGAGTGCAGAGTGATAAATTCCTGAATAACAAGAGTCCTAATTATGAAATATTGAAAGCCAAGTGATATATCTTTCAAGTACTGGTCACAGCAAGAACTAAGACATAAATCAGTGCTAATAAGTAAACACATAAGTTAATTTTAAGGAGTTTAATTTTCAGTAGACTTACATCACTCATAATGTACTTCAACTTAAAAGCCCTATCATTTCATGCTTTCAAATCAATAAGTGTATGAATTGCCTTACATTCCAATCCCATGTCATTTAATTTAATGTGTTCTTGCTGAATTATAGTAAGACTCAAAGTAGGGCAAATAGGTATAGAAATATTTAATTCAAATATTAAAAGTTAAGTATAAAAGACTGGTGATAAGGTAAATGTTAAACAATGTATGTCCCAGGAAACAAGATTTCTATATTCTGCAAGCTATCAGCAATCAATCAATTAAAATTCACTAACACAAATGAATGAAGTGCCTCAAGTATCCCCAGCCACAGAAGAACTGTTGCATCAGAACAATTATTCTAGCTGGTAACAGAATTAAATGTTCCCTCAGATGGAAAAGTGGAAAAACATGTTATTACACATTTGGCCAAAAAGAAAAAAAAAATAAGAATCCCTGATGATGATGTTAAGCAGGTGGGGCTAAAATCTCTCTTAAAACCAAGAACAGGGCAAGTTCTAATCCCAGAATCCTCAGAAAGTCAATCACAATCAACTTTTCAATTATAAATTCAATCAACTGTAGATCACTTGTAGGGCAACTGTTGCCTTCACATACTGTACACCACAACTGAACCCTTGAAATTTCATTAAGTCCTAGAAACAATAGAATTCTGGAAGCTTCCAAAGGCAACTTTATCTCAAAGTCTTAAATGTGAGTAGTAACTTCATTCAGGACTCCCTAATCCAGAAAACCAATATTCAAATATTTATCCATAGGCTTTCTCCAACTTTAGTGTAAACAAAAGTTACCCACAGATTAATTCAAATCTCTTCCCAGAGACTTGAATCAGTTGGCCTGGCCTGGGCCACTGTCACACAACTCTTCAAAGACACCTGACAGAGATGTGTTGATGCTCTTATAAGTCGATATAACAGTAACAATAAAATAAAACAAAGGATCCTCAAATAACATAATATAGTCATGCCTTGCTTAACAACAGGGATACATTATGAGAAGTGCATCCTTAGGTGATTTTGTCATGTGAACATTGTGTTAGTGACTCTTTGAGGCTGGCACACGTGGTAAAGAGTTACCAAGACAGGAATGAGTTTAGACAGGCATATTTATTAAAGGAAGGGGAGACACATTGCAAGGATGCAACTGGCAAAACAGCAGAAGGAAGGCTGTCTGTTGTCTGCAAAGAGGCAGGGACTGGATGGGGAGTTCTATAAGGCTATGCTGCTTTAGCTGAATGCTAACAGGATGCTTGGGTGCAGGGTGCTGGGAGCTGAGTGTCTGTAACAGAATGCTTAGATGCTAGTGAGCCGCTTATGGTTCACCCCATTTCTCAAACATACATTCGTCTCTTCCTGTTTCTGTTTTTCCCAGCTAAGCTCATTTTTCAATTTCCTTTTAACTCCTTGGGGCACCACAAACATCGCAGAATGTACTTAAAGCAACCTAGATGGTATAACCTACTACACACCTCAGCTATATGGTACAGCCTATTGCTTTAAGATTACAAACCTATACAGCATGTAACTATACTGAATACTGTAGGCAATTGTAATATAATGGCAAGTATTTTTGTATCTAAACATATCTAAACAGAAAATATACAGTAAAAATACTGTAAAATCCTATGGGTCCACTGTCATATATGAGGTCTGTTGTTGACCACGTCATTCTGCAGTGCATGACTATACATTCTAGATGTTCATTCTTGTAGAATAGTGAATAAGGAAGAAAAAAATTGATTTGATGGAGAAAATGTACATCTGATCTCCGGTATGATTGGCCACAGTGAATGGGCAAAAAAAAAGTAAATCTGGAAATCTAAAAGCAATGGATATCAAAGCCAGTTTGAGCTTGATTCACTTATCATGACCTTCATATCCTCCATGCTCCCTCCTTCCACAGAGCCTGTGCATACCTATGTCCTCTCTCTATAGTGCTCTTTCCACTCATCATCACATGAGCACTTGTATATACTTCATATTTTTTTTTCAAATGTAATTTCCCATGGGGAGTGATTCCTGTCCTTACTTCTAAGGCCAAATCAAAATATTATAGACAGGCATAAACCATATAGCTCTTCTTCCTAGCTTGCCATGGGCAAATTTTACATTTTTAGTGATTACTTGATTAAAATTATTTTTTATATAACATAACAAAATCCATTTAATTTACCTCCAGTATTCTCAGCTCTCAGCACAATACTGGACACATAGTATTTCTTGGATATATGAATTGAGAGGAAGTCTGTTCATGTATGGGGAAATAAAACTCTATGACCCCAAAGAGAGAAACTGAAGTAAACCCAAACTGGTAATTGAAATGATACGAGGAAAAACGTAACTTTCCAGTAACATAACTTTTCAGTTTCAGGAGGCTTTTACATTCTTAACTATTACTGAGGGCCTCAAAGGGCTGATGTTTATATGGGTTATATTTATGAATTTACCCTGTTTGACATTAAAACTGAGCATGAAAATATATATTTATAAATTTACTTCAAATAATACAAATAAAATAGACCCAGTTTATGATAACATAAACAACATACTTTAATGAAAAATAAATATATTTTCCAAAATGAACAAAAAAAATTACTAAGAGTAGTGGCTTTATGTTCATGCAATCTCTTTAATATTTGGCTGAATAGAAGACAGTCGGATTCTCAGATCTGCCTCTGCATTCACTTAGCTGCAACATCACACTTCATGTAGCCTTTGGAAAACTCCACTCATAAGAAAATTAGAGGAGAAAAAGAAAAACAATTTTGTAATATATTATAAAAATAATTTTGATCTTGCTGGCTCAAGAAAATATCTCAGATACCCCCAGAGATCCCCGGACCACACTTTAAGAACTACTGATACAATTTATCCTCCAAATGGGGACACTTTTGAAAATAAAAGTATATTCTAGTAATCATTCTAGAATATCAAGCATAAACAAGGGATATTGCTAATATGTATTAATGGTTTTATAAATATGCTAATTAAAATATCTTAAAATTCAAAACAAATGTAGACTATATGGTATACAATTTCTTACTAGTAAACTGTAAACTTCTTTAAAGTTGGATACATTTTTGTGTACCTACAGGAGCTAGCATAGTGTCTTCTGCAAATTTGCTTTTCAGTAACTATTTAATGAATGAAACAATAAATGATTGTGTAAAGAAACAACTAAATGATAACTGTTTTTACATGTTTCCCAGTCCTTATAGTCTGTTTTGAAATGGACAGGTGAGAGTGGTTTTAGAGTATTGTAGTGATTCTATCATCATATTCCCTGCTGCCTCCACGTCAGTCAACTTTTCAAGTTATTTCAAACCAGTAAAGATAGAAGGTATGAAGCAGAATACAAAATCTCCAATACAGTGTGATTGGAGAGGCACAGAGAACTTCAACCTGAATAAGTATTACTCACTCTAAAAATGCTTGCAATAAATTAGCCGTAGTCGATACGAATTATCATTCTTCCTTGTCTAAGCCAATTTTTAAATTGAATTATGCTTGCAAGAAACATTACATTTTTTAAGTGAAGTAGACACTCAACCTTAACCTCCTATGTACTTAATATTTTTCTAGAATTTGTCCGAACACACATTTGTACACATGTACAGAAAATATATAGACATAATTCACCTAAATATAATCCTTTATTTAATCAACATAGAAAACTTCCTGAGTGTAAGATGGCCTTACATATTTTCTCTTCCCCAAAGATAATCTTAAACATGAAAGAATTCTTGGGTACTACATAGACTTAGGATAATAAGAAATTTTGGGTACAGAGGTAGGTGATTTAATAAGTTGATAAAAACTAACTCAGCAAATAGAACTTCTTTACTAAGAAGAAAGCTGAAGAATATTAATGGTAGATTAACATTAAATTTTATAATATATTTTTTCACATGCCCTCTTTAAAAAACACTGCTATAATCCTTTTGCAGGCCCAAGTCAGAGCAGAGGTAACTGTGTCTCTTCATGAGTGTTTGGAATTTATTACTAGCTTTTGCTATACCATATAAATTAATAGGATCAGTTTTGGTTATTTATAAGCAGTTTCTAATTGAAACATTAAAATTATAAATAATATAGAAAAATAATTTTTAAATTATTAATTTATTAATTTAATGTGGGTGAAAATGGCTTATTCAATTTCTAAATAGTAACTGGGCATCTTAATAACCCTTTAGTTACAAGGAATTCACATGGACATCAAAGCTAGCTTTGAGCTGGGTGCAGTATTTCACACCTGTAATCCCAGTGTTTTGGGAGGCCAATGTGGGAGAATTGCTTAAGGCAGGAGGTCAAGTCCAGCCTGGGCAATATAGTGAGACCCGTTATCTACAAAAACTTTTTTTTAAGCTAGCTTTGAATATAAGTGACATGAGACATGCCCACAAAGAGCTAAAATATAAGGCAGCAATCCAAAGTTTTGATTATTTCTAGAGAAAGGTGATATTACTTCTGGTTTTGGTCATCTAGGGAGAAGAGACATAGATTTAAGTCTTTGTTAGGAATCAAAAGAGAGTAGAGTAGCTGAATTATTCCCTTGAATGAAATGAACCAGGTAAAAAAGTTATCTTTGGAGCAGTACCTGAATACAAATTGAATGGAAGGCTACCTTTGGGAGGATGGATTGTCAGTCAGTTTTCAGTTGTCTGGGTAGGAAATAGAGGTGTAAATACAGAGTAGCATAAGTGACAAAGAAAGATGGCAAAATGAAAGGTGAAAGAATAAGAGAATTCACAGAGCTGTTGGTCAGAATTTGGAAACGGAAAGAGATTCTAGCACGGAAGGTATTCAGCATCAGATCTATTTATTTATGAATATAATACATGGAAGGGAATCCCGTTAGGTTGAAGATGTAGCCAGAATTTCAACTATGTGACAATATAACATGAATTCGTAGTAGACACAAAGAAAAGTTTTATTCTTGTTTATATCTCTGGAATCTAGAATAGTTCTAGGAACTTAGCATATGCTTGAGAAATGGTGATCGATTCAGGACTAAATGTATGCTGTTTAGTCCCCAGCTCACGCTGGGTAGCAAGGGGTGTAAGTTTATAAAAATAACTTGGAGATAGACTACAGGAGCCTTGAATGTCCAGACAGATTATATTTTATTAAATTTCAATATAGTCTCTGTATTAGTCAAGGTTCTTAGAACTGATAGAAAGATTATATAGATAGGGCCGGGCACAGTGGCTCACACCTGTAGTCCCAGGACTTTGGGAGGGTGAGGCGGGCAGATCGCCTGAGGTCAGGAGTTCAAGACCAGCCTGGCCAACATGGTGAAACCCCATCTCTACTAAAAATACAAAAAAAAAATTAGCTGAGCGTGGTGGCGGGCCCCTGTAATCCCAGCTACTCAGGAGGCTGAGGCATGAGAATTGCTTGAACCCTGGAGGCAGAGGTTGCAGTGAGCCAAGATCGTGCCATTGCACTCCAGCCCGGGCAACAAGAGTGAAACTCTGCCTCAAAAAAAAAAATAATTAATTAATTAAAAAATTTAAAAATATAGATAGATAGCTGGAAGACAGGGACTTATTAGGGGAACTGGCTCACATGATTATGAAGGTGGAGCAGTCCCACACCAGGACATCTGCAAGCTGGAGAACCAGGGAAACTGGTCGTATAGCTCTGTCCAATTCTAAAAGCCTCAGAACCAGGGAAGCCAATGATGTTAACTCAGTCCAGGGCTGAGAGAGCAGAGAGAGAGAGAGAGATGAGAGGTAATTCATCATTCCTCTCCATTTCTGTTCTATCCAGGCCCTCAGCCAACTGGATCATGCCTGCCCACAGTGAGGGAAATCTTCCCTACTCAGTCCACCCATTAAAACGCCAATCTCTTCCGGAAACACTCTCACAAATACACCCTGAAATCATGCTTCACCAGTTATCTGTGTATCCCTTAATCCAGTCAAGTTTACACATAAAATTAACCATCACAATGTCATAAAACATTTTGAAAAATCAGTGACAGTTTAAAGAAATGCTTCAGGAAAATTCCTTTAGCCACGAGTTGCATGCAGGATAGATTGGGGCAGGAGTTTTTAAGCTACAGGTGTCATTTCTATTGGGGAGAACTACTCATCTGGGAGGAAAGCACAGGGAGGAGACTAGAGAAATGAAATTTATTGGATTTCTTTGTGCCTGCCACTGCATGAAATACATTTGAAACATTTTCTGATTTCCTTGCCTTCCTCCAAAATGTCATCCAAATTTTTTAATGAGGAATTTAAGGTTCGGATATATTAAGTAACAAAAGTTATGCAGAGAGTAAGAAGAAGATGTCATTTAATCCCAGTTTTACTCTAAAGCACATGCTATTTCTGCTGTAACAAAAGTTACAATCTTGGAAGTAGTCACTTCAAGGAAGCTGATTAGAAGACTTTATGGAAGAGCAAGAGTTTGAGCGTCAGTTTTGTAGATGAAGATTGCCAGGAATTTTAGCTATGCTCGCCATTAAGATATGGACTCGACTTATCCTCTCTTGGAACCTGTGTTGGGCCTGTGCCTCCTTTTAACAAATGGGATGTGACAGAAGTGATACTCTACGAGGCTAGATCATGAGCCCTGCAGCATCTGTCCAGGTCTCTCGGCTCACTCTGGGGAAGTCAGCCACCAAGTAAAAGTCTGGCCATCTCCTGAGATGACCATGTTATGAGAATCCGAGGCCACACAGAAAGAACCTGTAAAATGAGACAGATGCCATGTGAGGAGACAGAAAGGCCATAAGGAGCAACGCTGAGACATGCAAGTGAGGCCATGTGAGGAGACAGAAAGGCCATAAGGAGCAACGCTGAGACATGCAAGTGAGGACACATGTTTGCCGGTAGAACGTCCAGCCCCAGCCGCCCCAGCTAGTCTCACGGGATCAGGCACAAATGGCCTGGTAGAGTCCATCTCCCATTCTTGATTTCCTCAAATTGTAATCAAAATAAAATAGTTGTTTTGAGTTGCTATGTTTAGAGTAAATGGTTAAGCAGTATTAGGTAATGGGAACAACTAGAGATAGTAAAAGTCACAATATGACTATTGACTTTTTAAAATAACATATTAAATGATGCTGAAGATCCCTGTAAACATTGAACTTCATTTTGATAATCTAATGATGGATAAAATGTTAAAACAAATTACTTCAATATAGTATAATCACACACACACGCACACACACACCAAGCAAGCTAAAAGAAGGAAGAAACAGCAGGTGTAAAAGAAATGTGAGGATAGAGGAAAATTCCAGTAGTCAGCACTGAGTTGTCAAATAGGACTCACCCTGATATTTGCAGTGCTTTATCTCAAAGGGTCGCTTTTTTAAATCCTTCTCACCTCTGTGGGAATCCTATAGCCCAAGTGACCCACATTTAGTGGCCTACCCCACAGCTAGGTCAGTGAAAATCAATTCTCAGTTAAAAATCAACCAACAAGGAAAGACTTAAAGAGGAAAAGATTTGACAAGAGTTTTATTGAAACCTCTTTGCACTTACACATTTTGGGCCTAGAAATGGAATAAGCATTTGCTAGTTATCGTGGGAAAAGCTATTTTCTCTCCTCTCAGCAATACCAAAAGAATGAGGCCAGAATGCTTTGTCTAAAAATCTCCTTTTTCAAAGAAACTAATAATATAGTATAAACTAAGAAAGGTGCTGTGCTTTCTGAAAGCAGTTCTACCAAACTCATTGATTGTTTCCTGCCCATAGATAATCCTGAGTAAGTATGTTCATTGATTTATGTCAGTTTTAAAAGCCCCAATTCTCCTGAATTATTCTAGTGCATGTTAAGCCAACCAATTCTAATTTGGTTCTTTAATCTATAGACTGCATAAGAAATTTTCAGTCATCTCAATAGGATTTTTCAAGTGAATTTGTCTGAAACACATTTTTAAATGTCCGTATCTTCTCTAAATAGTTCACATTTCAAAATGATCTGTTTATGGGATCCATGGTACTTTAAGTGGCGTTAAATATATGTGCGCTTGGCTCATATACGAGATCTGTCAAAGACCTTTCGTGTCTCTGACAGCACTTAATGGTGTTATCTAGGCATTTGTTTCTATGTTGTCTTCAGTGGGAACACTCAATCAGCACAGGTTCTAGTAGCCATTTGACTTTAGATAATAACAGGTGTAAATCATAATTGCAGCACATGCTGGGAAATGCGATCTTCTTTAAATTGATGTGATAACTTATTTTCCTTTTTTATAGTTTATCATAAATATTAGCAATTGACAGGTCTGGCTTTTCCATAGATTTACTACAGCCCAATATTGAAATATGATGACCCATAGAACATTTCTGGTGGTGATATTGCACATTAATTCAAATAAAATGACTTATAATTCTTCACTTCTACGTCTCTCTATATGTTACATGTAAATGAATTTATCATGTTAAAAGATTTCAAATCCATAAGCTTAGGCTACTTGGAAAAAAAAAAAGATGCCTTCTTTACCTATGTCAAACCCAAAGATAGTAGACAAAGAGAAGACACGGTCTCAGGCTGACTCGTTCAGCCCTGTATCCCCTGCACCTAACAGTATCTGGCACATAGTGGATGCTCACAAATCGTTGTTGAATTCATTAAGAATTATGTAGGCATCTTAATTTTCCACAAGTGATTACTAGAAGACAGATTTAAATAATGTCATTACCAGAATGCATCCTCCATTTCTCAGTAAACAGGTTTAAGTCCTGCTTTTCATCCCTGAAAGAATTAAAACCCTCAACTGCAGGAGACAATCTGGTCACGAATAAAATATTTATAATTGGCAACTATGCATGTATTTAACAAGATATTTTATATTAAAATTATAGCTCTACATGGTGGGGAAGATCTTTAAGGTTCACCTATCTCCTTTATTTGAAAGGTAAGAAAAAGAAGGCCCAAAAGATTTAGAGCCTCGTAAACCAATAGTGGCAGGGCTGAGACTAGAGAACAAGTCCCCAAATTCCCTGCCCAATACTCTCATGATCTAGACTGCTAACCTCTGTTCTTCCACACATAGATACCCCCTCTATTCTCTTTATTGATACATTTCCTTGCTTTGTATTCAAAAGGATTGGGGGAGAGGGGAAAGCAAGGGTTGATCTTCATCACATGTCAGTGTGGAACTCATTTTCTCTTCTAGTCCGTATATAACCTCTAGCATGCCTTCAGGAGTTGTTGGTAGGTGTCTGAAAGAAGCAAGAGAAGCTGCCTGAAATCAGACCTTTTTCTGAGAGATAAATGCTGTCTTTATAAAAATAAGAAATTAAGTTTATCAGGAGTAAAGAGGATGCTAACAACCCATTTTTTAAATTTCTTTTCACTTGTAGCAGTATTCCAATGTTATGCCATTAGACTCTCTGTATTTTAGATAATTGTTCACAACCATATCAGACATTATTTAGCATGAATAAACTGCCAGCAAAACACGAAATGTCCATGAAGCCTTTTGTTGATTTTCTCCCTTATCTATGTTCTCAACCTCATGTCCCTTTTTTTCTCTAGTTCACTCTTAACAAGGCTTCTTTGGTTTAAGTGGATAGCTAACGAATTCCACGAATGGTGATAATCGATAAGGACTTGCCTTCCCACATGTATTTCAACTTTAATTTGAAATTCTTGAGGGTCTAGAGTTGCTTTGAAACCAAATAAAAGCCTACCAACCACTTTTGTAACCAACCCAACATTGCCTCCCAGCGCACCCAACACCCAGTCTTTTTTACCCGACTCTATTTTCTTTCTTCCAGGACTTTTTTTTGAACCTACTGTAAACATATTTTTATACCATGTTTATATTTTGTTATCTTTGTCTCCCTACTAGAATGTAAACTTGAGTGGGAAGGGATCTTGGTTTTGTTCATTGACATATTTCAAGTATCTAAACAGTAGCTGCCATTGTAGTTATTCAATACATATTTGTTGAAAATATAATAGAAATGTATCTCTGTAACTGTATCTATAAATATAGATATGTACATGTTTGTGAATATCAGTGTTGTTTTTCTTGTAATGACAGGGATGGGAGTGTGCTTTATTCTATGTAAAGTTCCTCAATCATCAAATGTTTGAAGTCGATAATTATACATTTTGTCTGAGTCTGCTCAAAAATATTCTTGCCAGGCCATATGGGGTCAGATTTGTCCAAGGTCATGAAACCAGCTTATAATGAAACAAAGGTTCATGTAATATTTTAAAATTTTATACAATTTTTTAAAATGCACTGAATGTTAAGGGCAAAATAATATTTATAATATATATGTAAAGTATAAAGACTTATGCATTTTAAATAATAAAAATAAACATCTAGTTACTTGACACCAACTTAAGAAGTAGATCATTAGAAAAACATTTGAAGTTCCATATGTTCTCCTCCAAAATTTCGTCCTATTTCCCACCTCTGTCCCAGAGGACATCATAGCTAGACTTGCTATTCTTTCTTCTTTCTTTTTTTTCTGTTTGTTTTCTTTCTTTTTTTTATTTTTATTTTATTTATGATGGGTTCTTGCTGTTGTCCAGGCTGGAGTGCAGTGGTGATCATAGCTGACTGCAGCCTGGAACTCTAGGGCTCAAGGGATCCTCCCTGGTAGTTGCTAGTGGGTAGTAGCCAGCACTGCGCCTGGCTAATTTTTTAATGTTTTTGTAGAGACAACATTTGGCTATTTTTCCCAGGCTGGTCTTAAACTCATGGGCTCAAGCAATCCTCCCACCTCAGCCCCCCAGTCTGCTGGGATTATAGGCATGAGCCACCATGTTTGCCCCCTAGACTTGCTATTCTTTTGATATTTTTGCCACGTATATTTGTGTTCTTTATTAGCCTTGCTTCGTTTTGTCTACTTTTGACCTTTATATGATGGAAATTGTAAAGTACATAGTCTATGGGAAATATTTTTAAATTTTTCTCTCATATTGTTAAATTTATTGTGATCATTGATTTTTGCTGCACTGTATTATCCATTGATTAAATATAAAACAATTTATATATCCCATGTTCTATTGATGGCCTTTGCACTGTTTTAAGTTTTGGTTTGTTTTAAATACTTTTTTATATATTTCTGTTTTAGTGTCTATGTGTCATAGTTTCTCAAGGGTATTCAAGTTAGTGCTTTAATAAGATATATTGCTAGGAGTAGAATTGTTGGTTATACATTGTATGTATTTTCCCCTTTCACAAATAATATCATATTGTTTTCCACAGTGATTGTACAAATATTCGTCGTTAACACTATTGCATAAACGTTCCAGTTGATGCCATCTTCATTAATACTTGATGTTATAATATTTTAAGTAAAACACATTTCCTTTTAAGATATTGAGCCAGTTCTGAGAGATTAAAAAACAAACTAAAATATCAGCTTTTTGCTCCTAGAAAGGTAGTAAAAAGCCAATTAACAGAAAAATTGCTATATTCCTAGGTATTTTATTCTCTTTGTAGCAATTGTGAATGAGAGTTTATTCATGATTTGGCTGTCTGCTTGTCTGTTGTTGGTTTATAGGAATGCTTACGATTTTTACACATTGGTTTTGTATCCTGAAATGCAAATAAAAACCACAATGAGATACCATCTCACCCAAGTCAGAATGGCAATTATTAAAAAGTCAAGAAACAACAGATGCTGGCGAGGCTGCAGAGAGATAGGAAAGCTTTTATACTGTTGGTGGGAATGTAAATTAGTTCAGCCACTGTGGATGACAGTGTGGCAATTTCTCAAGGACCTAGAAATAGAAATACCATTTGACCCAACAATCTTATTACTCGGTATATACCCAAAGGAATATAAATCATTCTATTATAAAGATACATCATCTGTATGTTCATTGCAGCACTATTCACAATAGCAAAGACATGGAATCAACCCAAATGCCCATCAATGATAGACTGGATAAAGAAAATGTGGCACATATATACCATGGAATACTATGCAGCCATAAAAAGAAACGAGTTTGTGTTGTTTGCAGGGACATGGATGAAGCTGGAAGCCATCATCCTCAGCAAACTAACACAGGAACAGAAAACCAAACACTGCATGTTCTCACTCATAAGTGGGAGCTGAACAATGAGAACATATGGACACAAGGAGGGGAACAGCACACACTAGGGCCTGTCAGGAGTGGGAGGTGGGGGGAGCCAGAACATCAGGAAAAATAGGTAATGCATGCTGGGCTTAATACTCAGGTGATGGATTGGTAGGTGCAGCAAACCACCATGGCATATGTTTACCTATGTAACGAACCTGCACATCCTGCGCATGTACCCCAGAACTTAAAATAAAATAAAAAATAAAAATTAAAAAAAGTTTTTAAAAATCTTACTATCCAAAGTACATAAGGAACTCAAACATCTCAACAGCAAGAAAACAAAAAACTCAATTTAAAAAATGTGCAGAGAACCTGAATAAACATTGCTTAAAAGAATGAGGCTTTGGATTAATATACTATTTATATTAGGGGGTGAAAGTGGGTGAGTAAGAAATAGGTATCCTGCTGACCATTTGCAGATCTTCTTTAAAGAACTGTTAATGCTTAAAAAATGCTCAGCATCACTAGTCATCAAATAAAAATAAAACTCACAATGAAATATTACCTTATACTTGTTAGGATTTAGGATGGTTATTATCAAAGAGACAAAAGATGATAAATGTTAGCTAGGATTCGGAGGTAAGGGAACCCTTGTACACTGTTGATGGGAATGTAAACTGACGCAACCATTATAGAAAACAGTATAAATATTACTCAAAACATTAAAAATAGAACTACTACATAATCTATAAATTCTACTCCTGGGTATGTATCTACAGGGAATGAAATCAGTATCTTAAAAAGACATCTGCACTGCCATGTCCATTGCAGCATTATTTACAATAACCACGATATGGAGTTAACTTAAGTGTCCACTGATGGATGAATAAATAAAGAAAATGTGGTGTATATCTGTACAATGAAATGTTATTTAGCTTTTAAAAAGTAAGGTAATTCTGTCTTCTGGGGCATCATGAATGAACCCGGAAGACCCACTAAGTGAAACAAGCCAGGCCCAGAAAGACAAATACTGCATGATCTAACTTACATGTAGAATTTTTAAAAGTCAAACTCATAGAAGCAGAGAGTAGGATGGTGGTTATCAGGGGTTGGGGAGTGGGATAAATGGAGAGACGTTGGTCAGTGTTACAAAGTATCATTTGCGCAGGATGAATGCATTCTGAATATCTAATGTACAGCATGGCAACTCCAGTTAATAATACATATCGTATCCCTGAAATTTTCTAGGAAAATAGAGCTTAAATGTTCTCACCACAAACCATAAGAAATGATGGCTATGTTAATTAGGTTGATTATGATAATTATTTCACAAGGGGTGTGTGTATGTGTGTGCATATATATATGTGTATATATATATAAATGCCATGTTATACCACTTAAATATATACAATTTATTTGTCAATTATATCTCAAGAAGGCCGGAAAAACATGACCCCTCACAAAAGAAATATTTTGTCAGTACATCACAGAGGAGCATGTCAAGATTTTCAACTTGAAGTTTTACCACAAATTGAAATCTTAGGAAATTTTAAAATAAAATTCTGTAGAAGCAAATATTATAGAGTGT
Organism: Hylobates moloch; assembly: GCF_009828535.3. Lineage (NCBI taxonomy): Eukaryota > Metazoa > Chordata > Mammalia > Primates > Hylobatidae > Hylobates > Hylobates moloch. The sequence goes on from NW_026652277.1 coordinate 77,185,235, forward strand.
GCATTCTTCACTATATGTTATATACTATATGCTCTTTACTGTGTGCTTTATACAGTATTATATGTTCTATATTATACATAATACACAGTGTTTATCAGAATGCCCCGCTGGCATTTTAGCAAACCCAGTATTGGAATGGTCTTCCCCACATACATGGGTGAACTGATTTTCACATGAACAAGAGAAACCTTCCAGATTTGCAATTCCACATTTTTTCCTTCTTAGTCATTTTCCAATGTGACATATTAATTCATACTACTATCTTTTGAAATGACAAAAATATGAATTTGAGAATTTTTCTGCATCTAAACATTAAAAGAAACTAGGAAAAGCAGTGTGAAAGAAAGACAAAATATATTTATATGTTCTTAAATATTTTACTATCTTCTATTTATATTTCTGAGGTACTTTTCAATTTGTAATTAGAAGAAGGCAAGAGGAAAGATAAGGTTTATGACTATTTGTATTTCATTTGAATTTGTGTGTATTTTGTTCATCCATGAAAAGGAGCCCTTGACTTCTCTGATCTTAAGTTTTCCTTTCTGTCTTTACTGGTTTTAAAAGGGCTATGAACCTACTGTTAAAATCACAGTAAAGAAAGGGAGGGGATACAGCTTTACAAGATTCTGCAAATTCTTAGAAACCAGCATGACAATTGCAGCTAAGTGTAGGATTATTATAATCAGTGCTATACTGTATGTAACTCATAAATGTCCCCATCTGGATACAAGTTCACGTAATAAAGCATTGAAAACCTTGTAAAAAGCACCAAAGAATACTAACCACTGAGTAGTAAGTAAGTGAATTTGTGAGGTTTCCCTATGTATATGCATGCCTTTCTCAGCTCACTTCAAATAGATACTTTTCTGTAATACTTATAAGAACTATATGAAGTCTTGGTTTTCTACTGGTTTTGAACAAGAAATGAAATGTACCTTTTTTATAAACTCGTTTTGTTTTTAGACTCCAAGAAAAGCAGTACATGATGATATCTTCCCATAGTATGAAGAGGTAGCACAACATCTTTAAAGCAGAATTTATGGCTGGATTTGAAACCTCTTCAGGTCCTTCAAAAAGTTAATATGGTTGAACAGAAAAGAGTTTCTAACATCTCCACTATACAGAAAGAAAGATAGCTAAATAGATGGAGAGATATGTAGACAGAAAGATAGCTAGATTAGATAGACGATAGATAATAGACAGATAATAGCATATGTGCATATAATACACGCATGTTTGATATGCAGTAATGACATTATTATTGTAGTCTTCACATCAGAAATAGAAACAATTCAATTCAACAATAATTGTAAGACCTGAGATCTTTGATGGAATGCTAAACACAAATATAGAGAGATTCAGAGGGTTAGAATTTTTAACTTGGCAATTCATAGCAATTCTCAAACTTTTTATACAAAAAATATATGTATAATGACTTCTTTTCCTCTGAGTAGATATCCCAACTAGTGAGTGGTTCCTTCTTATTCGGTTAGGCTATAGCAGAGGGAAGTTCTGGGGCTCAATGGTTGTTGTTCAGATTCTTTTGTCCCACGCGGTGCTTCCTTGATGTAGTACTCTCCTCCTTTCCTAGGGATGTGGCTTACTGAGAGCCAAACTGCAGTGATTATTATTTCTCTTCTGGGTCTAGCCACCCAGCAGGGCTACTGGGTTCCGGTCTCATACTGGTGGGGCGGGGGCCAGGGGGGACGCGGGGATGTCTGCACAGAGTCCCGTGATGTGAACTGTCTTCAGGTCTCTCAGCCATGGATACCAGCACCTGCTCTGGTGGAGGTGGCAGGGGAGTGAAATGGACTCTGTAAGGATCCTTAGTTGTATTATTATTATTTATTGCACTAGTTTTGTGCTGGTTGGCCTCCTGCCAGGAGGTGGCACTTTCAAGAGAGCATCAGCTGTGGTATTTTAGGGAGGATCAGGTGGTATGTGAGGCCCTAGAACTCCCAAGAAAATATAACCTTTGTCTTCACCTACCAGAGTGGGTAGAGAAAGGCAGGGTTACGCGTGTCTGAGCTCAAATTCTCTTTGGGCGGGGCTTTCTGTGTCCTCTGTGGGGAATGAGGATATGATTCCCAGGTCAATAGAGTTACGTTACCAGGAGAATTATGGCTACCTCTGCTGTATCATGCAGGTTGCCAGGAAAGCCAGCAGTTACAGGCCTCACCCAGCTCCCATGCAACCCAAAAGGCCGGTCTCACTCCCACTGTGCCCCCACCAACAACACCAAGTTTGTTTCCAGGCAGTGGGCAGCAGGGCTGAGAACTCACCCCAGGTCAGCAGCCTCCTGGCTGAGAAAGGAAGCAGGACTTTCAAGTTTTGCACCTGCCCACCTGCCCATGTCTGCACTCTGGATTCACCCCCTCCCCTGGGTTCTGTCCAAGAAACATCTCATTTTGTTGGAATTGTTACAAAGTTCAACTGGAGGTTCCCTTCTCCCTGTGGTCTTTCCCATTTCCTCTGGAAGCCCTCCCCAAGGACCCCTGTGAGACAAAGTCAGGAATGGTTTCCCTGGGGACCAAGTGAGCCCACAAGGCTCTTCCTGCTACTTCCTCTACCCCTGTATTTCGCTCACCTCTCTAAATTATCTCAGCACCAGGTAAGGTCAAGTCCTTCTCCCATGATCTGGACTTTCAGGTTTCCACAGTGAGGGTGTGTGCTCAGGGGCAGACAATCTCCCTTGCTTAGTTTCACCCTTTGGGCACTCACAGAATTTGAGCTGTCTCCAGGTCCTGCAGGAGCTATCCACCTCCTTCAAAGGATCTGTGGATTCTATTGGCTTTCCTGGTATGTTCCTGCAGTAGTTCTTAGAGCAAAAGTTCAGGATGTGAGTCTCCACACATTGCTCTGTCCATCAATTTAGTCCTGCCTCCTATCTGCTATTTTCTTCAATCCTCGCATTTCCCTTTATTCTGATGGCCAACTAGAGAAAGCCACTGAGGGTGGCCAACTAGAGAAAGCCACTGAGGGTGGCCAACTAGAGAAAGCATAAAAATTATTACACTAAATTTTTGATTTAAAAAATTCAACTGTACTAAAAATCCTCATTTGAATGGACTAATGAGATCAAAGGAACAGAAAAATATCATGAATATAATTTTTAGTTTCATACTATGAACAGAGATTTATATTTGAGTATCTCATTAACTTAATAACACTTTACCAACTGAAGCATATGCACTTGATCAGGAATGCTATACCATACCACTGAATTACATTCACTGTATATGGACTTATCACAAAGATGGACTAACAAAACTGTCACTGCAAGATTGTATCTACTTCTCTTAAATCCATTAGCTCAAATGATTGTTTCTTTGTTTTGAAATAGCAGGAAGCATGGACAAACAAGTATTTAATTCTTCATTGGGATTAAACACCAAAGCAGTTAATTGCGTCTGTCATATAGAAGGTGAGACAACCAGAAGATTATAGTTTGACATGAATAATCACTTCTCATAATAAAACAACAAGCCTTGAAATTAGAATTTCATGGAATTATGTGATGTGGCAGCCCCAGACTGGCTCAAGTTTTTGCAAATAAATTGATGCACAGTATTTTTTAAAAATCTGTTCTTGGCCAGGCATGGTGGTTCATGCCTGTAATCCCAGCACTTCGGGAGGCCGAGGCGGGTGGATCACGAGGCCAAGAGATCGAGACCATGCTGGCCAACATGGTGAAACCCCATCTCTACTAAAAATACAAAAATTAGCTGGGCGCGTTAGTGCGCGCCTGTAGTCCCAGCTACTTGGGAGGCTGAGGCAGGACAACCACTTGAACCCAGGAAGCAGAGGTTGCAGTGAGCTGAGATGGTGCCACTGCACCCCAGCCTGGCAATGCAGCTGTCTCAAAAAAAAAAAAATCTATTCTCAAAGAATTTTTAAACTCTTTTTCATGTTGAATTGTGCAAATCTAAAAATTCTATATATTCCAAAAACCATTGACTTTATGGTAAAATATTTAATTATATTGTAAACCAAGTAATCACTCTGAAAGTCATGTTATATCATTCATTCAATAAAATTTCGATAATGCATAATGCCTCAATCAACTATTGTTTATTACTTAATTAAGCAAAACTCAAAACGTATCCTCTTGTTTGGTGAGAAGCTCTTCAAAGTGGTAATTTGGGGACCTGAACTCATTCTATTTGATATGTCCACCATGTTTAACATTTGCTTGGGTAACCACTATGATCTTCTGCATGAAGCCATTACAAGGAAAAGAGTACACAAAGATATACATTTTTAAACCACTTCATCACATTCCATTAGAAAGAATTAGTAATGTGTTCCCACACTGATACAAAGAGTACTGGGAAATTCCTGTTATCCCTGTATAGGTAACTCCTTTCTCAGCTAAAATCCTGTATAATAAAATCGTGGCCAACAAGGGCTCATTTTTTTTTAAAAAGCAACTGTGAAAAGTTTTTATTCTATTCCTATATATTGTATGTTCAACACAGTGAGATAAAAAAGCTGCTTTTGTTCCTTATTTTATCAAGAAAGTGTCCTGACATAACGGGAGATATGAAAGCATTGTTTGACAAGGTTGGAGATATACATGTTCTATCTGTGAATTTTTAATGAATTCTCTCTTCAGATGATTAAAACCATGGACTGTCCCTTCTTTTCACTATTCCAAGGAATCTCTAGAATGTAGAATAAGCACATAGATATAGGACGACATTTAATTACCAGAAACACACCACATAGCACACAGAGCCAATATTAAGGGATCACACTGCAAAAGAAACTGAATTGCTGAATAACCCGAGTCTGAAAAACCTTTTCCACATCTATGGACATTTTATTCCTTTTCAAAAAGGGCAATATGACATTACAAGAAAAGCAATTGATGTGGTGTTCTTTCAAATAATTTTATTCTTTGTACTGAGTATGGGAAATTTATGAGTTGAATAGTGTCCCTCCAGAATGTGACCCAATTTGTAAATAGGGTCTTTGCAGATGTAATTAGTTAATTTAAAATGCCATCACATTCTATTTGGGTGAGCCCTATATCCAATGACTGGTATCCTTAGTAAGAAGAGGCAAATCCAGACACAGAGACACACACAGAGAAGAAAGCTGTGTGTAAAACACACAGAGGGAAGATGATAGAGGGGGAGACTGGCGCGATGCAACTGCAAGGCAAGAAATGCCAAGAATTTTCAGTAACCACCAGAAACTAGGAGAGAGGTTGTGGGACAGATTCTTCCTGAGAGACTCCAGAAAGAAGCAACTTGCTTACATCTTGATTTTGGACTCTGGCCTCCAGAACTGTGAGAGAAAAATTTTCTCTTGCTTTAAGTAACCCAGTTTGTGGTAACTGTTACAGCAATACTAGTAGACTAACACAGGAAATATCCCAACATTACGTTTCAGGGTTACCTCAGTTGAATGATCATCACTCGTTCTATGGACATTAGTTTCCCTTCTGGTGAGTTCGCCTGTAGTATCTTCACTTTTTACCTTCAGAAGGCCATAGACTACAAAGTAACTATTGCAGCATAAAAATCATGAACATTCTCCCCTTGGCCCCAAAGAAACGTAGACCTAATTACTTTTATCAGCATTTGCCTTTTCCTCTTTAACTTCTCTCTCTCACTTGTTTAGGCCAGAGAGTAATTTTCTCTCACCATTGGATAACTCCAGTGTCTTTCATTCTATGCAGTCATCCAACCTCACTTGTTGGTGTGTGACACACTTTGGAAAAGAAGTTAGCTGTTAGAGAATGAATCTTGGAATCCACCACGTGGGTTTAAAATCAACAGAAACAAAAATTCTTTCAGAGTATTTTATATTCTGACCTCTGTGTTATTTTTATGACAGTCAACCAAAAATTCTACTCATTAGTTTATCAAGCTCGTATTCTTCAGTCATGGATAAGGGCACCTTTTGGAAAACATAACTTCTACTTTCAGCTGCTCTTGATTAGGTCAATGAATAAAAAATCTCTTAGTGCATTGTAATGACTCCCAGGGAACCTCCGGAATAAATAGCATGGATTTACTCGGCAGTTTAACAGAGTGACTGTTTTTAGCATTGCCTTTTCAGAACAACACTGGCCTCATGTCTCCAAGGTTAAAAGTCATTTTAGAAGCAGAATGCATGTGAAGCAAAGAATGTTATAGGTAAATGGGATTTTAGAGATCATTTTCATTTAACGCCTTCTTTCTACTACTAATCTTTTGTTCCACTTTTGATCAAATTAGTGAGCCACTCAATGGTACTCCAGGCATAACATAGATATTGAAATTCTATGTATTTAAAAAAAAAAGAACAGCAGAGACATAGGTTATAGTAATCCATTTAGCTTGTTATCTGAAAATGTATTTGTGGTTCTTCTTGAAGTTCCTTCATCTATCTTCTTTGACTATAAATAGCTGATGTTCAAGGAGTTATGAAAAAAGTGCTAATTATGAAAACTTTATTACTACAAAGAATGCTACCCGTGAGTCTGATATTACCATCATCACTGTCCCAAATCCTTGAAGCTTTAAAAACACCATCTTAAGGAAAATGCCTCTGCAAGAGCAGAAGTCACCTTTTCATGATGGCTAATCCAGATATCTGTCTTTATCCTTTCGATCTTTTAACGTCTGCCACAAATAGTATTTTGGAAAATCTCCCAATTCCTAACATGAATCTTGCTGTCTTATGAATTGAGATATCTGGTGATTATCTTTGCAATAATGTGTTAGAGAATCTCTCTTCTGTATGATACACTTTATATATCACCAACAACATAAAACATATGCTTTTTCTTACATAATCACAAGAGCTAAACTCTTTGAAGAGAAATTTCAATTTCTCATAGTATATTATAAAAACCTTATTCAGACTTCTATTAATCAGTATTTAATACTATATACTACAGATGGGATAATAATTTACAGAGAAATCCAAGCTTTATACAATTAACTTAATCTTAATTAATTTTTCAATACCTAAAAGGAATGGAATCATTCAGTTGCCCTCTCAGGAGCTGACAGCACTTCAGATTATCAGAAAAAAAGTGATTTCTGTCTTGCTTACAATAAAGAAAAAGGGGAAAAATCAAGAAAAAGGAAAATCGAGAAACTTAGCAAGAAAATGAGAGCCAAGATTATAAATTGTGTGAATTTCTGTGAATCTCTGTGAATGAAATGGCTATATGTCTCAACTCTAAAAACCATTTCTTAAGCAATGTACACACATATTTCTTATTTCTTTCCTTCCTTCCTTCCTCTTTTCTTTCCTTCTTTCCTTCCCTCCTTCCTTCCTTCCTTCCTTTTCTCTTTCTTTCTCTCTTTCTTTCCCTTTCTTTCTCTCTCTTTCTTTCTTTTTCTTTTTTCTTTCTTTCCTTTTTGACAGAGCCTCACTCTGTCCCCCATGCTGGAGTGCAGTGGCATGGATCATGGCTCACTGCAGTCTCAACCTCCTCAGGCTCAGGTGATCCTCTCACCTCAGCCTCTCAAGTAGCTGGGACTATAGGCACATGCCACGATGCCTGGCTAATTTTTCTATTTTTTGTAGAAATGGTATTTCACCATGTTGCCCAGGCTGGTTTTGAGCTCCTGGGCTCAAGCCATCAACCCACCTTGCACTTTCAAAGTACTTGGATAACAAGCACGAGCCACTGAGCCCAGCCTTAAAAATTTTTCATAAGGAATACAGTCATGGCATTTTGAAATAAATAGTGAATCAGTGTCTCATAAAAAGCAAATAAAGGCTTGAGGAATATTAGTTGCCATTAAAGAAATCGTGGTATTCTAATTCTACATCCTGTTTTAATCTTAAGAGAAAAATTATTTTTTGAGCTTTATATCTTACTAGATATTATTTATGTCATAAGTCAAATAGTATAAGTAAAAATAGATGACTTTAAAGGTTAAAACCAGGTGAGAATCTTTGAAATGATCAACAAATAGTTTGCCAATTAAATAAAAATTATATTGACATAGGTTATTTTTGAAAATTCATTAGCAATGTAATTCATCAATTTTAATAATCAAACTACATTTTAATAAACTTCCAAGATAACACATTTTCATAGTTGCAATGTTTTGAAGAACCTCAATGCTTGGAAAATCCATATGGCTTCATGTAGGAAAGCAACTAAGAGGCATGTTTTTCTGGGACATTTTTGTAGAATTCTGATACTGGATTTTGTTTTGTGTTAGTTCTGTATTCTTTAAGAAGTGACAGTTTTTTTCTGAGGCTCAGGTGCTTTATAAAATGAAGTTAATATTATCTATGTAAAGAGGTAGGGAATCAAATGAGACAATTTATATAAAAATATTTTATAGGCCGGGCACGGTGGCTCACGCTTGTAATCCCAGCACTTTGGGAGGCTGAGGCAGGCGGATCACGAGGTCAGGAGATCGAGACCACGGTGAAACCCCGTCTCTACTAAAAATACAAAAAAAAATTAGCCGGGCGTGGTGGCGCGCGCCTGGAGTCCCAGCTACTCGGAGAGGCTGAGGCAGGAGAATGG
>NW_026652277.1:77198725-77226329 GCF_009828535.3 Hylobates moloch
ATATATATATATATATTGTACTGTGCTCTTGCTGGATCTTTTTAAATGTTTAACCCACAGAATTTACTCACGATATTTGTAAAAGAAAAAAATGAAAAAAGAGGAAAAAAAGGAAAGGGATAGAGAAGGAGATTGGAAAGCAATGGGAAAAATATAATATTATGTTAAAAATAAAAATTACATTAAAAATAAAGGGATGGAAGAAATATGAAGAGTTTCTGTATGTGAAGTGAGGTAGAGACAGTTTTAAAAGAACGGACTTACAGGAAAATAAAGTGTAGACAGTGATTCTATAGAAGGCTTGCTGTTGGGATGCTAAATGCCTGGATTCTTTGACCTTACTTCTTTCATCAATTAAATGAGCATTTTTTGTAATAATTTTTATGTAATAATATATTCAATAATTTAATAAGTATAATAATAATTATGGCGTGAAACAGAAGGGCAATAGATGCCCATTGAGAAATAACAGATAAAGAGAAGTCAAAATGTATTGCCAAGCAAGATGAGCCACACTTTCTCTAGATTGTTTTATTTCTGCCTGTATCCCCAGCACCTAAAACAATGTTTGACATATAGTAGAAGTTCAATAAGTATATAATGGATCCGATAATTAATAACAAAAATACTTTATTCTATTTATTTGGCAGAGATTAATGAGAACCTATTATTGAATTCTAAATGATGTCCCGAACTTCCTCAGGGCTCACTAATACAAGCAAACAAAAACAGGGTCTTCTAAGAACAACTAATTATACATTTTATTTGGAATACATGTATTCCTTTCCATATTCCCAGCCACTGCATCCTGCAAGGGTTTGTTTGTCCACTTTTCACCAGAGATTTATCTATAATGATAACAAATCTTGCCAACAGGAAAATGTTCCATTCAGGGCAAATAGTAGGTAAAATAAAACTTAAAAGAAACATTGTATGTAACAATACAAATGGACTACTCACAAACAAAGCCAATCTTATAATCCTATAGGGTAAATAAAAGGCAATATCAGTTAGCTCTTTTAAATTTTTCTCTAAGTATTGAACATACATTTCTTCAGGCTGTCTATAAAATAACCATTGCCAAAGTATTAAGATAGAGTCAGATTACTAAAAAGATTTGTAAACTGGGAGACATTTGAATCTATGTAAAAAGGCTCCTATTCATACTATGAATAACTATACAAAAATTAGCAGAAATAAATATAATACTGCAGCCATATGATGTGTTAAAGTGAGTCCTACATCATGATACATTTGGTGTCATGATAAGGAAGAATTTCAAATTAAAACACTGGCAGCATGTCATCCAGTAATATCAAAGCACATGACACAGGCTTTCTTGGAATTCTGTAATTATTCTGAACTTCCTTCTACATTTTTCATGGTGTTCACAGTTTACATGTTTTATTCAGATCAATTAGTGTCTATCGGATAGCCATACATCACATAACACTAAACTAGGTGTTTTGGGCACAGGACTAGGAATGTGGCAGACCATTTCACAGTGGCAGTCTAAGCTACATGACGTTTTGTATGGCAATAGGGGATGTAAAAGCAAGCATCTGAAGTCTGCCTTTGCCTCTGTCCCGGGGTGTATTACATAAAGTCAGCTGACATCTTCCTGCTCCAAGCACTGTTTCCGACATTCTGGGCTTCTTAGCAACATGTCTTAGAAAAACAGTTTTTCTAAGGTTTTGATCCATGTGGCCAGGAGGCACGCATGCAAAAAGTTTAGATTTCCTTGCCTTGCACTCTATAAAATATGATAATAGTAATCATTAAGATATCGTAAAATGTCATTTTTTACTGTTGTTGTTTTTGTTGGGGGACAGAGTCTCACCATCTTGGCTCTCTGTAACCTCTGCCTTCTGGATTCAAGCGATTCTCCTGCCTCAGCCTCCAAGTAGCTGGGATTACAGGCATGCACCACCACGCCCAGCTAACTTTTGTATTTTTAGTAGAGACAGGGTTTGGCCATGTTAGCCAGGCTAGTCTAGAACTCCTGACTTCAGGTGATCTGCCTGCCATGGCCTCCCAAAGTGCTGGGGATTATTGCTGTGAGCCACCACACTGGCCATGTCATGTACACTTTTGTTAGAAAAACAATCTGTGCAGGTTTTTATTATCTAGAAATATTTATTTCTTACTTTCAAATATTTTTAATTCACTGTACGTATTTAACTTTTCACTGTATCCGATAAGAATCAAATAATAGAAGATAGTTTATAACTGTGGAATTTGTAGCTTTCTAATTTTATTTTTAAAATTATGACTTTTGACAGTTTGAGAAATCAGTCAGCTAAACAAATTAGCTATGACAACTAGAATAAATTTCAGATCTTTTGTATATGTGACTTAAGTAAGGATTGGTAGGACCTGTGGTATTGTTTAATGAACTGCAGAGAAACTCAAGTAAAACCCAAAGGCCCAGCCCAATCCACTGCTACATTACAGTTGAATATATTCATTTATTAATTCTGGGCTCCTGAAAACAAAACCTGTTTTTAAGGCCATTTAATAACTTCCATAATACAACATCTGCACCACTTAAAGTCATACTGAAGAAAAAATATATTTCCATAGGTCATTATTAATATCTAAGTGCTCATTAAACTGTTCTAAAATTACTTATCATTGTCATTTTATTTATTTATTTTATAAAATGCTGTGGTGTTGTATTTCATTTTAGAATGATCTGTTTTACGGAAGTTTGTCTTCAGTGATATAGTAGAAATTTATTTAAATGAAAGACTTAAGAAAACTCTCTTTTTTTTTTTTTTTTTTGAGACGGAGTCTCACTCTGTCGCCCAGGCTGGAGTGCAGTGGCGTGATCTTGGCTCACTGCAAGCTCCGCCTCCCAGGTTCACGCCATTCTCCTGCCTCAGCCTCTCCGAGTAGCTGGGACTACAGGTGCCCGCCACCACGCCCGGCTAATTTTTTGTATTTTTAGTAGAGACGGGGTTTCACTGTGGTCTCAATCTCCTGACCTCGTGATCCGCCCGCCTCGGCCTCCCAGAGTGCTGGGATTACAAGCGTGAGCCACCGCGCCCGGCCGAAAACTCTCTTTTAACCAGGGCTTTCATTGCATTTTTTCTTAGGATACAGATAAGTATGGTAGAAAAAGTTAAATTTAAAGATTTAATTTAAATAGGTCTTCTATTCAGATTCTGTTTTATTGTTTAATTTCTACATTTGCATTCCTGGGGTATTTGTGAAAGATATTGCAAAAGCCCTAGAGTCTTACAGGCATGAATTCAAGCCCTGGGTTTACTGCTTTTCTGGGTGAGCACCGACGAGTTGTTAAATCTCATAGTGCCCATTTCTGCACTTTAACCTTGATTTTAACAAAGTCATGTTTATTTTTTCCTAAGTAAGTCTTTGCCCTCTCTTCATACTATTCCTGTCTCTATTCTTGGAAGTAATCACAAAATTTGTCTGACCAATAAACTTGAGGAAGATAATGTGCACTCTAGGCTCAGCTCTATCCTTCTTTCTCTTGAGAGCAAGCTCCTTCAAGGAGTATAGCTGCTGCTTCGCCCCCCATGCTAGTCATGTGAAGGACTTTTGGCTTTTTACAACCGGACAGTAAATTTTCCCTAAATCTGGGCTTTGGTTTTAGCAAATCCAATTGCCTAATAGGCTTAAAGCCACATGCTCCAGCCTGGTCTTTATCAGCAAAATGGTCATATGTCGTTCCCCATCTTTATTTTTTATTTCTCCACTTGTGAATCAAAGGATGGAAGAACAGTGCTTTAAATTGGAAGTTGATTTTTCTTGCTGGTTGATCACCTACTACTCACCAGTCATTATCATCAATGCTTTCCAGAGACTCATTTCAGACAGGCACACTTAGCGTCATTTTAAAAAAGCAAACGTAAGGCTTACCAAAGTTAAACGAATTGTCTAATATAATGAAGTTAGTAAAAGAGAGAAGCATATTTAACTTGTTTGTTTTACTTCAAACCACACTCTATGTGTTTCATGGTGCAGTGCATTTCATATATATGCATGGCCCTATATAATGTTTGATATTAAAGAGTGGTCAACAAGCCTTAGAACTCTGTATTCACTTTCTACTGATGTGTACCAAATTACCATAAAATTAGTGGTATAAAAAGACACCCACTTATTAGTTCACAGTGCTGTAGAACAGAAGTCTGGACGGGCTCTGCCAAGTTCTATACTCAGAGTACCAGAAGACCGAAACCAATGTGTTAGCTTGGATGAGCTCTTATCCATAGGCTCTGGGAAGGAATCTGCTTCCAAACTCACATACTTGGAGAATTTGGTTCCTTGTGGCTCTAGGACTGAAGTCCTCATTTCCTTGCTGCTGTCAGCCAGAGCCTGACCTCAGCTTCTAAAGACCATTCACATTCTTTCTTACATAGCTTATTCTAATTCTAAACCAGCAATGGGGAGTTGAGTCCCTGTATTTCCAATCTCTTTGTTTTCCCTTCTACTGAACAGGAAAACTCTCTCTTTTTTAAAGAACTCCGGTGATTATATTAGACCCACCCAGCCAACCAAACCATTATAATCTCATAAATTTTTAAGGCCAACTGATCTTAACTGGATCTGCAGAATCTCTTTTGCTAAGTACTTTAACATATTGAAGAGTGTGATGAGTCATCATATTTAGAGTCTGGAGGATTAGGGAGGTAAATCTTTTGGAGGGAAGGGAGGATTATGCTTAGAATTCCCCTACCACAAATTCTCCACCATGAGAAATGATATATTAGATTTCTATCACTGCCATAACAAATTACCACAAGTTTAGTGTCTTAAAATGTGTAAGTTTATTATTTTACTGTTCTGTAGATTAGAAGTTTGACATTGGTGTCACCAGACTAAAATCAAGGTGGTGGAAGAATGGTGATTCCTCTTTGAGGCTCTCTGGGGTGAAATCATTTTTTGCCTTTTCCAGATCCTAAAGGACACACACATTCCTTGGCTCTGGCTCTTTTTCTCCATCCACAAAGCCAAAAACTGTTGTATCTCTCTGATCATTCTTTTTTAGTCACATCTCCCTCTTCTTTTTTAGTCACATCTCCCTCTTCTTCTGATAAGAGAAAAGGGTTCCATAACTGGAAAATGTTATCTGATTTAGGGATCAATGCAATTAGATTAGACCCACCTATTAATCCAGGATAACCTCTTTATCTTAGGGTTTTTAATTTAATCATATCACAAATACATTTCCTATGTAAATTAGCATATTCATAGATTTTAGGAATTAGAATGTAGATATCTTTGGGGGACAGAAGGGAGCATTTTTCTGCTCCCAAAAATGATGTTGGTGCAGATAAACTTTAATACAAGATCTTGAGTCATAAATGAGATTTAATTATGTTTATGACAAAAATTTTCAATTTGTTATTATGAATACAAAAATATTCCTATTTAGAAAGACTTTTAATAGTATTAATGACTTTCTGAGTGATATGGTTTGGCTGTGTTGTCACCCAAATCTCATCTTGAATTCCCATGTGTTGTGGGAGGGACCCAGTGGAGGGTAATTGAATCATGGGGACAAGTCTTTCCCGTCTCTTCTCATGATAGTGAATAAGTCTCACAAGATCTGATGGTTTTAAAAATGGGAGTTTCCCTGCACAAGCTCTCTCCTGTTGTTTGCTGCCATGTGAGACATGCCTTTGACTTTCTGCCATGGTTGTGAGGCCTTCCCAGCCACATGGAACTGTACATTCATTAAACCTCTTTCCTTTGTAAATTGCTCAGTCTCTGGCATGTCTTTATCAGCAGTGAGAAAATGGACTAATATACTGAGTTAATTATTTTCATTAAAGCATCAATTTTTCGAGTGTCATTGCTTATATGCTCATAAACTGCAAAAGATTGACTCACCTTAACTTTATAATCTGATAGTTTCAAATAATATTCCTCATTGCAGTTCTAAGGCTTACAATAGACAAGACTTGAAATTTGAATTAGTCATTCAAGGTATCCCTCTTTCCTTCTTGACTGCCTTTTACATTATTCACAATAATTCTGAAAATTTCCCTTTATTTGTCTCAATAGTGCATTCAAGAATCAAGCAGCAATTTAACAGAGAGCTCGAACCAGAAATTATTTTTAGCACTGAAGCCCCACAGACTTCCTCACAAACTCTTACATGAAACTCACATCCAGTATAAAGAGCTCACAGCCAGTCAAAAGTGAAATACAACATTACACTTGTCATGCTTTTCTTGGTTGCAGAAATTTGAACATAGTTGAAAGTTAAGCCCCATCTGGCTTACACTTCAAGTTGCACTTCTAAGTTCACAGGGAACCCTGTCTTTCCTGAATTCCTCCAAATGTCCTGCCACTTCCACTTATTCAGTTCTGATTCTTCACTGCCTCACTTTTAGCTACCCTTTACATTGATGTTTTCCCTCTTCTATCACACTGGACACGTCTCTCCTCTTTTATAATGTCCCAAGCAGTAATCCCAGATTGTCTATCCCCCTTAGTGAGTGGTCAATGCTTTTATGACTAATTAATCAAAAGCCCAGGCATGTATAAGCTACTGATAATTCACATGATTTAAACTATTGAAATTCTAATTTGTAGTAATGGCAGTAGATTCTAATGCCAACATTTAATAGATTTAATAGAATCAGTGAGAATTTTTGAATCAGTTCTTTCCAATTTCCAGTATACCAGACATCTTTAGCCTATAGATGCTGTTAGTCTTAGCACAGGGATATTTTTGAGGGAAAGCAGCTTAATGTCATTCGTATGTGCTTCTTGTATTAAAGGAGTGATAATCAGGCTTAAAAAATAATGACTTGTTTTTCTCATTAGCTGAATGAATGTGGAAAATGACTCATCAGTTCATAAATTTGTCATAATGCTGTCTTTAGTGTCAGCCAGCAGTAAGATCCGGATTAGCAGAGTAATAGCAGGAGGCTCAAAAGATTATAGAAAATTGCTGTTAAAAAAATGACTTGACAACATTTTAAGTTTGTTATTCTTTAGCAAAACAATGTAGTCAGCCAGTTTCTGAATTCTCAGCACACTGTTTGCCACTTCTTGAATTATATCTCATTTGTAGAAACGTGGTGCATTTTTGTTCTACATGGGCAGGACAGAGGGTTTACCAGCTTGAACTGGTTTTTCTGTGAAAAACTGTCCGGCACCCCACGGATGCTAAATGTGTCATTAACCTTCTACCTGGGGTGTAACTTAGAGACAATATTCATAAATGCCCTTATCAACTTAATGAGGTCAAGGCAGCAATCAATGTCTGCTGTGTTGTCTCTTCTTTCTTGAAAATGCAACTACTTTTTAAATCAAAATCTATCATCTAGGTTAAAAAGAGACAGCTAAAGAGTTTCATGGTGCCAAAAAATCAGTATTCATCTTTCTTTAAAAAGGGTACAAAAGTTGGGTGACCATATAATTATGGACACTTTTTTTAGAATGAATGGGGGTTCTACTAAGAGTTACACTGGAACAGCTATGTGTAGACAAGAATTTTCTTGGGCAAACTGGTCTATATGGTTACCCTATATGAAAGGAACAGCGAAGACAGTGAAGAACAATTTGACAATCTTTAGAAGTTTCAAATCAGGCTTTCAGTTAAAACTTTGAATGTAATGGACCTCCTGAAGCATATCCACATTGGTACATACAGCTTTTAAAAATTTCAAAGCCTAAAATCAACCACACCCAAAAACAATCAAAGTAAATAACTTGGGAAGATTAACTTAATCTTACGGGTTTTTTTCCCCAGTCATTACTATCATTTTAAATTTTGTTTTTAGCTTCTTTGCTTGAATTTGCAAGCAGTATCTCAAAGACTAGAAATATTTCCTCATCAAAATTTCATGTAAATCGACTGGGTAAGGTATCACCTTTTACCACTTGGGGCTCTTCATGATTTCATTTCGAAAGCAAAATATCTCATCCACAGGAACTTTTGAAAAGAAATAATTTCCATTTCAGTTTTAAAAGTCTTTGCCCTTGATTTGGGCATCGACCGCATGGAGATTTTATATATATACACCTTGCCAAGACATTTCAAACTGTACAATTAAGATTTGCACCTTGATGAAATATAATTATACCTTATTTAAAAACTCTTGTTGCCCTGAGAAGACTTATATCATTTAGTCCCTAACAAATACTTTTTGGATCTGTTGTGTGTTTTAATCTCTGTGTCAAATTTTAGTAACTGGGGATACAGTGGGAGACCTGAGAGCCAAAGACCTTGCTTCAAGAAACGTACATTCTAGTGGGATAAAAGAGAAAAGAAACAACAGAAATAAGTAAATAAGATAATATTATGTAGTTATTGATCTCATGAAGAGAAGCCCTGAAGAGTTGACATTTTAATCAAGAGCTTAATGAAGAGAAATAGAGAGGAGTATTGCAAACAATAGGATAGCAGGGCCCTTGGAAGGTAATATACTTAGTATTTTCAAGGGACAAAAAGTAGATTGATCGGGACAAAGGGAGTGGAGGAAGATGAGCTTGGAGAGATGGGCAAGGGCCAAATCACACATGAGTGGGCATTGGTCTAGAATTAAATGAGTTTAAACCAGGAGTATATAATTTCATTATATTTTCACTAATATTTATAGATTAACAAAATTTGTATCCCATGATTAATTAAAATATAATTTTTCCCCAAAGAAATCTATGCAAATAGAAACCTAGTAACCTCTTTCTTTCTTTCTTTCTTTCACTTTCTTTCTCTCTTTCTCTTTTTTTTTTTTGACTGTGTCTGGCTCTGTCGCCCAGGCTGGAATGCAGTGGCATGATCTCGGCTCACTGCTACCTCCGCTTCCCAGGTTCAAGAGATTCCCCTGCCTCGGCCTCCTGATTAGCTGGGACTATAGGCACGTGCCACCATGCCAAGAAAACTTTTTTTATTTTTAGTAGAGATGAGGTTTCACCATGTTGGCCAGGATGGTCTCGATCTCTTGACCTCATGATCTGCCCGCCTCGGCCTCCCAATGTGCTGGGGTTTCATATTTTTCTAACACACAGCTGAAAGGATAAAAAATGTTGGCCAAAAGAAAGTTACTGTGGCTTTGTTGCCTTATTTACATCTTTTTAACCCTTCATTTGAAGCTAATAGTATTATTGTATGTACCAGTCTCTTTCCAAAAGCTCCAGGAATCATGAATCCATGACGTACATATGGACCCATATGTCATATGGTCTTACACCCTGTAAGACCACTTTATTGCCTCAGCCTTTCCATGATCATTCAAAATAGATCCTGAAGAATAATAAAATGAATTTATCCTCCAAATCAGATGGTAAAACATTGCTTGCAGGCTACTTGTGTTTCCTACACGGTTGAGAGGATAGATATTACATCAAAGTTAACATTTTTCCTTTGACATCAGCATTTTAATAGCCACTTATTTATGTCATTTTCAGAATCTTTTAAATAATAAAAATTAACACTATAGGAGATTGTATTTTGTTATTTTCCTGTTTTGTTGTGTTTTATCAATGTATCATAATCTGTGTGTCTAATTTTCATATGAAGGTTTAAAAACTGAGTACCTATCAGCTCATTTTAGGAAAATGATACTACATTTCCTTAAAAAAATGCCAATGTTTCAACGTTCATGCATATTACAGATGTTCATTTGGAAACGTCAATATGTTATTAACTTGCTAACGGCATCTGCATAATGGAATGTGACAATATCTCTTGAATGATTGAATGAATGGACGTGGCAAGGGAAAATGTGTGTATCTGGAAGGGCTTGTAATCTGAGTGGGTTTGTTTACCAGTGCTGGTAGGACTGGCTCTCTGCAAGGGAGCGCACTGAAAATTGTGCTGTGGGATTATCCTTTTCAACAGTGATGATAAATAATTTTCAATGCAAATGTTTCACAAAGGAGGCTAATGCTGTTCTATTTGCTGTTTATATTTCACCATTTTGGGCTGCCAAAACTACTAGAAGCCTCACAGGATTCTGTCTGTGATAGGCCAATGCAAATTTGATGATCCATCCAAACATACAGAGATGTCGCCTTAATGGTGCCATCATTATCGGAGCTGTCCTCTACACGGAAATTTTAGCCACTAGTAGTAAATGACAGATGTGTTAATTAAGAGACTGAGGCAAAGCCAAGGTTGATGTTTTAATAAACAGGTCATTAACTTTGGTAATGACCAATTTGAGAAGATGATTGTTATTACAAACTATATTCCATGAGTTATGAGAGCAACAGTATTACTTTGAAGTACATCTAATGGTCAGATGATAATGGGAAGTATTCTAAAACAATGGATATTTCTAATATGTCACCTTGCCTATTTATCACTTTACACATTTGCAAAACGTGATTTTATATAAAGCAAAACTCATTAAATGCTTAGTTAGATTCAAAAAATAATTGGCCTTTTCTTTGAGAGTCAAGTGAAAAGCTTTGTCAGTGATAGTTCTAAGACTCTACCTAAGGTAAACTTGACTTGATGCTATATTAGAAACTCCTTCCAGAGTTCACAAATGATGTTTAAATTTGTTGAAGACATGTAAGGGAGATTAGAAGCAGATCATCAATATATTAGAAACAAACTTAAAAGTAAATAGATCCTCCCTTGAACTAACATAAGAATCCCCTCTGCAATATCTATAGTAGATTATTTAAAAAATTTCCACCTAAAACTCAAACATCAGAATTTTCTTCCACTTTAGAGAATCCATCATATCTGGAACAGCTGTTTCTGCTACAAATTTCTCCCTGATAAAGAACTAATGCATACAGAAAATGTGAGTAAACTTTATTTCACAAAACCTAAATTTAAAAGTCTAGAAATAGTTTTATGGCTTTTCTAAATCTTCCTTCTTCTAACTAAACATGCTATGCAGTTGTCCTGAAATTTGCAATTATTTCTCAGGTGACATGGTCTGCAGATCCCTAACTGTGGCAACTACATTTTGTTTTATAGAATAACAGGCCTTTAAAACAGTTTTTCTTTTTCTTTTTTTTTTTTTTTTTTTGAGATGGAGTCTCGCTCTGTCGCCCAGGCTGGAGTGCAGTGGCGCGATCTCGGCTCACTGCAAGCTCCGCCTCCCGGGTTCACGCCATTCTCCTGCCTCATTCCGAGTAGCTGGGACTACAGGCGCCCGCCACCACGCCCGGCTAATTTTTGTATTTTTAGTAGAGACGGGGTTTCACCATGGTCTCGATCTCCTGACCTCGTGATCCACCCGCCTCGGCCTCCCAAAGTGCTGGGATTACAAGCGTGAGCCACCGCGCCCGGCCTTAAAACCGTTTTTCTTTGTCTGCTTCTGCTATAAAATCTAGAAAAGCTAAATATCCACTTTCCCACCCAATGTTGCAATTAGAAGTGACAACTGTTAGTCATGCCGGACAATGAGATGTAAACAAAAGTCTACGAAGAGTTCCTGGGTAATATGTGCTTCCTTTTAAAGGCTCCATGGTACTGGTTGTCCCATTCTTTCCTTCTTCAATAAGAACAAGATACCTGTATCTGAAGGTGCTATGCTGCCTGTATAATAACAAAATCCCATGTCAAGCATGTACATAAGCATGGCATGCTGGAAAGATAGAAAAATCCTGGGTCCTTGAAAATATTATGAAATGGATAAGCCCATGTGAACAACCTCAAAATTTGATAAGATGTGAGCCAAAAATCCATATATACTGAAGAGGCTGCACAAAGTTTTAGATTCATTTCATGGAGATTAAGGGAATTGAGTAGTTTTTCTTCTTGGCATTTTCTTTGGCTTCTCTCAATCTTTATTCACTCACAAAAGGAAAAGTTATCTCCTGTCATAAGCCACAAAGAGCATTCCCATCAAACCATAGGTGGGGTGGCCCCTCTATGTAGGTATCATGTCCTGCAGGCATCTCCCTTTCTCTCTCTTTTAACCTCACCGTGCCTTTCCCAAATTGAAGCAATAGTCTTAAAATATTCTCCACTTAGATGCTACTGAGAATCACCCACTGGGGTCTTTACACACTTTTCTAAACTTTCGGACTCACATGACCACCATAAGCAACATGTGGCATCAGGGGGCCCAGAAAGATATAAAACAGAAACCAACAATTTCGGCCTTGCAGTGCTTGGCACTCGCCTCCAAAGGGCATCCTTGCAGCACTCCAGCTGCCAGGTCCAGATGCTGTGAGACAATATCCTTATGAATTGGGTGCAGGAGCCACCCTTGCTTAAAAGCTTTCCCTAAAGGATCCTTCTGGAGTTTAAAATGTGAATAGTTGAGCCTTTTAGGAAAGTTTCCTGGAGCCCATATAGCTCAAACTGTTCTTTTCTACATGAGAAAAATAAGGAACAAAGAGATAAAATGACTTTCCCAAGAACAGGTTACTTAAAGGCAGGCACTAGACTAGAACACAGGCCTCCTAACTGCCAATCAGGTGTTCTAAACAACCATGTTTCTTAAGATTTAGTTAACAATTCTATTGTTATTTTCACTTTAATTTGGTTGGTCAATTATTTTTTTTTCTTTTTCCTCTGGAGTGAAAGTCAAAAATATGAACACATTAAATTGACCTCTACATTTATAGAAATGTAACCAATAGTTTAACATAAGAACTCTAGTATTTTAAAATACATAAAACGGGATGTCCAGATGTTATTAAATAATTTACTAAAATTAAAGAGAATGAAGTCACTTATCTGCTTATAGCGCATATTGATTTAAAAAAATAACTATTGTAAACATATTTTGTTTTTTATTTGTAAAAAGATATATGATTTATAATTATGGGCAAGATTTATGATTATGGGCAAGAACTGAAGAGAATAATCACTGATATATATAAGTATCAGTGTAGTATAGTATAGTAAAAAAAAACCCTGGAATTATGAATAAGTATAATTAAATTTATTATTGCCTATTGAATGTTTACCATATGCAAAGAGCTATTTGAAAATCTTTATATGTATAAACCAATTTAATCCTCACAAATAGTTAAAATTGTGTCCCTCACTTTAGAGATAAAGAAAGGTACATGAGAAAAGGACTACTTGATCCAATGTCACACAACTAATAACTGGTAGAGACAAGATTTAAATAGAACAATGCTTTAATTGTCTAAATTTTAACAGTATGAAAAGTATAGTCCTCAAATTCCTACAACACAGTGTCACCATTGACTCAGACAAATAAATGTAACTTAATGAAAATTATTTCTAATTAGATTATTTTAGTCCTGCCATTAGAGCTCTGTTTCTGATACATTTCTTATCTATTTAAATGACAAACAAGAATAGATGCTAATAACAAATGGGATAGCAGAATGTTGGCAACAAAATTAGAATCATGCTTCCAAGACACTAAAAATGTGGTATTTGGTTTATTTTCAAACAGAATTAGATGTAATTCAATAAAAGTGGCCTCTTTTTATGAAGCATCCATGGCATATATAAAGCAATACAGCTGCAAAAATCCCACATTTAACAGGTTATATTCTTTATGTTCCTTATTTTTTCTGTGTCTACACAATGTCAAATCCATGTTGAGAGTGAAACCATTTCATCAATTAACCAGTTGCTTTTTTGATATGATTCCAAAGCATTAGTGTGTTGAACTATTAAGCTAAATTGTCCATTTTAAATTAAATTGGCTGAATATTTTGTTTTATGGAATTTGTGTTTCTATGTGAAACTTGTCAGTATCACTGGAAAATCCTGGCTAATTGATTCCAAGTATGGAAGATATAAAAAATCAATTAGAAATCATCTCTTCAACCTAAGACTAATACTGCATAAGAGAAAAAATCTGCATAAATGTTTATGGTCATATGAAATATGATAATTTCTGAAAGAATAGTGCTACATGCAAAAGAAATTTAAATAAAGTAGAGATTAATTCTGGTTTGTATTGAAGGTTGGATTTTAAATGCTTTTTGTTAAAAAATATATAACTGAAAATGATTTTGGCTTTCCCTTATAAAAGTCAAGACTTACATTGGAAGAGAAAGAGGAGAAATGAGCCTACATGGAAACACATAGTAAGTGAGGCAGAGTAGTGAAAGATACAGTTAGAGAAATATATTAGCAAAAAATAAGAAATGCTTATTTGTAAGAGAGTGAAATTATTGGAACTGTCTTATTTGTAGAACTATGCCATATTATGTATTCTGGTACTTAGATCAGCTAGAAGATCAGATTATTGTTGCAAATAATCCAAGTAGAAAGTAGCCAGTGATGAGCCATGGCGGTGTCAGAAGAAATAAAAGATTAACATGGTAGGTACATGTGCATGTTTGTGTGAGTGATGATAGAAGTGCAGCAGCTATGACAGCTCCTTAGACACGATGAATCAATAGGACTTATTAGATATTATGGGGTGGGGAATGTCAGGCACACACATAAAAGTTAACAGTAATATTCGCAGGTCAGCTCTTGGTTTCTATGAATTATGATGCCATTAATCACAAGCATCAGACATCAGCACGAATTCAGCTTGAATACATTGTTTACTGAGAAATGGTGAGGATTGTTTTAACATATTTGTTGCATCCTGGTAGAGATCTCATATAAGCAATATGAATTATAATTCTAGATGTTTGAAAGGCAGTTAATGCTAAGTAGACACACTTGGAATCATTCTTAGAGAAAATAAACTTGAAAAGATGTTAGTGGCTAAAACTATAAAGACCACATATTGAGAGGAAACAAAAGGAAAAAAAATAGAACTTTACATGACATTTGCATTAGGGAATGAAGATGAAAATAATGTGCTTTTGATGAAAGGAAAAATGATTATATATAAAAAAGGAAGGAGCGTCAAACAATGTCTGAGGAAATAGAAGAAGTAAAATACATTATCCAGCCCCACCCCGCTCACTAGAGCGAAGCAGGGTCTCAGATCCTACCTAATCTAAGGAGAACTGATTCTAGAGCAGAGCTCTAATCCCTGTGGGAAACCAAATTGAGCTGAGAAATTATGTTATAGAAGGTTATTAGAAAAGCAAATGCAGAACAGAGTGGCAATAAGATGTAGTGAAATGAATTGTTGAGCAAAAATGAGGATTAAATATTGTGCTGATATATAACGATCACCATCTACCAAGAATTGGACTTGTTAGAGCAAACAGGGATTTTTATTTTGGAGTAAATATGCTATATTAGAAAGTCAAGGAGGCCGGTTGCTGTAGATACTATCTGTCTAGGGATGATCTGGGTTTAGAATGAGGAAAAATCAATAAGGCGAAACTCAACTGCAACACAATATAGATCATGATGCAAGAAGCACTTTCAGTAGAAGAGGTAGTGGAAGAGATAAAGGACCATGAGGTTGTGATTAGGGAGGAAAGATAAAAGCTTTAAAGATACGGAGTGATCCCAAGTAAGAGTGAGATCTGATTGAACTGGCCATGTTGGTAGGTGGCAGATATGGAGGAAAGACAAGGACGAAAATGTTGAGGACACAGGAAGAAGCCAGACTGGTGAGATTTTAACATGAATGGAGAAATCACTAAGGATGATAGCAGAGAATCTGGGCGGGATAGCAATCCTTGACTTCTGGTTTCAGAACTCATTGAGGGGTGTAACATGAAGGGCTAAAATAAAAGCTTTGTTAAGATTTATTAACAGACTTGTCTGAACATAGCAAACAGGAGAAGGTGCATACAATGGAAAGGCAATTAGCAATCCATGAAAACTTTGTACAAGCACATATGAGAACATGGTCATATACTCTGACTTGGCACCATCAAGGCACATTATCTTTGTTCAATTCCTTCTTCCTTGCAAAACAAAACAAAAAGCCTCAAACCCAGCAGTTTAGTTGTTCCGGATCTGTGTTTTAAAATTTCTACTCCATTAACTTTACCTTCTTTGTCCCTTCTCCATTTCCCAATTCTTATTCTTTAAATATCACTAAGAATAAACACTGTAGGCCAGAAGTTAAAAGATGGAAAGAAGTTATTCTAGAGTTAGAGATAATTATATTGAGAAATAGGAAACGGGTTTTATTCAGGAGACAAGGTGTTGTTTTGTGATGACAGTGAATGAATATATAATCATAAAATAGTTGTAGAATTCAGCAATTTTATCAGTGTACTTCTTGAATGTATGAGTTGAGGCAATTAGGTGAAAGCATGATTCCTTCTGTAGGCGGTGAAAGTTTTGCTCTAAAGCTTGAAGAGAAGTTGAAATGATGGAAGAAGTGTTCAAGTAAAAGGCCAAGGATGCAGGGAATGATTCACCATAGAAATGGGCATCCAAAGAGCATAGTGAAGGGAACTGACAGATGGGCTGATATTTGGGGTTGGGTTTGGAGAAAGATAAAGGCTTGATCAGGCTCAAAGTAGTTGAGATCAGGAAGAAATTAATACTCACCGTGTTTGACCCAGAGCAGTGATCACGTATAACCTGGAAAGGGGCTAAGAGTCCAGAGTGGGCCTGAATGATAGCAGAACATTATCAAAGGATGGCCAGAAAGAGTAAAATGAAAATCCCAGGAAACACACAAAGCCAAACATAACTTTGGAATGATAAGTGAAATAGAAAGATTGATTTTTTTCAAGACTGGGCAAACAATTATGAAATAACTTGTAGTTCATTGATTGTATTTGCTAAGGTGTTTTATTTAGTCTTATTTTCATTTTTACTAATTTAGAAAACAGTGGCATTTATTCCATGACTTAATTCTCTATTATATTAAAAAACTTTGAAAGATATCAAGGATATCATTCATTTGCACAGTACATCAGTTATGTAGCCTTTAGTCTATTCTTTGCAAAGAAGAAAAAAACAGCTTATACAAGTACACATGCACACAAGGCAACAATTGAAACACTAAGCATTAGTATATGGAGCATTAGGAACCTTCATACCATACTAGTGAGAGTGTAAATTGTTATAACTATTTTGTAAAGGTTTGGCATTATTTTTTAAAGTCAAAGATGTGCAAATCTTAAAATCCAATAATTTGATTGATAAGAATATACCCCCAGAGAAATTCTTGCAAAGGTGCAGTACGCCAGTAGTATAATAGGCAAATAGGCAAATAAATATTGGTATATTTCCACGATAAAATAAAATATGCTTATCACAACATAAATGAATCTCAAAACCTAATATTATATATATGAAAGAATATTTCAGGATAATTCCATATACACGAGTAAAATTAGAGAATACATGAAAAGTCCACATTATTGAGTGAATACACATGTAGAAAGTAAAATTACAAAGAAGAGCAAGAAGATAATTATCACACAATATAGATGGGCATTGTTTCTGGGAAAAGGAGGAAATTGTGATTGGGGAAAGTATATACAGAGGCACCTGAGGTGCCAAAAATATTCTATTTCCTGTCTTTGTGATTTCACTGGTGATTGCTTTAAAATTATTCTTCATTCTCTACATTTTAAAATGTATATTACATAGTTTAAAAAATAAAAAAGGGAAACAAGAAGAGAGAGAGTCAAGGAGAAAAGGAGAAAGGAGAGGGAAGAGAGGAAAAAGAGGAGAGGAAGGGAAGAGAAAAAAGAAATGAAAGCAGTCACCCCACAGATCTGAATAAAGCAGATGCCGTCCTGCTTGAAGCATCCTGAAGTTGTGTGACCACAGTGCAGAAGTGGAATCATTGTAAATATGAGACAAGATAGCAAGCAGGAAGTCAGGGTTCTGTTCTAATGCAAGCAGCAGCATGAGGTCAGAAAAAGCCAAATCGCCTCACATGTTAATTAGTTTCCATGAATGTTGAAATCTTAATGAAATACAGTGGAGAAAGAGGTTAAGGAGAGCAAATCGGAACTTAAACTGTGAATTTATGTGCAGTAGTCCTGTTATCTGTGGTAGACGCATTCCAAGGCCTCCCGTGGATGCCTGAAACCTCAGATGGTAGTGAACCCTATATACACTATGCCCTCTCCTATATGTACATATCTATGGAAAAGCTTAATTTATAAGTTACGTACCATAAGAGATTAACAATGATTAATAATAGAATAGAATAATTATCACAGTCAATCTGACAACCAAGACAGCTACTGAGCGACTAATGGGTGGGTATCACAGGCAGTGCGGATATGCTGGACAAAGGAATAATTAAGACTCAAATTATAGCCCAAATTTCTACATTAACTTCTTCTTTCTAACTGAAAGTTTCAATAAGTATAATAAGAAGATAATCACTAGTAACAAGAATTAATGGAGAATTTACTCTGTGTCAGAAATATTGCTAAATATTTGCCCTACATCCTTCTTTCATAAAACAGTAAAAAAATCTCTATGAGATACTTACTATCATTAGTCCACTTAGACCAGGAGATCCAGAGCAAGATAACTATGAGTGATAACTATGCTATAGCCACTGTACTAAGTGTTTTACATTGAATCTTTTCTAACCTGTGATACGTATGGTTCCCATTTTACAGATGGAGAAACTGAGACTAAGCCAGTTACACGTGCCCAACAGATATGACTACCAGTCAGTTAGCCTGTGTTCTAACCCAGGCCGTATGTCTTCAGCACTCAAGCTTGTAAACATTTGGGTGTACTACTTTGTATTCAAAATGAACCAAAGAATATTCCAAATATTTTTATTTTATTTATATTATTTTATTATATATATTTATTATATTAATCTAATAAATTATGTTATTTATTTATATGACAATAAAACAAATGTATGTGGTTTACGTTGAGTGATTTATGCCACAGTTTAAACTACCCTGGATAAGTCTACTGTAACATCATCTTTTCAGAATTAGCGTAAAGAACTGTGCAAAACAAAAGTAATAAATTGGTGGGAGACAGTGAAGTTTCCTGAACTGTCTCTTCTTTCTATACTCGGTCATTCTGTCGTGATGCTCCCTCTACATGTCTCAGGATGTAGTCTCTATCTTATTATTTGCTCTTATTTTCATGTTTGCTTCTTATGAAGACTGAATTCTATCTTTATCCATCTTCTTTTCTTTCTCTGAACACAACTCTGAGAGGTTTCATGTACATCCATTGCTTCAACATTGACACTTTTCAAATTTATAGCTACAACTCCAATTTATCATTTTTCCAAGCTCCCAACCATGGTTCCAAATGCTTACTAAATATCCACTGGCCCATAGGCCTCTAACAGTTCCATAACTGGAATTGTTCTTTATTCAGCTACAACCTCAACCTGAAAAACCCGTTACTCCACATTTCCCCTATCTTATTTACGTGGCATACACTCAGTTGCTCAAGCCAGAAGACAGAAATCCCTGAGACGTCTGCCTCTTTCTCATCCTGACATCTAGTTACTAAATTATTTTTTCACTGCTATTTACTTTAAAGTCAAGGTTTCTTTTGGTTCTCTCCCCTCTTCAACGCTGCCCTGTGAGGCCCTCTGGTTTTTCTTGCTTAGACCATCAGCTGCTCTCTCCACCTTCAGTCTCTCCATCTCCATCACTCCCTGCCCCACTATTCCCTGTGTTGTTCTCAGAGAGATGATTCTAAAACTCAGATCCCATCTCACTTTTCCCCTGGTTAGAATCTTTCTGTAATTCTTGAAGATGAAAGTCCAAAGAGCACCTTCATAATCTGACTTTCACCTACCACAAGCCACTCCACGATGAATATCCAGTTGCTTGAATGATCCTCTTTACTCTCTGTGTTGACCTATTTTCCCGACAGGGATCCTTACTGGCTTGTAAGTCTACACAATGTCTAAACATTCTGTAGGACCCAATAAAATATTGTCTCTTTGAAAAGTTTTTCTTGAAGAGAGCAGAATTAAGCATTTTCTCGTTTTTCTTCCCACAGTCCTTTGTACAGGTCTCTACTGTGGCAAATGGAATTCATTTTTATCTGTCTCTGCCACTGGACCGTAAGCCCTGTTTTATTGTCTTATTCCTGAAATACAAAGGCATTGCCTATAATAGCCTTTAATATTTGTTGGATGTATTGATGAATGAGTATAGAAGTAGAAAACAGAGGAAAAAAGCCATCTAAACTTTTGTCTCTGGACTGAATTGTGTCTCATACTGGAAGTACAGCTTAGTGAAAAGCAGAATAACCTCTTAAGCCAAATACACTAGTTATCTATTACTGCACAACAAACTACCACAACCTTAGTGGGTTAAAACAATACACACTTGTTATCATACACTTACTGTAGGTCACGAGTGTAATCATGGCTTACTGTGTCTTCTTTTTCAAGAACTCTCACAAGGATGCAGTTAATGTGTTGGCCAGGAAAGGGGGCCGAACACTTGCCTGAGGAAGGACCAATTTGTAAATTCATGTGGTTGTTGGCAGAATTAAGTTTCACGTAGATGTTGGACAAAAGTCCTCAATTCTTTGCTGATTACAGTCCAGAGTCCACCCTTAGTTCTTTGCTGGTTGGACCTCCCAGACATGGCAACTGACTTTATCAAAGTCAGCTAGAACTGAGCCAAGAGGAAGAGAGGTTGGCAAGTATTGAAAAGGTATCTATTGGATACTATGCTCGCTACCTGGGTGATGGGTTCAATCCTACTTCAAACCTCAATGTCATGCAATATATCCATGTAACAAACCTGTACATGTGCCCCCTGAATCTAAAACAAAAAATTGAAATGATTAAAAAGTCAAATACAGATAATAAAGAAACAAAAAGTCAGCTAGAGAGAGTCTGCTAGCGAGACGTAAGTCATGTAAGTCTTATGTAATTTAATCAGGGAAGTGGCATTCCACATTTGCTAAATTTGGTGAGATACCAGTTGATAGGTCAGCTCACCCTCAAGAAACTGAGATTATACACAGGAATGTGTGATGGACAGAATTCTAAACATGATTCTCATTCTCCAGTTATTCAGTCAAACACTAATCTAGGCACTGCTGTGAAGAGACTTCAAAGATGGAATTAAAATCACTAATCAGCTGGCACGATTAATAATAGAAAGATTATCCACCTGGATTATCTGGAGGGGCCCAATCTAACGACATAAACCCTTAAAATCCAAGCATTTTCTCTGGCTGTTATCAAAGACCTGAGGTAAAAGAGGAAAGCAAAGAAGAGGTGAGGCAGAAGAGGAAGCCAAAAACATTTCACCTGCTAGTGCTGGCTTTTAAGACTGAGAAAGGGAGCCACGAACTGTAGACAGCCACAGGAAACTCAAAACGGCCCTAACCTACGGCCAGCAAGGAAACTTGGACCTCAGTCCTACAGCCACAGAAACTGAATCCAGCCCACAATTACAAAGAGCATAGAGATGCCTTCTCCCTTGGAGCCTCCAAAAAGAACGTAGCCCTGCTGACTACTTAATTTCAAACTTAATTTCAAACTAAGCAGAGCCACATGATACACACTTTTGTCCCCGCAAAATTAGAAGACAATTCAATTGTGCTGTTTAAGCTGCTGAACTCATGGTAATTTGTTAAGGCATCGATAGAAAACTAACATGGCCTATATATTGGTATGATTATTTGGAGCCATCTTAGAGTCTGCTGCTAGACCAGACTACCTGGGTTTTGAGACTAACTGTGTAACCAGAGTAAGCCACTTCTTTGTGCTTCAGTTTTCTCATCTGTAAAATGAAGATAACATAATATAACTTTATAACTCTGAGTTTTGGTGTGAAGAATAAGTTAGTTTGTATACGAAGAGAAGAGTAACAGGCAGAATGTAAGTACTATATTTATTGGTTTTTAGTATTATTTCTAGAAAATGATTATTTCTGTTTTTCTTAAAACCTCTAGGTACAGTCATTTTAGAAATAAAAGAGTTAAAGGTATTATCAAAATATGATTCTTTATTTTTCTTTGTCCAAAATAATGGAGGAGCAACATAAAATCATACAGGAAGACATTCCTTATCTGAACAAATCAGGCAATAAACGTGCAACAAGTCAGACACTAGATGTGCGGTTCCTTTATTTATTTATTTATTTAGAGTTGGGGTCTCGCTTTGTTACCCAGGCTGGAGTGCAGTGGTACAGTCATGGCTCCTGCTGCCTCCCTCGAACTCCTGGGCTCAAGCGATCCTTCCACCTTAGCCTCCCTAAATAGCTGTGACCAGAGGCGCATGCCACCACGCCTGGCTAGATGTGCAGCTCTTGATGGTAATCAGCTAATGACGTTCATTAGGGCAAATCAGTAAAAATGCAACCAGATGTTTCATTTACTACTTCTAAAATTGATTCAGTTCAACCAACAGGTTGTCTCAGATGAAAAGCTTAGCATTGAACCAATGGTTTATATTTTGGATTTATTTTTAACTTTCAGATGGTTTTGATAATTACTCTATAGGAAAAATGTAATATATCTTGCCATCTCCAATTGTTCTCAGACTATATTGAGTGTCCTCAGCTTCTCCCCCCTGCATTTGGTCTTTTACATTAGAGGTTTGAAATGTGTTTTAAACTGTTTTTCATGAATTTGTCTTGTCAGCCTGTCATAAATTACTTTCTTTCCTATTTTTCTTTCTGAATCTAATTCTTTATTGGACACTATAGCTCATTTCTTAAGGGACTTGAAACAAGGATGAGCAATTAATTTGTGTGGAATTTAAATGTTACTCTAGTTGAACTTGTTTTTATATTGAACTTGAGTTTGAAACTGATGATTCACACTCAGGGATTTACATTTCTCTGTTGGGAGTCAGTTACATATTATTTTAAGTTGTCTAAACTCTTCCAGGTCATTAGATCATTGTTCTGGAGACATAATTACTATATGTTAACTCTCATCATGGGAGAACTTTTCTCTTCTTGTAATTAATTCTCAGTTATTGCCCATCCTTTCTTAACTACTCCTTAACAATTGATTTTTAGAAATTATTTTACATAATTTATAGCAAAATGAACTTTCTGTCTTATTTCTTATCAAAAAGTAAAATAAAATAAAGATAAAGAAACAAAACAGTTGCTAGAGAGAATTTGATCTTTAACAAACCTGACAAAAACAAACAATGGGGATAGGATTCCCTATTTAATAAATGGTATTGGGAAAACTGGCTAGCCACATGCAGAAAACTGAAATTGGACCCCTTCCTTATACCTTATATGAAAATTAACTCAAGATGGATTAAAGATTTAAACGTAAGACCTAAAACCATAAAAACCCTAGAAGAAAACTTAGGCAATACTATTCAGGACATAGGCACCGGCAAAGACTTCATGACTAAAAACACCAAAAGCAATTGCAACAAAAGCCAAAATTGACAATTGGGATCTAATTAAACTACAGAATGCTTTTACACTGTTGGTGGGAGTATAAATTAGTTCAATCATTGTGGAAAACAATGTGGCGATTCCTTAAGGATCTAGAACCAGAAATCCCATTTGACCCAGCAATCCCATTACTGGGTATATGCCCAAAAAGTTATAAATCATTCTACTATAAAGACACATGCACACATATGTTTATTGCAGCACTATTCCCAAGCAAAGACTTGGAGCCAACCCAAATGACCATATATGTGGCACATATACACCATGGAATACTATGCAGCCATAAAAAAATGAGTTCATGTCCTTTGCAGAGACATGGATGAAGCTGGAAACCATCATTCTCATCATAGGAACAGAAAACCAAACACCACATGTTCTCACTCGTAAGTGGGAGTTGAACAATGAGAACATATGGGCACAAGGAGGGAAACAGCACACACAAGGGCCTGTCGGGGGTTGGGGGAGGGATTGCATTAGAAGAAATACCCAATGTAGATGATGGGTTGACAGGTGCAGCAAACCACCGTGACACACGTATACCTATGTAACAAACCTGCGTGTTCTGCACATGCATCCCAGAACTTAAAGTACAATAAAAAGTTAAAAAATTCTGCTTTATCATTATGACTATCATCCTAATCATTATTATTATTTTACTGCCTCTCTCGGGATGAAAATAGCTATGGTTGATGATTTGCCTGTTATACTAATTCTTCTTTAATTCTACCATATCTGCTCACCTTAACATTTTCCCAAAGTTATAACTTTATTATAAATAATACATGAATAAGTAAAACCATAAACCACCTACACAGTTTGAGATGTGAAGGGCATCTCCGAATAAATATATCCTTCTTCTCTGTTTGTCCTTCCAGACTTGCCATTTCTTGAGTCTGGGATTTTCCTCTCCTTTCAGATAAGGCAAATCTAAGTGATCATCCTGCTTCCATTGGGGAAAGAAAGAGATAATTCTGCCAGGTAGTGACTAGGAAAGCTGCAATGGGTTGTGTGTGGTCACATGGTTTTAGTTTCTTTTTGGTACCAAACAACCACGGCTGGTCCTTTCTTTTTTTTTTTGACTCTTTTTTCTTTTTTTTTTTTTTTTTATGAAGTCTCGGCCTCTCCCCCAGGCTGGAGTGCAGTGGCACAGTCACGGCTCACTGCAAGCTCCACCTCCTGGGTTCACGCCATTCTCCCACCTCAGCCTCCTGAGTAGCTGGGACTACAGGCACCGGCCACCACACCCGGATAATTTTTGTTTTTGTATTTTTAGTAGAGATGGGGTTTCACTGTGTTAGCCAGGATGGTCTCGATCTCCTGACCTCGTGATCCACCCGCCTCGCCTCCCAAAGTGCTGGGATTACAGGTGTGGTGAGCCACCACGCCCGGCCTGACTTTGTTTCTTAAGCCACCTTTGCAGCCAGGAGTCTAGAGAGGCATTGTGAAGCTCTAACATTCTCAGGAGCATCAATTTATCATTAATTTAGAAGTCATTCCAAGAACCAAGAGAATCTCTCTATGTATTCTATGATCACTCAATGAATACTTGGTTACCCAATAACAATCTGAAGGTGAATTATACACATAACGTCAGAGGAGAATTTTAAATTTGAGTCATTTATTCCAATAAGCAAATAAAATTCAACATAGAGACTATGGGCTTCTCTAATGGTGATGCCATCCATCACTTTAATGTTCACCACTCTGTTTATCATTTGTATTCATCTGCTTCAGTTGCCACAACAAAGTACCACAGACTGAGTTGCTTAAACAACAGAAATCTATTTCTCATAGTTCTGGAGACTAGAAGTCCAAGATCAAGGTGTCCACAAGGTCGGTTTTATTCTGAGGACTCTCCTCTTGGATTATAGGTGGCTTCTATCTCACTGTGTACTCAGATGACCTCTTTTTTGTGTGATAATTTATCTTCCTCTCTATCACCTTATGAAGACACTAATTCCGTCATGAGGACTATACCTTCATGATCTCATCTAACCTGAAATACCTTCCAAAGGTCCATCTCCAAATACCATCACATGGGGTGTACATTTAGGTCTATAAATTTAGAGGGAATATAAGTCAGTTCATAGTATTATTGATTTCTTAAATATAGTATTTTCATCAAAAAGAATTATTCTTAGTATCAAACAACTTTGCTGTCATACTGAAATGCAGAACAAAATTCGAAACTAACCTTGAAATTGAGACTGGGTCTTAAAGGGGAAAGACTATTTCTTCTAGTATATTCTTATTTATACAAATGACTGGAAAATGTAAACACGTTAGAGAAAGAAATGAGCACAAAACAAGCAGCCAGAACAATCTGAAGGGGTTCAGAGAGGCTTTGTAAACAGAGTTATATGATAATAAAGTATGTTTTGACAGATGTGTAATATGCTATTTGGCCTACAGAAGATATCTGTGGTCATTTCAAAGAAAATTAGAAGGCATAAGGGAGAATTATAATATTAAAAAATGGAATTGTGGAATGAATCATACACAGCTAAATAACCTTTGCTGACTTTTAGAACATATTATAAAATGTTTCGTTTAATGTGCAACACATATAATTTGGTTCTAAATATTCTTTATGTTTAATTGTAACAATCAAGAGTAATCTTTAAAACAGTGAACTGGCATGGTCCAGGCATCAGCCAGTATGTACACATTGGAAAAGAATCCTACAGGCCATGCCGTGCCAGTGGACCCTGTAGTTTCTGGATAATGTTGATGTCTACTGGGGTTTTGGGGAGGGAGGATGGTGGCAGCTGAAGTGGCAAAGGAACCTAGAAGAGAGAAGCAGCAGAGTTTCAGCAACCAATATAGAATTATTTAAATATTACAACTGCACCAGTGTGTACCAGATATATATCAGTCCTGATAATTTATGAGTAATTTAAAGGCTACTTTGAATATAAATGCTTTCTTCCAGTATGATCAAAATATGTCTCTTGACAAAACTCAATACATAAAATTTATTTTTTTAATTATTTTAGCACTTTACAGCCGAAAAAGGGAGCTTGGAGTTAATTTCATCAAAATTGTTACATTTCAATAGTGAGTTAAGAAAAAAAATTGATGGTTGAATTATATGTCTGTACATGACTACTACATATGTATATACATATTACTATGGCATATGATATATGCATATGTACATACAGAGCTGATATATTTGTGTGTATACACACACACACACACACACACACACACACGCTTTAAATAAAAGTTGCTATGTATTTGCTTTAAATCAAAATTGTAGATAACGATGGGGGTGGAGCCAAGATGGCCGAATAGGAACAGCTCCCGTCTCCAGCTCCCAGCCTGAGCGATACAGAAGACAGGTGATTTCTGCATTTCTGCTTGAGGTACTGGTTTCATCTCACTAGGGAGTGCCAAACAGTGAGTGCAGGACAGTCGGTGAAGCGCACTGTGCGCGAACCAAAGCAGGGCGAGGCATTGCCTAACACGGGAAGCGCAAGGGGTCAGGGAGTGCCCTTTCCTAGTCAAAGAAAGGGGTAACAGATGGCACCTGGAATATCGGGTCAGTCCCACCTTAATACTGCACTTTTCCAACGGGCCTGGAAAACAGCACACTAGAAGATTGTGTCCCGCACCTGGCTCGGAGGGTCCTATGCCCATGGAGTCTGGCTGATTGCTAGCACAGCAGTCTGAGATCAAGCTGCAAGGCGGCAGCCAGGCTGGGGGAGGGGCGCCTGCCATTGCCCAGGCTTGCTTAGGTAAACAAAGCAGCCAGGAAGCTCGAACTGGGTGGAGCCCACCACAGCTCAAGGAGGCCTGCCTGCCTCTGTAGGCTCCACCTCTGGGGGCAGGGCACAGATAAACAAAAAGTCACCAGGAACCTCTATAGACTTAAATGTCCCTGTCTGACTGACAGCTTTGAAGAGAGTAGTGGTTCTCCCAGCATGCAGCTGGAGATCTGAGAACGGACAGACTGCCTCCTAAAGTGGGTCCCTCACCCCTGAGCAGCCTAACTGGGAGGCACCCCCCAAGTAGGGACAGACTGACACCTCACTCGGCCGGGTACTCCTCTGAGACAAAACTTCCAGAGGAACTATCAGACAGCTGAATTTGTGGTCTCATGAAAATCCGCTGTTCTGCAGTCACCGCTGCTGACACCCAGCGAAACAGGGTCTGGAGTGGACCTCTAGCAAACTCCAACAGACCTGCAGCTGAGGGTCCTGTCTGGTAGAAGGAAAACTAACAAACAGAAAGGACATCCACACCAAAAACCCATCTGTACATCACCATCATCAAACACCAAAAGTAGATAAAACCACAAAGATGGAGAAAAAACAGAGCAGAAAAACTGGAAACTCTAAAAAGCAAAGCCCCTCTCCTCCTCCAAAGGAACGCAGTTCCTCACCAGCAACGGAACAAAGCTGGATGGAGGATGACTTTGACGAGTTGAGAGAAGAAGGCTTCAGACGATCAAACTACTATGAGCTACGGGAGGAAATTCAAAACAATAGCAAAG